>NW_022989799.1:4990634-5570839 GCF_902827175.1 Gymnodraco acuticeps
GTAAGAATGTCCAATTTGTGGACTGGAACTATGAACAGTTAATTATCCTTGTTATTGCTTTTATCCTCATTAGTACTGTTGTTGTTCTTGGAGGTCCTTTGTATTGGTTGTATCACATGTGCAGTAGATTCTGCAGAGAGCTGCAGTCAGGGGGAAGGTGCGCCGCAGCCCGAGGCGCATCACACCGACACAAGTCAGAGGAGTTCAAAGTGTTTCAGATAAATGATACACCTCCAACCAACATAAACATCCACTTATTACTTCTGTTTGACGCAAGTCTGACGTTTTTACGCAGCGCAATTTAGCCTCATTCAAGATAGCCAATTAAAAAGTTCATATTATTTTTCTATACACGTTTTTGGATTTTTACATTTCATTGCACACACAAGCCTCGTTGTGCCTCTATGATCTATTGTGTTGCTCCAAATGTGTGACAACAAATATAGCCTATAGATAAATAAAGGACTTAATCTTCGTTAAAAATGACAGAAAACAGTAACCCTCTCATCAGAGCAGCATTTGTATGACTCTTTCTCTCATATTAAGCAATTTGCTGATAGTGTTAATGTTGAATGAATAATTGAGGGTGCGCTTTCCCATCATGCCACAAGGAGGAGGCGAACCTCGCGTGCTCACTCATTAATTCCCCGTAATTAATATATTTTAAGCATCAAACACATCTCAATTAATTCATTCTCATTCTGTGAAACACTGCTTTACGTTGCTTGAAAAAAAATGGACTTGCATAGTTTAATTAACCATACATTTTTAGAACTAAAAACTGAATTACAAGCTTTTTGGTTAATATACAAAAATAATGATGGTTACAATAAATTGTATTTTGATATGTATTTGTATGACGTTTTTTTTCTCTTTCTCTAATTTTCTGCAATTCTTTCGGCCCCACGTGACATCGTTAATGTATTACAATGAAACTTGATTTTATTGTTTATTTTTAATCGGTATTTAAAAGCATTTATTATAACGTTTTTTGTTATTTCGCTATAATAATTGAGGTCTTGGACCAAAAACGAAACGATATACTTTGCTTACTCACAGGAGGGCTGTTTTCTTTTTTATAAGCTTTGCTTTCTGCCCTCCCTCTCCAACTAACTTCGTTTTCTCGTTCCTTTGTTGTAGGTTATTAACATTGCATTAATTGAATTAGAAAAAGAATAATAAAAAAGCGTCCAAAAAAAAAGAATGAATGAATGAATAAAGTCCTCTCCTCTCTCGGCTGTATCAGGGTTCAGAGCTGTGTCGTCATTTAAGAACCCGTGCATTAGCGTTTCTCTGCTTTCCCCTGTTTGTCTTGGATTCCCTCCCGGGTCTCTGGCTCCCCCTGCTCTGGCTCCCCCTGCTCTGGCCTCCCTCAGGTCTGGATGTGATTCGGGGCTCCAGGTTCAGCACCGCGGACAGCGGCTCACAGAGTCCCGGAGATCTGCTCTGACCCTCAGCCTCTCTGAGCTGCAGCTGCACACACTGTCTGAACATACTGCAGCAATGGAGCTGTTCATAACGTGGATTTTTTTTAACATATATATATATATATATATAGGCTATGCCGTTAATAACTGTGCTATATACTGCTACATCTTCAGAACTGTTACAGGATGTATATTTTGTAAATTGTGTACATCCTTTTTTTTTTATCTTGCATGCTTCTTAGTTAACATTAAGTTGTCTTCTCTTCTGTAACAAATGTCAATTTCCCCTCTGGAACGAAAAAAGGTATTCTGATTCTGATAACTATAAGAGAAAATACATTTAAATCAGATGTTTAAAGTGTATAATGTAAGACACCAGAACAATGTGACCTTAAAAAGAAGAAACCAAGATATTTAGTATAAAATGTGTCCTCTGCTCAAAGATTTTATTTATAGTAAAGCTGCCTTTCATTCAGCATATTCAGGCAGCAGCCTATACACCAACACTGAAACACATGAGCACATACTACAGTTTAAAAAAGCAGAAATTAAATCTGAGCAGACAGGAAACCCTCCGTTTTAGTTTAATACAGTTAAGCTCACACACACTATGTTACGACCATATAGGTTCACCTGCTGAATTAAAAACAGAACAAAATAACCAAAGAAAGTGAAAACCATAAAGCAGATTCAGGCAGTAGAAGTATAGATTCACTCTTAAAGTGTTAGCCTACAGAACAGTACAGCTGACAGAGAAGAGACAACATCTGACCCTTTACAACAAACACTATATGCTCTTTTTAGGTTTTTAGTAACACTGTAATCCTGCTAGTGATTCCCAATGTTTTAAATAGTAACAGCAATCTGATTACATATTTTCTTCATGTAACTGCAAGGGAATACAGTTACCGTTCTGACACTATTCAAAAGGAAGTTTTAGATTATTAAAATCATAAATCAGAATGTAGATAATCGGCTCGCAGACTCACTGACCTGTGGGGGTGAACCTGAGATCTGTATTCCCATGAGGCTGGAGAACAGCTACTGAATGAACCACTGATCCCAGGATCCAGCTATTAGACCAATCCACCACCGCCCCCACCCCCCCCCCCCCCCCCCCCCCCCACGCATGTCTTTGGTCAAACATGCTGGATCTCTGCAAAACCTCTCATAATCTATGGCCTAATAAGTGGTACCTACCCTAATTGCTGAAGCTATATCTAACTGACTATTCATTCATTTGAAAATAAGAACACAATTATATTATTTCAATTTGTTTGATCTTTGTGTGTGTGTGTGTGTGTGTGTGTGTGTGTGTGTGTGTGTGTGTGTGTGTGTGTGTGTGTGTGTGTGTGTGTGTGTGTGTGTGTGTGTGTGTGTGTGTGTGTGTGTGTGTGTGTGTGTGTGTGTGTGAGTGAGGTCATTGGGTCACTCAGCTTGAACATCTCATGGTCACACAACCTTTGTTACTAAGTAAGTCTTTGGTTTAACTCAGTTTTGTTGAAGAGCACACACACTGTGCCTGAGGCGAAAACACACTCACTCGCAAGATACTGAAGGCAAAATCATTTTCATGCACTGGTATCATTTTAAAGTTTAGGATATTTTGCATGACAATATCCAAAATACACCCAAAGTTAGCATTAGTTAATGCCTAATTTACAGATGTATGATATATATCTAAGCATATTGAGAAGACTTGTGATACACATACTATTGTCATAATGTAATCTACTGGGAGAGGTTCCAGGAGATATCACTTCATAGTTGTACCCAATTTGGCTATGAATTATTGCAATATTTACATAATGTTTTTTTTCATTTTCTGGAAAGGCCGTTTTCTTAAAAATGTGTTTTTTTCACCAAATGTTCCAGTTTAATTCCTGTCCAAATGCTGAAGGTTTTAGAATTGGGTTTGTTTACATATCATTTATTGCCGGATTTATGCAATGTTTTTACTTAAAATAACACCTTATTTTCACATTTAAACCAAACATTTTTGCAAATGTGTTATACAAAACTTTTTTTTTCATAATCTATATATTTTTATTGAGTAATGTCATGGGGATAATTATTAGGTCAAAGTGCTATGCTATAAGTATTACGTCTTCAATTAAAGAGGCTCTATTATCCCTCGTGCCTTTATTGGATAGTGCTCCAACGCATTGAACGTAATAGGGTAACGGGACATTTTGGACACATCTCTAAGCGGTTGACCAATCACAACAGAGCAGGGCAGCTAATCAATCAGAGCAGACTGCGCTCTGGTTTCAGACAGAGGGTGAAAAGAGGTGCTGCAGCACAGGCAGTATGAGAAAAATAAAGAGCTTTTTGAACATTAAAGCATGGAGACATGTCACAGTAGAGGCAGAAATACAAATATTAACCTAAAAATGAGCATAATATGTCATGTTTAATTGCCGCATGAAACTTAATAATGTATACAACCTTTCTTCTTTCAGAAATCCAGAAAATACAATTATTTTAGTTTCCTGCCATTTCTTTTATTTGTTAAGACTCGCTTAAAGCCACATTTGTGTTTTGTATTGGATAAACCCCCACAGTGGCCTCTGCTTTAGGGTTAGAAGAACCCTGAAGCTCCTTATTGTTGGCAAGTTCAGTTTCAGCAGCAGCTTGAGTGACAGCTGAATTGCTCATCGCGTGTGAGTGAGCATGGAGGTCAGGGCGGAGCTCCGGAAGGTGTGTGCAGGTAACCATTGGCCAGGACAGAAAAGGCACATTTACATTGAAACAGGGCAGGAATCGGGTCTGATTCCAAGGACATTTCTCACATTCAGAGCATAGTTTCGTGCGGAGGGAAATCTGAATAAAGAAAGTTACATCATCCGCAAACAGGAAAGGAGCCATTACTTTGATTTATGTGGGTAGTAGGGTCATTCCAGAATTGGAGGACATTTCATGTCCCCCATATAAAAAATCTAATAATCCATCCCCAAAATGCTAAAACATGCACTTGTTGTGTTAAACATACTTGTATTGAGACAAAATGTATATAAAGTTGTAGAAAAAGTGGTTTCAAAATATTATTTAAATGATCAAATAGCTCTCGAACATCCCCTAACATGGCATTTTTCTCTTGTCCCCGCTTCTTGGTGACCAACTTGCATGTCAAATATAACATTTAAAATAGGGATTTTATTTACTTTTTTTGGTATTATTCTATTGATATATGTCTCTTGTAATGATAAAATCAATTTGTTAAATCATAAACATAGTTTAGATAACAGTAATTTTGACCCACTCAACCCTGTTACTGATATTATCAGAATAAAGCATATTCATTTAAAAGTTATCTTTCTTGCATTAGACATCCAAGTTTGTCCTTGCCTTGAAAGTAGCATTACATGCTACATCTAGCAATAATTCCTGAGGTTAAAGCTCAAATTAGCATTGATTTTCAACCCTGTTACTATAATTAGAGTAACAGGGGTAATTCTTCATTGGAAAATATTAATTTGATGCCTAGCTGGGCAAATCACTTTTTTTGATCGTTTATTATCTGTTTTTCCTAAATACATAAAAAAATAAAAATAAAATAAAAGGTTCATTTTTCAAAAATGTTGGTGTCTAAATTGTCCTCCAATTCTAGAATGACCCAGTAAGTGGAAGCAAACACGGGATCTGTGAGGAGCTGCGCGCCCTCGACAGCATGGGCTTATCTCATTCTCTGAATCAATGCTAACATCCGGGGGAAACAGAGTAGCAGAGGGAGGGGCTGCCCCGGGCTGTTCTAAAGGTGCTGAGCAGTCACGCACATGTGCTTCATCATAGGGGTGACAACTGAGGGGAAAGCCTGACAATTCAAATAAACACCACAGGTCAACCTCGTGAGGCTCGTTGTGAGGCGTGCTGTTTGACAGGACATCTTTTCAAACGGGCATGCAATTAAACAGCAATTCAAGTATAAGGAGAAAATGTTAGGAGAAGTTTGGTAATAAAAAAGAGCTGATAAAATAGCTTGAGAAATGTATTTTCAATTGAACTTGAACCTTTATTTGACACTTAAAGCGAGTCTTTGTGTAATTTTGTCCACTGTAATTATATGGTGGTACAAAGACACTTTTGTAATCTTAAAAATGATCTCTGTGGAGGTGGGGCAACGTTATAGTAGAGGCATTACTTGTAGAAACAGACACAAAACCATTAGTTACATTTCAAAACTGTAACCACTATCCTAATCCGAGTATCACAATATAAAAGTAATGTAACTTGATTACTTTGCATTACTTTTGGATTACCTCAATATCAAATGCAGTGCAAATATAAAATAAGAAATATGAATAAGATGAACAATGTGACCCTAGAAAAGATTTTACCAAGATATTTACAATAAAAAAATTGTTTACAAATGCAATTTTACTTTAATACATGAATTAAAAGCAAACACAGTCTTTTTGTTTGATAAATCAGGTCTCTACTGAATTTAAAAAAAGATATCTAAAATAAAGAAAAATGGAAGAAGAAATTAAAACCAAAAATAAAATTCAGGCAGAACTTCGACCTATAATATTGACGTATTGCAACATTGTAATCCTGCTAGTAATCTGATTATGCTGTCTTTTTTATTTTAATGTAAGGGGATACAGTTACTTTTTCCTTGTATCCTGATGATGTAATACCGTGACATGTAATCCATTACTCCCCAAGCCTGGTGTTACCATCAGTTCTATGTTTGTTCAGTCACAACGCTCATATTTACAACGAATACAGACAGTTCTCATCGGAAATCTCAGTAGCTACTGAACCTAGAGGAGGTTTCAATTCTTAAGAGCCGGAGATTTAATATACAGGCAAAAAAATGTGTTTGATGGACAGAAAAAAACACTCTACGACATAAAATGTGCCAGTAGATACCCCACTAATGAATATCCAAAACTACTATGTGTGTTAAAAACGGTGGTTAAATGAGACGTCTTAATGTCATTACTTCAAACAGTCTGCCTTTAGCTTAGGATCGGGATCCAGGGTTAGCTAGAAAAGTGTTTCATCACTGCGCCATCTATTGCCGGTTGTGTGATAATTAGTTGCTAACACATTAGCCATAATGGCTTTATACAGTAACAATAAGCCAATGTTTCGTAAGCCAATTGTTCCTCTGCCAACAAACAGTTGTTGTCGATGCATAATAAATGCAAAATGTGTTACTTTCTATATAACATTGTTTCAATATTTTCATCAAGGATGAGGGTTTATCGACTTACATACTGTAGTTGAAGATTTTAGGAATAAGAAGCATTTGAAGATTGTCCAAGAAATATCATCACAGTAAGCAAATATGTCGCCAGTGGAGCATATCAGGACTGTCTTGTTAATTACTTCCATGAGAGATGAATCAACCTCCCGCCGTGTGATTGGTCTGATTTCCAGCAAACCCAACTGTCCTCCGGCTTGGCGGTGAATCAGGGAGAGTTGAGCGCCGGGGCAAACCCTTTTTACTTTGGTCCGCCAGCGAGCGCCTCATTACGACTGAATGACCCCAGTGACTCCAAATGTCAAAACCGACCCACAACAACTCCCCCTTCGACTCACCCCGATATTTCCAAGAAGTCCTCGAATCCTGTATTTTTCCTTTCTTTACCAACGATGAAAAAAGAATCCCTCAATCGAATTCATGAGAATGATGCTAATGAGTGTTTCAAGTATCCTAATGACCTTGCAGATTAACTGAGCGCTCATTGAGGTACCTCTATCTGTAGGGTCTTTTTTTGTCCGGGCAAGTGCTACGGAGGCCCTTGCCAAAGCGTAGTCAGCAGCCCGTGAAGGCGTCTCCCCTCCATTCTCACACTAAAAGGGCATTTTCCCCCTGAATTCTGGATCGGCATGCATGTCGGATTTTTTTTGTCTCACTGGAGGAGAACCTTTTCAGGGGTCTGTGGATTCTAGTTGAACTGTTTGTGCTTCTTTGGAAATAATGGGAGGGTTATTACGTGTGCAATCGCATGACTGCGCTTTTCAAATCCACGCCAACTAGAAAAAGCTTCTATCCATGTAACTGTTGTCATCGGTCTTTGTTTTTATTGGCCTAATTGAGGAGACTGACAAGGAGCCAATGGAAAAAACAAGTGAATAGAATGTGAATAGCTTTTAATGAATGCAGAGGTGTTTTGTTTTTGTGGATTACTCTGTTAGACCAATGAATTGAGGATTATGTGGAAATTAATGTTGATGACAGGTTTGATCAGGACATACTTTTGCTCTTTGTGAGTTATGTCTCAACTCTCAAGCCAACTACTCCAAGAACCTTTGAAAAAGTTTGCTTCCTGCGGGAAGCTGAGTGACCTCAGAGACACAATTCACATCAGATAGTGATCTGTTAGTGCATACTGTGCATATTTCGTTTCAGGATCCACTTCACACCCAATTCACATTTGTACTCACTAAACAGATTAAAGCAGCAGAAAATTCCACCTTTCTCTCCTCCTCACTTCTCCTTCCCTTGCGTGATGGAGCCTAATCTCATCTCCTCTCTGCATGATGACCGTGTTGCTATTCTAACCCAAACCAGGTCTGTCATTAAAAGTCACTGAAGCTTAGTTGTCTCCCCCCTTGTGTTTATCTCTTTCCCCCTGTGAGAGGTCAAAGGTGAAGCAGCTCAAAGGGAGGCAAGGCCTCTCCTCCTGGACCCCCTCCCCGGGCCTGTCTTTGGTGTTTTTACAAGAAAGTAATGATGACGGACAGTCATGCACGATGGGCTGCGGCCTGCGGAGGTGGAAGTCACGCGAGGTGCCGTGTCTTGTCGCAGGCAGAGCTGCTACCAGCATATGAGGCGGAGAAATGGAAAGTAAAGCTAGGCGTGATGAGAAGTGATTAGCCCAGAAGAGAGCTCAACTACTCACATTACACAACCTGTTTGTCTCGTAACACGCAGTAAAACAATCCTTGTCTTCAGGTAAAAACTTCAGAAAAAAACACATTTTGAACTGCTTTAAAGATGTACTACATTATATTAGTTTGACAAGAATCATAGACAAAACCAAATTTGAATAATTCAAATCAAAGCAGCGGAGGCCAAGATCCAAACGTTAGTCCCTAATAGAGTGGTGCAGAGATGAAAAAAAGCCATGGGACTTTCCCATTGAATTTCAGTATATTGCACTAAATAATCTTTATGGCAAACACATTTATGATAATCAACAAGTTTTGTTCAACAGGATAATCTTCACACATTAATGGCACTTAGTGAATTTGTAAGCGTAATTGCAATAGGCAGAAATAAGAAGCTAATGCTGGGCTATAAATGAAGTCATTTATAAATGAAGTCATTTATAGCCCAACAGTCACACGGCTGCGCATCCCCACCGCCAAGCTAAAGGCCGTTTCGTTATTGGTCTCATTTAGTCATTTGTTAACAACAACTGTTTTTACGCGGTATTTACTGACATATTTACTTCGGAGAACAAAACGTATATAAATATCTTTAACACAGACTTTATTTCAGGCTTTTCCCCTTGAATGCTTTTTAAAAAACTTTGACTTCGGGATGAGGGAACTGGAAGTGGTGAAAGGCTAGGTAATTTCCAGGTCTTGGAATCCTATCTGCACCAATCTTAATGGCCAATCTCCAAAAAATCTGGATCCTACATTTCCCATAATGCAAATCAATAGCAGTTTTGTTTTAGAAAGGCAAAGTCCCGCCCCTCCAGAACCCCCTTTTGAAAACGTATCTGTCATTGTCAACAGCAAGAGTCTATTATGTTTTTGATGTTTCAATGATGCTGTGAATCAGTTTCAAATCAAGATTCCCAAGTCACTCTGTGTCATAGATTTGTTAAGTTACATGTGATTTAGCAGACACTTTTATCAAAAGCAACTTACAAACATTTCTATACGGTAGACATGCATATGGGAGCAATTTGGGGTTACGTGTCTTCCCTAAAATATATCACAAACACAGCCGTTAGCTTAGCTTGCTAGCTAGCTTGGTAAAGACGCTAAGCCCCACGCAAATGTATTTTTTCCTGCCGTGTTTTATCCAGCAATTCTTTCGAATAAGTCCCATGATGGTCCAGCTGAAGGGAATCTGCCTCTATAGTTGTCGCATAAATGTCTAATACTTTAAAACTCCCTTCCCTTTTTGTAGGTGTATGTATCAAAGCCAGATCAAACATTATCCCGATTACATTATGACACTTTCAGAAGAAAACTGACTAGTGTGTAAAATCTAGTGTAGGTTATCTTTCAGTTCAGTAGAGGACATGAATGCTGGGGTTACAATGATGAAGGCGATAAGTAATAGAGCAGGACCAAAACAAAGGAACGTAATTGTCCTAGTTATGCAGAAGCTCTCGGTCTTTGTATCACATTACAAATTGTTGTCTTATGTTTGTGTCTTCATGGCTGGAGAAGCCCAAACAAACAAGCATCAGTCCTCTGAAGCATTAAACTGTGACATATTTTGCCAGTCATGTGAAAACAAAGTGTGTATAAAATGCCCAACTGTGGGGTGATCTCATTCAAGCGCCCAAGAAAGTGAATGATGCATGGGGCGCATCCGTTTGCATGGAGATGATTGTTATTTTTTAACTTTTTCTTTGGGGTTTTAGAAGGAGATCTTCAAGAGGAGTGTTTTACAGGGGGTCAACATAAAGGTATTGTGTGATATTCACTGGAACTTCCTTTCAAAAAATTGAAAAAACGTACAAAGTAAATGGAACTATCCTCTGGGATTTGGATTAACATGGTCATGCAGTCAGGGAGAAGAAACATGATCATTATTACAGTCAATGTTGTCTTTTCTAAACACTTTGGAACGGACAACACATTTAAATACCGGAACACTGGACAAACAACTACGGAAGCAAGACTGGACTTGATTAGGACTACGTGATGAATCGTTGCATTAGTTCAAGGTTTGTGATTTAAACTATAGAGAAACCACTTTCCATCATCATGAAGTAGAACATAAGCTTAAAATAGCTTTTTTAAACAACCTTTCCATAGTTTTATACACGTTTTAGCTTAAGACTTATTCATTCAGTTTCAAATAAAATGTGCAAGTCACGGAAGTAGCACTTTCATAGATTTGTTAAGGTACATGTTTTTTAGCTGACTCTTTTACCGGATACAGTAATACAGTACATCACTACTACAGCTTAGCTTGCTAGGTAGCTTGGTTACAACGCTAAGATCATGCACAAATGTATTTTAAATGCTGTGTTCTATCCATTAAATGTTTCCGAAATAAGTCCACCTGATGGTTCTTACCTCTAAAGCTGCCTCATACATTTCCAATCCTTTTAAACTCCCTGTGTTAACTTTCTGTTATATTTTGTTAGCCTGAGATGGGTTCAACTTAATGTAAACCAATGCATGGAAGTATACAAAAAAAAAAAAAAAGTAAAATAGTAAACTGTCATTTATGATTTGTAGACGATGGGGCGAAACCTTTGGTAACGACACGTCAGAATACAAGAATCTTAGCAGAAGATTCTGTCATTTTTATTCATACCAAACGTGTCTGTGTGCAATGTTTTAAGGGCACCGTCTGGCAGTGAGGAAGCCGCATGAGATCCCTCCCTCAGTCCCAGAGGAGAGTGTGTACTCAGCCTCTGAACTGTGTGTCCTCAATTTATTGTTTCACAGTGGGATTGGTATTTCCTTTGGGTCTGCTGTTGCTGATACAACATTTACAGTCTGCCAGAAAGTGTCATAGAGACGCCTATGAGGTCATGTTTGTTGTTTCATTGTTACTTATATGAGGTAAACCCACTTCAAGAGTTTCTTTGTCCTTTTTTCTGCTATGTTGGATTATGGGTTAAAACATTGAGGAATCATGACTTACAAATCGTGCTCCAGTGCAATATTTTAATGAGCTAAATACAAATATTTGAAATGTAAAATGTCTATACAATTGTGAATATCAGAGATGAAGCCATATTAAAAAATAGTAATTGGAATAGGTTTTTAACACATTTCACTTTTAAAGTTACAAGTGGTACGGTTCAACATTTACATTTCACATACCAATGCTTTTAGGATTCTTTATTAGGCTTAATCAAAATACTGTAATCAAGAGGGAAATAACGTAAATTAACTTATAAAGAGGAATGAGAGAAAATGATGGATGGTCCTGCAGTAAGTCCTGAAATAAAAAAGAGCTATTAAGAGAAATAAACACCAGTGTGTAATATGTTGCTTTAACCTGCAGTGGAAACAAACGACTTCCTCTCCACCCACATCCCCCTTTCCCCCTAAAGACTCATTTCCGTACAGAAATTAAATCCCACGAGTCCTGGCAGATCTGATTCTATTGAGAGAAGGAAGGGTGGAGGAATACAGACAGAGCAACACAGCAACACATACCTTATCATCTGAGCTAAACAAAAAACATGCACACACATTCTGTTTCTTTGCTTAACGTGATTTAAACAAAACATATATATATATATATATGAATGCTGCAGGACAATTATGAATAAAGAGACATCATATACTTGAATTTAAATAATTTAAATGTAGATAATGAAACAACCCCTTGAAATTAACCTTGAACACATTTTAATGTTAGATATATATGTTTCAGACAGATATTATTATATACAACTGAAACTTTCTTTACAAAAAACTGTCCGTATTTATTTTGTCAGTTTAATATTCCTGTTCTCATGTTACTGGGATGTGTGTTAGTTAAAAACACCATGTGAAGCTACTGGCTTTGTATTTGTATCACATTGAGAGGTACAGACATCATGTATGACTTGCTTTCTCTCATTATTGTGAAATGATCTGCCTAAAAGGTACATAACAAGGTGCAGTGTTTACTGTGTGACTTGTTAGCTTTACATACAGGTTAGGAGTTCAACAACCACGACTGGAGCACCTCCACCTTCTTTGTCTTTCCACTCATTATCTGAGACTTAAATAACACAAGCTTCAGTTCTTCTGATTACAATTTGATTTCAGCATCAAAGCAGAGCTAAAGCTTGGATTCAAGGCTCCAGATGGCTGTGGGATAGTAGTGATTTGGCCCCTTTACAACAAAAGGACCCCCGCTAAATAAATAACTCACAAAGCGTAGCGGTCCCCTGTTGTGTCGGGAGGAAACGCTCTCACACACACAAAAAACACTCCAAACTGACTGCGAGACAGCGGCCATAGCTCTCTGAAGCAGAACGTTCTCATCATGTTGCCACAACATGGTAAGAATGTCACACTCACAGCTCCTCAACATGTTTCAGATAAAGGTGGCACTGAGGGTCCGGGCACACTTGGACAATCAATCTGAAAAGCGGCAAAGGGATTTTGAGGGCATGGGAGGGTTGAGCAGTGAACCATTTTGTCAACTGCAGTGGTTTTAACAAAGGATTTCTACACTGTATGGACTGTCAATTGAAAGAGACATAACTTTATTTAAACATTAAAACCTTTTATAACTTTCATAATAACAATCGATCAACTGACAATGTAATATAAGGACAGAGATATATCACCTGACAGCAGTTCCCCTGAGCTTATGATCTGTGTTAGCGTCTTTTAGCACATTGTTTTGGTTAACAGCCCTTACCAAAATGTTGTGCTTTACTTTTACGCTCTTATCCGCTTTGTTTTCAGCAACAGCAGGCAGCAGTTTTTATGGAGAAACTTTGGCAAAAACAAAACTTTTCGGCTAACGGCAGACAAACAAAATTAGCTACTAGCAAGCTAGCTGGTAGCACATTAGCATTTAGCAGCTACATATGATATACCTATATATTTTTCATACAAGCTGGTTGGACCAAAATAGAGCTTAAATGGGATTCAAGTGACCAGAAACAGGACCATACATTGCTTATTGTTAGAAAACACTATAAGACTATAATCAAGGTTGTGTTTGTAAAAACTGTACAATCCTTTGCTATCTGAAACAATGGTTCTATCTTGGGCTAATTCAAAACAAAATCCCTGAGACATCCCAAAATATGATGTAAACATGTTTGACTTGTTGTGACACTTGGCAATCAGATACAAAAATTGGAAAATGTAGTTTTAAATGGGTTTAATTGTATTATTTAATTGTAGTTATTATTGTATGATTATTAAAGGAATAACACTTAAAAAAGCCCCCCACAGTATTCCAACATGTCAATTTGACTAACACTGATCACGACTAAACTCCGGTACAAATGTTGACAGTTCTAATTGAGGTCAAACGTATGTAGGTGCCGTTCCTCAGCCACTGTTTGGGTGTGTCTAACGGTCGACGGCACAAAGACAGACATGCTCTAATAACTCAGACTGAACTCTAATTAGATCCTGGCATTGGTACGTCTCTATTGGGTTGGATTCAGTCCCATCCCTCTTGTCTGGTTTGACCTCTGATGCATCACGGCCAATCCACTGAGGCCTTCAAACACAGACTCCGTCTTTTTGAGGTCATCTGGGGCTTTCCCATGATACCAAAACGTTATAACTTCTCACAGTGGTAATGACAGGCGCCGTTGTTGCCAAGGCGCCAACGAGGTACACAAAGCACTGCCAGGACCGTGTGGGATTGTTTTGTTTTTCTGACTTAAGATTGGGTGAAAAAAGCAGTGCTGTCATGGCTTTGGTACTCTGGCAGAGAGGTGAGAGGCTGGCCTGTCACTCTGGATTACTTCTGTCTCAGTATGGCTTTGATGTACACTGACAGCTGCAGATAACTTTTACAAGCTGGAGGAACGTGCGCTTCCTCTCTGTGTTTGGATTGGCTCCCATGGACAGAAAAACATATTCAACTGGCAAATGCATTTCCAGTGCATTGGCTTTGTACTTTTCCAGGAAAGAGACAAGTGCTTGTGATTTAGCCTTAGAGATACACCTGGCTAAACAATCAACATTATGTTAATTATATTGCATTTTGTTGTATTATCCCCTTTCTGAAGGCGCTTTGCTGACAATGCATATACATTCATGTGGATTTATGAATGGTATTCGATAAAGTCTTCCATTCATAAAAGTGTTCTGCCCTGTGTGTCTGGTTGTCTTTTTTTATTTTTTATTTATACATTCCTGTTTGTAACCAGGTACAAGTGTGTGTGTCAGCCTGAATGGAACACACCAAACTGGATGGACCAGGTTGATGCGGCAGAAACACGCAATGCTCTCACCTTCAGACTCCTGCAGGCACGCATGTGTGCACGCAAACATGTCTGCTACGATATTTGCTCTGCAGCTTCAATTATATGTATTAGGCTTATTTGAAGCTAATGCACTTGCAGGATTATTGCATGTTCTGAAGTGGTATTCTCTTTGCTGATTGCAGTAAAGGTTAATTTGGATAAAAGTGACAGTGACAAAATACTATAAAATCCGTCTAGATTTAGGGTTGGATTTTCTTGTTTTTAAAGATTGACAATTCAATTGACTTTAGGTTTCCTTTTCTATCCTTAGTTGATTTATGGACACCAGGCTCAGTAGACAGTAGATGAGGGTGTTCAGAGGTAAGATGAGCTGTCGACGAGTTATTGTTACTGCGCAACCATCACGTGCGGCGGCTCTGCCCTGACAACTCTCTTCTCACGAAAAGATCGAGGGAGGGAGGGGATAATTCGCAGCGCAGTGCAATATCTAATGAAGGATCTCTTAGAAGTAGAATTAGAGTGTGTTGCATCAGATGCATGGATATTAAGATTGTGCTGAAAGCTCCAGACGAGCTCAGCGCGGTGGGACAGAGCTGGAGGGGGGCTCCTCAGAAGGGTGATAATCCAAAAGAAAAATGAGATGAATGCTAACATGTTTCATTCAGTCAAGGCAGCATCACACATCAAAGTAAATTTGCAGTAAAGCATTTATGTGCTGAAGAGGAGATTTGATTAAAAGACTCACAGGACACTTCTGTCTAGATTAAAAGCTATGTCACTTGCAGGTTAGACAAGGCAACACACCTTGTTGATGACTGTCAATTATTAAATATGATTACTCAACCGTTGAGACACACATCCTGCTACCTGATGATGTGCTTAGTATGAATGCCAATTCCAACAATTCTAAACTTGACCAATTTATCAACAGCTGTTCTAGGCACTGACACTGTGTCTAAAAAAGCCCACACAAGCTGCTTAATGCACCTCCTTCTGTCTGTTAGACGACAACTAAAACACAAAGCATGATGACATTACAGTACATTATCCAAAGCAACTTATATTACTTTAAAGGTACCATGTCATGCTTTTCCGGTTATTACCCCTCCCCTTGTGTGTTATGTAGCTTTTTCTGCATGTAAACGGTCTGCAGAGTCACAAACCCTCAAAGTACACCCTGTAGCGAGTAAAACTCTAACACAGAAAAGCCTCTCCCTCAGCATACACACAATTCCAAAAATATGGAAGTCAGCTTATGTCCTGCCTTTACTAAAAGGAGGGGAGGCCACCTTATTACATAATTATAGGCCCATCTCTAAATTGTCAGTTCTGGCTAAGGTTCTTGAAAGCCTAGTGAGTGAACAGATAAAGGAGTTTTTATGTACAAATAACATCCTGTCTAAACATCAGTCAGGCTTCAGAAAGCAACATAGCACCATCACTGCGACAATGAAAGTGGTAAATGACATTACGAGTATTTTAGATAATAAGCAGAGTTGTGCAGCTCTATTTATTGACTTGTCCAAAGCGTTTGATACCGTCGATCATCGCATCTTAAAGCAGAGGCTACTCAGTATTGGCATATCCAGCCATGCAGTAGGGTGGTTTGTGAACTACCTCTCTGAAAGGTCCCAATGTGTTCACTTTGATGGGCTCACTTCTGAGTGGTTAAACATTACTAATGGTGTACCACAAGGTTCTGTTTTAGGTCCACTTTTATTCTCTATCTATATTAATAGTTTAGGTGAAAATGTCGATGGAGCAACCTTACATTTTTATGCGGACGATACCGTGATGTATTGTGCAGGTCCCTCCATTAAGAAGGCTATTGTTGAATTGCAAGCTGTTTTTAACATTATTCAGACTCAGCTCGCTGAGCTTAAGCTTCTTTTAAATGTTGATAAAACCAAGGTAATGCTCTTTTCAAAAGCTAAAAAGACACCAGAGCCTGTTTTAGATATTGTAACTACGCAAGGAATAAAACTAGAAGTGGTTACCTGTTACAAATACCTTGGTATCTGGCTTGATTATTGTCTCTCTTTTAAACTTCATGTAAATAACCTGCTTAAAAAGCTGAGGGTTAGGCTAGGTTTCTTTTTCAGAAACAAGTCCTGTTTCTCGCTTGAGGCCAGGAAAAGGCTAGTCACTGTGACCTTTTTACCTGTGCTGGACTATGGTGATTTGATGTATATGAATTCACCTGCCCATTACCTGATCAAGTTAGATGCCGCCTATCATAGTGCACTGAGATTTGTGACAAACTGTAAAGTATTAACCCATCACTGTACCCTGTATGCAAGGGCAGGTTTGCCTTCGCTAACTGTAGGGAGGCTCAGTCACAGGTACATTTTTATATACAAAGCCATGTTAGGGAAACTTCCATCTTATATCTGCTCCCTGATCTCACGGCGAATTGTAAGTGGCTACTGCCTGAGATCGAATGCTGTGGTTTTATTAAATGTGCCAACTGCTAGGACTGTCTTAGAGAAGATAGCTTTTAGATGCGCAGCAAGCAGGAAACCACACCAGTAAGCCAGCTCACACTGTCAGCTCCTCGCAGCAGCGAGCCAGTGGGCGAGCTGACCAATCAGAGCACTGGCTCACAGGGGGGGGGGGGGGGGGCAGGAGCTCCAACAAGCCGTTTAGGACAGAGAGTGAATACACATACTATACAGAGAGGCTGTATGAGAAACCAATGTGAGTTTGGAAAATTGCACAGTATAAATCTATTTTAGTAGACCTCAACAATGGAATTATGATCAGTTGAAATGCAGTCATGGGACCTTTAATACTGTTGACCATGCTTTTCCTATCCAAAACTATAGTTCTATCTTGGCTAATAAAAAAAAGAAAAGCATTTCTATGATTCTCATTACGACCTAGATTACTGGTTCTTAACATTTGTCAATAATGTACCCATTTTGAAACATGTTTATCATCCAATTTCCCTGCGACAACAAATGTGACATAATATAAACGTGATTGACTAGTTGACCCTCTGATTAAAAATCGGAATATTTAGTAGAAAATGTGTTAATTGAATTTTTGTACTGAAGTTATTTGTAGACGCCCATTTATCCCATGAGCCACAGACGCAAAATGACATTTACATTTAAGGTACTATATTGATATACCTGGATCGAATCTTGCCATACCTTGATGTTGTAGTTTCCTAGAGAGCATGACAGGACGAAAATAGACTGAAATACAAGACAAGCAATTTCTTTCATCTGAATGTGCAGAATGGTGTGCTGGCATTAAACAACTGATGGTACAGATAGATGATAGATGAAAGAATCCGACTGTATCACCAGACATTTGCATTTCGAGATTTTTTGAATCCCAAAATAACGTGCTATGAAAACTTTCTTTATAACCAAAACAACATGTCCCAATTTCTACAATATATGTACATTAGAAAGATGGTTAAAGGTGGGGTAGGTCATTTTGGAGAAACCAGCTTGAGTGCGCGAAAATTTGAAAAAACACAGCCGGAAGAAATCTGCTACTTCCTTCCAGAGCCCCTCCTCCAACACACGAACGCGCACATGACCAATGAGGGCACGAGATAAGTTTGCGCACAGATGGAAGGCTGACAGGCAGGTAGGTCATCCAGTATTTTAGCCGGGCCGTACTACAGCTTCCACAGATGACATTTTTTAATGGATTTTTTGTCAAAGCACTTAAGATATTCATTGCTATCGGGATGTTAAGAGCATTCCATGGAATATAACAACAAGTGTATCTCGAGCCGGTTTCTCAAACTTACCTACCCCACCTTTAAGGGAAGATTTCAGTTTTCTTTTAGAAAATTGAACTACAGGTTTTCATTTTTTATTATGTTAGGCAAATTTGAAATGTGGGGTCTATGGCGATAGACTCCTGTCATTCCCAAGCGGCCATTCGATGAACTGCACTTTGTGGAGGAAACTTCTGTGTAGCAATGCAGTGGGAGTCACCGACTCATGACGCTTTGTTGAGAGCCGCCACTTAAATATAATCTCTTTGATCGAGGACCTTTTCAGCGATACTCGACTCCTACAGTAGAACGTTAAAAAGTGTACAGTAATTACCGGACTGCTGATTGTGGAACTGACAGCTTCTCATTGTGTGGTGTAAGCCCTGCCCGTCCTCCTCACTGTTTACATGTGTGCTGAATGTAACACTTGCACAGATCTTAGTGACAGACCTTTGTTTTCATATGTTTACTCGTTGCTAATTGATGTCAACATCTGCTTCTTTACTTCTTCAACACACCACAGGGTAGTTGTGCTAAAAAAAAACATAGAATACAAAAGGTAAAAAGTCATAAATGCAGAAAAAAGGAGAGATATTGCAGGCAGAGACTTCACACTATTTTAAGATTTTGGTATTTTTTGCTTCTATAATGTCGTTAAATAATAACGTCCTATTTCACACTTTTTGAAACAAAGCATGTCAAGTACACAATACTGTGTTTATTTTATGAATTTTGTCTATTTGAGTGTAGATTTCTCCTGAATTCACAAATATACAGCATTAAATTAGACTGAAGATAAGGGGAAACTTAAAGAAGCCCGAGAGCAACATAGTCTGAGTGTCCGAGAGGCTTTCTCAACCAAGAGCTGGAAAGAACTGTGGGACTCTGTTAAAGAAATTACAAATCTGAACTCCGGCAAGAGGGAGATGCATGTTCTGGATGAGCTTAACAAAGCAAATGAACTTAACAACTTCTACAAACGTTTTGATATTAATTCTGCTTCTAACATTGATGCATGTAATAACTTGTCAACCTCTTTAACCTGTGACCCAATACACAATAGAAGAATAATAATTGATGATAGTGCTGTGGCCAGGGTTTTCAAACAACTGCATACTAAGAAGGCCAGTGGGCCAGACGGTATTTCGGCACTCCTGCTGAAAACGTTTGCAGACGAGCTCACCCCTGCCTGGAGTCCATTATTCCAGCTCTCTGCTGACTCGGGAAGCATCCCTCAAATATGGAAGAAAGCTATCATCATACCAGTTGCAAAAAAACCATGCCCACATGACAACAACGACTTCAGACCAGTGGCTTTGACCTCAATAGTTATGAAGTCACGAGAACGGATTATTGTAGGGAACTTGTGAACTGAGGTGCAACACCTCTTGGACCCCTACCAGTTTGCGTGCAGCGATGGTAGAGGTACAGATGATGCTCTGACCTCTACAACTCACTTTATTCTAAAACACCTGGAAAATCCTTTAGCTTATGCTAGATTAATGTTCATGGACTTTAGCTCAGCTTTTAATACTATTCTTCCCCAAATGATGTTAAAAAAGCTCAAACAGATGGATGTGAACCCTTACTTGATCAGATGGTATCACTCCTTCCTAACTGAAAGACAGCAGCAGGTGAAAGTAAACTTGACCCTCTCTGACACACAGGTCATAAGCACAGGGGCACCACAAGGCTGCAAGGTTAGCTCTCCTCTTCTCTTCACACTCTACACAAATGAATGTAGGAGTCAGCACACACACAACCACATTATAAAGTTTTCTGATGACACAGCCATACTTAGTCTACTGACTAGAGACTCAGACATTTCTATATATAAACTTGAGATTGAAGAGGTCGTGAAGTGGTGTGTGGCGCACAACCTGATGTTAAATGTTAAAAAAACAAAGGAAATTATCTTTGACCCCAAGTCAGTAGGTGATCACAGCCCCGTCCTTATCAACAGGGAGGGAGTTGAGCAGGTTACACGTTTTAAATATTTGGGGATTTATTTTGATGCTCAGTTAGGCTGGGCCCATCAGGTGGATCAGGTATGCTCAAAGATAAGCCAGCGCCTGCATTTTCTGTGTCGGCTCAGGGTTCATGGAGTGGATAAATGTATCATGTTAATGTTCTACAGGGCAGAAATTGAGTCTATTATTCGTTATGGCATCACAACATGGTTTGGTAACTTGTCAGTTAAATCTAAATCACAACTCCAGAGCTTGATAAAAAGGGCTGGAAAAATAATTGGCATCCTTCCACCATCCTCTCTTCAGGAGATATTTGAGGAGATGGTGAGAAAGCAAGGCCGTAAAATCACATGCGACCCCAAACACATCCTGTATGGAGAGTTTGAGTTGCTGCCCGAGCGGGCAGAAGGTATAGATTACCAAACTGTAAATTGAACAGGTATAAGTTTTCCTTTGTTCCGCTGTCAATCAAGCTGCTGAACAGTCAGAAACAATCGTGATTATGCTGTGTTGTGTTGTTGGGAGGTGCAATGTTTACAGAGTAGTTTGTGCAATCGAGAAGGTTAAATAGGGGAAGTGCATTATGTGTAAATAGGTATGGACACAATAGGTGCAATAGGGAAAGTGCAATATTGATTTGTGTATGAATACAATAGGGGAAAGTGCAATATTTCATTATGTATGTGCAATAGGGAAAGTGCTGTACCTGTATGTTTCTTGTTTGTTTATTTGCCATGTGATATGTGATCTCTGTTCTGTATCTATGACTGATTGACCTGAATGTTTTATGTGTATTATCTCGATGCCCAAGACAAATTTCTCCTAAGGGAGACAATAAAGCTCTATCTCTTATCTTATAAAAGCACCATAAAGTTACATTTTACATGCTGTACTTTTTTGTTACTTTAAAGCTTAATCCTGGTAAAAAATAAGTTCAAAGAGTGCTCACTGTAGTAATACGTGACTCTTCGCTCATACAACAATGTCATCACCATGAATGTTGTGTTTTCACAAGCATTCAAGGTGTATTCATTTAAACTCCATCCCGCCCTAGGACATAGAGCAAAGCACCTCAGCTGGAACCTGATGAGATGAGAAGATGGAAAAGAAACCTACTGGGTAACAGTGATACAAAAAAAATCAAAGTGTGTCACGGTCTGCATACCCCGCCCACCCACATGCACCAGTTGACATATTTCCAAGAAAAAGTAATTGTCTACCTGCAGCAGTACGTGATGTTCCACGTTTCTATTTTTATCGCTGATGCATCCGATGGTGGCTGCCATTGTGTTTGCACAGTTGGCTTTCGCATTTCGTTGGAAAATAACCGTCAGCCTAGGTATATTTAACAACAATGTGGTGCCATTTTGGCTCCCTCTTTTTATCAGCTTCCTGGTTTAGGATTCAGGGGGATGGGAACTTTGAACCTACCTTCCAACTGGACTTTCTCACAGTTTCCAATTCTGTTGAAGTCAAACGCACAAAGGGAGTGTGTGCACATGGGTGTTTAAACACTGTGGTGTTATTATCAGGCTGTAATTGATTTGAAGGCTGCAATATATAGAAGCTAATCCGTGGAATATAAATATAAGAGATGATGAAACCTTGTGTCTAGTTCTTTTGTGGTTGAAGATCCATCCACGGATAAGGAACAGTGAAAAAGTATTCTGCTTCTTTACTTGAGTAAAGGTAGTAATAACACACTGTAGAAATACCAGAGTAGGGAAGTACTGAAGTCAAAGTACAAGTACAAGAGTGTAGGAATACTCTGTTACAAGTAAAAGTCCTACATTTAAAATGTTACTCAAGTAAAACTACAAAAGTATTAGCATCAAAGTGTACTTAAAGTATCTAAAGTAAAAGTGCTTAAAATGCTAATTGGTCAATTTCAGGATAGAATATTATATGTTTTAATTATAATTATTGATGTGTGTATGTGAATGTAGAATGGTACTTAAGTAACAGTATTTAAGTATGATTAGGAAGTTAGGAACATGTATTTCAAGTCTCAGCACTCATTGCAGAAAAATCTATTTTGAGCAATAGAAATGTACAGCACCAATGCTCCCAATTCATTTTCTGTTAAACCACTCATGGTTTACGTCACTCAAATATAATGTTGGATTAAATAATCTGTATGTATTGTGTGTTCAAATCTGAATGTATTAAGTCACTAGTAAATAAATATGTCTGAGTGAGAAAAAAAACAAATTTGCGTCCAAAATGTAGTAGAGTAGAAGTATAAAGTAGTATACAATGAACATACTCAGCTAAAGCACAAGTACCTCAAATTTGTACTTACAGTAGGTACAGTACTTGAGAAAACATACTTAGTTACTTTCCATCAGTGATCAGGAATAAGTGGTTATCGTGCAATGGCTTAAATTTGTTCTTGTGTTGAAACTGTCTTTTCATTCCTGCATGTGTAATATAGCAAGAAAGCTGTGATAATCCAACATACATATTTACAGCATAACACACACATGTCATGAGAAAGATAATGTGTCAGGATTAGGCAATAATTATCTGTGGAAGAAACACGCCACACCCCCCCTGCAAGCCAGTTTGAGTCACCAACCTCTTTCCAGGAATGTAACCACAGTCTGGGTCATCATTAGCACACCATACCAGCCCTCACAAAACCACGTCCCAACACATCATTACCAGCTTACTCACCTTTCCTTAGTCACGGAAAATGGTCCTTTATGCACCCTCAGGTTATACCATTCACAACAACACAGGCAGGAATTCCCAAGAAGCATAGTCATTGATACCGTGGGTCATGGCTGGATAGCAGTGTTTCATTCACAGGACAATTTCTTCATATTTGTATACACTTCTATCATCATAGGATTAAACCTTGTCACTTAATGAGAACATGTTTTGTAATGTACTGTATATCAGTGGCCCAACAACAGAAATTGGCTTATTGGAAACTATGTATGTAAGTAATTTACGATCCTTACCTGTACGGAATAAACGGTGCGTGATACTGTTGGGTAGAGCCAGGTTCTGGGGCTAGATCTTATACACATTTTTGATACAACAAATGTTAAAGAGATTTTAAATAAGTCAATGTGTCCATTTTTGGTTTAACACGGGACAAAAACGAAGGCTTCCTGAATAAGAGTCCTTAATCCTCCCTGACTTCTTCTTTGAGTAGACGTATTGTATGCTACAATTGAAAAAGCCACATTTGATACGTCAAAAACAAATCTAATCTGCAATAAATATGTCCTTCTAAAGGTAATTGACAGTGCTGTTATATTATATTGAACGTAGTTTATTGCCTTTAAGCTTAAAACTGCTTTCCCCCTGGCTGGAAACAACCAAAACAATCAACAACAAAAAAAGAGCTGAAAGACACTAAAACGCTCAAAGAGGAGGCTCAAATATCTTTAATTTCCTATTAATATCATCTCCCGCTACTTTCCAATATGACCTGTTTTACACTCTCCTTCGAAAGCTACCCACTCTAATAGTATATTATCATAAGCAAACTCCATAGCATGGCTGATTATTCAAGACATCTCAGCCATTAAAAACCGCTAAAGTGCAGCTCTACCCACATCATTGGACAGACTCTACAAAGACACAGGTATACCTGTCCTGAGAGCACAGATAAGTGATGAGAAGAGAAGGTTGTTGCCCGACAGAGAAGGCCTCTTTGTTGTCCATCGGTGCTGCCATGTTGACAACAAAGGTTCCCTTGAGCCTCAGCGGGCCGGGTCAGAGGTCCTGTTCCTCTGAGCCAGCTGAGATAAAAGAAGGGTCCGGTTATCAGTCTCTTTGGGGTCAGTCTGTCACCGCCTCTTATCAGCAGCCAAGATCCTGCTTCATGAGGGACGCCTCACAAAGACCTCCAGGATAGAATCTTGAATGTAGTTCACCAGCACCCCTAAACGGATTTGATTATTTACCCCGAAGTCATTAGATGTAAGAATATACTTAAAATTGCAGTAAAACATTGTTGTTGTCTCCCTGTAGATCAAAATGTCATTTATATATTCTCAGTGTATATACTGTGCAGTGTGTGTAGCGGTGTGTTATTAGGAACCGGTTGGTATAGTTTGTAGCATGCTTGCTGTTTTTGCCATGGAAACAAAACCCACTTGATCCAATTATGTAATGACATAAGCCATAAAGTCACTGTTAAAAGAAAAAATCTTTACAGACTTTTTCAACTCCAACCATGGGGCTAAAGTTGCATGAGGAACATGATCCATGCATACTCTAAATTACCATAACCTTTTATTTTCATCATTCTAATATAGAGGAATGCAGTGATCATATTTTTGAATGCTAACCCGGAATTTAGCATCGCCCTGGTTCCCTCAAAAAATGCCAATTGGATTTTTACTGAAAGTTTGTATTATTTCTCTGTGGTAAACAAACCCTTATGATCCCTCAGCACTTGGTTCAGCAAGATACTCTTTACAAATGAACAGCACTTATATAATACAACAACACCATGGTCTCATGACTTCACATCATCACCACTAAGCTAGCAAAAGAGTGGGTTGGGGCTAGTATTTGTCTGGCAGAGGTGGGAAGTAACAAAGTAGAAATACTTTGTTACTGTACTTACGTAGATTTTTCAGGTATCTGTACTTTACTTAAAGGGGACCTATTATGCTATATTTGAAAAATATATTGTAGGGCCATGGAGAGGCGAAGTCCCTCCCCTTCCGAAAGCCTCCATGGGACCCTGGAAGCGGAAAATTATACATTGAAGTCAATGGAGAGAGAAAGGTTATATTTTGATCCCGTTTGAATTGTGCCACGAATGACACATATGATGTTTGTCAATTTAAAAGAACATTTTGCAAGTCAAAAAAATAAAAATGTGTCGTAAAACTGTGAAGTTACACATTTGTTTGTGTGAAACCGCTCAGTGAACTACAGGTCTCTGGTCTCGCACAATACGCGTCACCATCACAAAGACGGCCGTCACGTTAGCCAATTTCACCTGTTTCTTTCAGAATGAGGCGAAAAGTATAAAACGAGGTGAACATCACTACAAGTCTGGGCATGTTGAGAGCTCTACATACATGAAAGGGGAGTTAGTCGGTTCTGTAAGAGCCAGCATGCGGGACCGGTGAGTAATATGAGTGCAATGTGTAACGTTAATGTCAGCTAGCTAACATTAGCTAACAAGGTACACTAACGTGTTTTGTTTCAGTAACTAGTTTTCTCCTTAAGAACTTCGTGGTCTCTGTGTATGCTGTGGATAACATTAGTGTTCACAAGAACAAGGTACACTCCCGTGTTTTGTTTTAGTTGCTCTTCAGATTGAAGCGGACAGTTTTATATCGACTATACTGTATGTGTGATCTCCTTTTTCTCGTTGTGTCATTTGACTTTATTTGCTGTGTGTAGATTCAAGGATTTTGGTTATCTAGGCACAGCTGTGTGTGACTCCCTCTGGTACACTGGTATGTGTTTTCCTAATGTAGAGAGCATTGATGAATTAATAAACTACACACTGAGTCTAGATCCTGACCAAATCTTTTTTTATTGTTGATCAAATGTTTTTCAAAAATGTATTCATACACATTTAGAAAAATACAATGTACAATCACAACTAATACAACACAAATGACAAAAAATACAGAAAAAACAAACAATAACAACAATCAGACAAGAGGACAAAACTATGGAAAAATAAACCCTCCCACCCCCAGATCCGGACCATCCTTGTATTATTGCTCATTCAATCTATTATAGCATGCTAACAAATGGTACTTACTTTATGTTTACAGATCTGCATGGGAGATGATGGCGCGATGCAGAGATACATCGATACATCGCCAACTGTCAACTGGGGGGTTGTAAACGAGGCCGAAGGGGTGAAGGCTTTTGTGCAGGCCTATCGGGTGACAGTGTTCGAGTCTGGTCTCTTTGTGAGTGAGTCGGGTGTTTTGGGAGCATCACCCGATGGACTTGTGCAGCCATCTGCCCTGCTGGAGGTGAAGTGTCCACACAGCCAGAGGAACATGACCATCGTGGAGGCAGTCCAGTTACCATCCTTCTGTCTCCGTGAGGAGGGTGGGTCATATATTCTCAAGGAGAATCACCCATACTGGCACCAGGTCCAAGGGCAGCTGCATATCACAGACCGGAGTCTCTGCTACTTTGTTGTGTGGACCACGGAGGAGGTGATCATCATCCCCATCCCCAAAGACCCTGCATGGCATGGAAATCTCCTCCTCCTGGAAAAATTCTACACCCAGCATATGCTCCCTGTGTTGGCCAGTAGAGAGGAGGACATTTAAATAAACATACTCTTAACACCCTCGTACTCTGCGTTGTGTTTCGTATGTGTGATGGGGTGTTATGCAGGGGGGAGGAAAACAGGACACAGCAGATTGGGATTGTGGTGGAGATGCTGAGCAGTTATTTAATTGTTGCATGTAATTATTATTATACTGCGTGCTTCTTAGTTATTCCATCTTTTGCTGTAACATGGATCTGTATGTAACTCTATATTTACTTGTTATCTACCACACTTCCTTCTACATCATACACCATCATTATACATGATATATATACCATAGACTGTATATATAAATGGACGTAGGGTCCGTGACGTCACCCATAGGATTCTGCAGAGTTGCCGAGAAGCCCTTAGTAGGCGGAGTCGGCCACTAACGGCTCGACAGTGACGTCAGAGTTCAACTCCCGCCTGGTCCAGCCTGCTCCAAATAAGGGCAAAGAGGCGGGACCTGCTGCCACCGAGCTGGAAGTTCCAGAGTTAGCTGAAGCTACCAAGCTAAGCTAACATGATCCCCATCTGCACACTGCCGTGGCATTTTACGTTTCTAAGGTAAGCGGACATGAAACTATTCAGCAAAACTATAAATAATAATCTAAGTTATTGAGTTTTTAGCATAATACTTCAGAATCTTAAAACCCCTTAACGTTTGTATGCAATTGTGCTAAATTCAACACTGGAATCAAGCAAATATGAATATGTTTGCATGACATTAGTTATTTATATTTTGATATCACTTAATTACACGTTTAATACATTTAAGTCAAGCTAAGGTACATGTGATGGTAGCTAGTTAGTGCTCTTACCTGTGAGGCCTCCTCCAAACAGCATAATAACCAGACTGTATCATTAAAACTAAGTACCAGTTCTAGATCCTTGACTTTAGACAAACAATTCAAAAGACAAAATGTATTTAAAGACCAATCTTTATTTGAATGTGTCTCTTAACCTGAGATATTAGTTATACAGTAATAGTATTGACAATCTAAAAAAACTGAGCAACTCAACAGTCAACTTTATATTTCTTATTGTCCAAAGCATTTATTATTTTTCATATTCAGTGTGGACGGATTGAGACAGCATGGTGTCCAGAGAGCTGCAGAGACTTCAGGGAGAAACCTCTGTGTGATGGACGTCCTGTCTGTTGGTTTGGAGAGGACTGAGGGTGTTTGCTCTGCGAGGAGGACAAGGCCTGATGGAGGAGCCCATGCTGGGCATAGCTGATACCAACTACACAGGCCTAGTCTGTCACTTTATTTGACTAAATGTGTTTACAAATACATTTAATAGGTTTACACCTTCTGTCCATATGTGCTTTTTATTTAAAACATGTTTGATTAAGTTTTGGTTCACATTTCAATAAATTGTATTTGTATTTGCACTCCTTTTGTCCATTATTCTTACATTCACATCTGACTGAAGATTGGCCCCATTTATTTGTGACGTTGCAAACTCTGCGGTACAAGGCACAGGTTATATGAAGCTCATAAAGTGAGGCAAATAGAAATAATCAGCTGATGGAGTGTAGATGTGGAAATAGGTGCATTCGATCAGCTGACTGTTTTCACAATAAAAGTAGTTTCTTAGTGATGTCCTGTACTTGCTCTGTTGTCTCACTGAAAGAATAACTTTTACCACGTTTTCTTCAGACAATATTGAGAGATAAATAGTAGCAGTTCTCACTATGTGTTAAATATCTTTGCCTTCAATACATTAAATTAAAAAGCTGACAAAACCATATTTCTTTAGCCTTTATTTATACAGGTGTAGATCTCATTGAGACACAAGGTCTCATTTTCACACAATCATATTGCTTGTTAACATCTAAATGTAACCTTTTGCATGGAAAAACCTCTCAACTTAACTGATGTGTAGGTGATCTAGTATTTAGTATTGTTTAATGGAATGTATATCAGTGTATTCAAGTCAATACATTTATTTAAACAAATATCTTTCTTGATTCTTTGTACAGTATGAAAAATAGAGTCTTTGTACCTGTGCTGAAGTTCACTGCTGTGAGGAGTCCAGTTCTGTCTCTCACTCTCTGGTCCAGCCTGTCTGCATCACCTGGACACCTTAAACAAACAGATTTTGTAACTTGGAAGTTGTGTTACCAATGCTTACTGTTTATTTGATACCCATTTGGTAATGCAATTAATAAAAACAACAAGGTTTGGGTTCGTTCTTCAGATGACTGTGACGTTAACGTGTAAGCTCAATAATGAACTCCAGCTCAACCAACCATATTGTAATATCTAACCTAATCATCTTGAAATATGATTATTTGTAATATACACACATCTTATTGTGAGGTTGATTTCACATACACTACTTCGACATGAGCTTGTCTACATACTTGAGCATAGCCAATTTAAATTAACCTTAGTGATGCATACAGTTCCTACCTACATAATAAAATATCTCTAAGTTACAAGGATGACCTTATTTTACCTCAAACAGAAGCCGTTTGTTCTACAGTATTATCCCACTTAACGCTTAACACTTGTCTATTTCGTTTTAACCTTTATATAGTCTATGGTTTTAACTTGGAGACTACGATTCGCATCGTTAGCACCGATGTAGCTACCACTCACTTACACGCTAACCCAAGCCTTAACATTCATTACGTAGCTGATTCAAATCCTAAACACATCAATAAGTACTCGAATTTCACTTACCGCAAAAACCGCATTCATGCACCGTCTGTTTCAACCGCAGAGCGAGTCACAATAGTCCGATATATAAGCATCAAGAACAAACAACCACGGCCGGCATCAAGTTGTGTTCCCTGGATGAACTGAGCAGGCAGAGTCCCTGTAGCTAGCTTCACGGAGCAGGTAGCAGAGAGACAAGAAGCTAGCAGCAGCAGTCACTTGACAGAGCTGTCACTCAATGTGACCACGCCCTAATATATACATAACTTTAAGGCTTAATATTAATTAAACAGATGAGTTGAGAAAAAATGCACCCCCCACACAGTAGTCATGAAGGGAGAATCTAACTATACAGAGCATATGTTTTTTTTAACCACGATGTAAACATATTTATTTCTGCTGTAAAGTTGGGCATTTTAACATGGGGGTCTATGGAAATTGCTCCCTTCTGCAGACTGCTCCTACTGGCCACTAGATGAACTGCAGTGTGTGGCACTTCCGTATTGGCGTCCCGGCTCTTCCCCAGAGTTTGCCGCTTGGGCCATACCTATACAAAACATGTCTGTGAAGTTTTATGCTTCAAATACCAAACAGATCACCCATTGTAGCCATGCCTCATACCCCTCTATTCTCCTCTATTCCAGCCCTGTTCCAAAAAGGTCTGATTCTTTGACTGTAGCTTTAAATGGAACAGCTGCTGCTAGCCACGCCCCTTTGTAGCATCACGCCGCTTTTCTACCGGGAGAAACGCTGCCTTGATTAAATGCCATATTATGTTCGGAACCACTTCATGCATTATTTCAGAAACAGTATGGAGCTCAAACCTTTCTCTCTCTCAGGGTTTACCGCAAGACATTACGTTACACATATTCTCTCCAGTACAGCGTTAGCTCTGAGTGTTAGCATGCTTGCTAATGTAAACACAGAGCATATTACTCCCAAAACACGCTGCACATTGTTTCTGATGCAGCACATAGCTTGACATGTTCTTTCTTAAGTGTTTACCGCTAGAACAGTGCCATTATATGTATTATATATAACAACTTTACTCTAAGTGCCTCCTGCAGACATCCTACTGAATACACAGACACACAGCTGTGAGAGGGGATTGAGCTAGACGACTGTATACGGAGACGATAGGTTGGGACGTGTCACGTGTGCCACATTTCACCAATGACGTCATAGGAGCCAAATCCTGGATCTGCTAGTTTGCACTCCCATTTTTTTTTTTAAAGATGTGGGTAAGGAGGAAAAAAGACAGGGTTGTATTTTCTGAAAATGTGTCTCCTTACACACCGGGGACACATATTTATGTATAAAAGACATCAAAAAGTGCATTGTGCATAATAGGTCCCCTTTAACCTGTTAAACCCCGAGCCTGTTTTTCAGGTTTCAGGCTCGAAAATGACATTCCCAGAACAAATGACTATAACTTCACTTCTAAAAGGTTTATATGAATAATTGTTGTTATCAAAGCAATGTTACATCTGTGAGTTGGATGTAGAAGTGTCAGAATCAATATAGTTCTATTTCGTCCCTACTGACCGCCAGAGGCGGTGCTTTAGCACTGGATGTGTCCATCGCGCGCATGCGCAGCTCGAGTACCAATACCAACAAAGTCACCTGTGACCCATGTGACACCGGCTATATCAGCCGGTGTCGTCAGTGGATCTGTTCCTTTCATCTTCTCGCTGCGCGAGAGTACCTTGGCTACATTTTTTGTAGCCTACAGCGTTCGTTCGGTTGGAATATTTGTTAAGGATTCTCTGCAAACAGCTGGCTGCGTGCAGCTTCGCGACTCATCCAGTCGGGGCCGCGGGTTTACCCGTCCTCCAGGAGCTGTGGCTGGCTGCGCAGAGACTTCGTTCGGACAGGTTGGTGTCGGCTTGGTTGGTGATGGCAGTGTTTTCGCTCCCTCTCCCAGCCTAGTTGTCCCGTTACTGTCTGTTTTGCTTTTTGGGCTTCAACTTTTATGGTGACGGAGGTGTTTCCGCTCCCTCTCCCAGGAGTTGCCCTTGCTGTGCTTTTGTACTTATTCTGCGAACTTCATTAGCATTGAGCTAGTTAGCAGTAGCGCTGCAGCCACTCGGCTGACGCCGTGTTAAGCACCGGAGTTTCCCGTGCTGTTTTTTCTTTAGAAGCCAGTTTCCGGTCTTAGCTTGTGTAAAGCTTCTTGATTTGGGGTGTAGCTACATCCCCTTTGTTTGTTCGGCGAGTAGCAGCACCGCTCTACTCTTCCCGTTCAGCAGGTAGGCATTCGTCTTTAATTTAACCAGTGAAGGTAGTGCTCTCGCCCCCGCTCCTGGTAGACGCCAAACTACCTTGTTTATTCCTTTAAGCAGGTAGCTGGTGAAGGCATGTGCTCTCGCACCCGCTCCCGGTTACGCTGCATCTGGCACTCGTGTTTAATTTAACCAGTGAAGGCAGTGTTCTCGCCCCCGCTCCTGGTAGACGCTAAACTGCCTCGTTTATTCCGTTGAGCAGGTGAAGGCTGTGTTCCCGCACCCGCTCCCGGTTACGCTGCATCTGGCATTTGTCTTAAATTAACCAGTGAAGGCAGTGTTCTCGCCCCCGCTCCTGGTAGACGCTAAATTGCCCAGTTCCCGTTAAGCAGGTAGCTGGTGAAGGCTGTGTTCCCGCACCCGCTCCCGGTTACGCTGCATCTGGCACTCGCCTCTAGCTCAACCAGTGAAGGCAGTGTTCTCGCCCCCGCTCCTGGTAAACTGCCTTATTTATTAACCCAGCTAGGTGAAGGCAGTGCTCTCGCTCCCGCTCCCTCTGCCGGTAACGTGGGTATACTCAGGGCCGCCCCTCCCTACAGGCCAATCACGCAGGCTGCATGGGGCCCCGCCTTGCGCAGGGGGCCCCGCCCAGAGGGCCCCGCCCAGAAGGCCTCAGCTGCTGTGCGTAGTACTCCGCTCAGTTCTCCGCGCACCCCCCGCGAGAGTCAGAGTGCGGCACACGCCGCTGTGTGGACGAGCCGTGAGAGGTGACAGGAGGAGCACGTTTGTAACCCGACACCGTTGCAATGAATCGACATCTGACCAATCACGGCTTTGATACGGCCACTAGTGCAGGTGAAGAGATGTCGGTGAAAAGACAGTTTCAGTCCGGCGCAAAAAACAAAACATGAAGAAACTAGCGCATCACTCGAAGGTGGGTTATTGTATGAGTCAAATGTACAACTTACGAATGTTGTATAAGTCAAATTGCCAATTGCCATCTTAAAACATCAGCTGCAATTCACGACATGAAGAAGGCAGTCTCTGCATAGCATATAGGCTAATGGAGATGCAGTTATTTCCAGCATTCTTTATTTACCATTCATTCATTATGTTATGCCTTTTATCTGCTAATGTACAGGAGGAAGAGAGATACAATGTCTGTCTACTTGGCTTACATAACAGTTAAAGTTTACAGTCTAAAAAACATGGAGCATTTGTTCCCCTTTTATTCATTTTTATGTCAATTTGCACATTTCATGGTGATGCTCAGCCTCTCCCCTTAACTCCTAACAGTCATCATCATGTCAACCACAACACAGATAAATACTGATAGAAATGTGTGTGTAGTTGTTGATACATTGCTGACAGAGGGAACTAGAATACAGATTTAAGAAATATCAGTTTTTGAGCATGTCATAAGCATGTTTTGTCTTGACTATACAACTATATTATAATAAAACAATATAGTATTTTTATTATTGAATTGATTATGATTATCATTATTAGTAGAAGTAGTTTATTTGCATTAATTATGTTTTTATCTTTTTGAGGCTAGTATTTGGCAGGAAATGCAGACGTATTCACCTGTAAACGCATACTGAACGACATACATGCACATTTACCATTTACCTCACTGTATAAAAAAGTAACCGTTGATAATAATAATAAACAGGAAAAATATTTGCAAAGTAGCCTACTTTGTTTCCAAAAAAAAAAGTTCACTCCTGTCGGTTGGGGGGGGGGGGCTCATCTCACAATGTCGCTTGGGGCCCCAAGTTAGCCAGGGGCGGCCCTGGGTATACTTACATCCCTCTTTCTGTTTGGCGAGTAGCGGCGCGGCTCTACTCTTTCTGTGAAGCAGGTAGCTGGTGAAGGCTGTGTTCCCGCACCCGCTCCCGGCTACGCTGCGTCTGGCTACCTACAGAATGGCTCATGCATGTAGCGCCTGTATGGCTTCTCTTGAGCCCGAGGACGGCCATGACCGCTGCCCCTCTTGCCTCGGCCTCGAGCATCTAAGGGAAGCTCTCACGGTAGGGGCCTGCATGAACTGTAGCTGCATGCCCCGGGCACTCAGAATGGCTAGACTCACTGAAGTGGAACAGCTGGCGGCAGCCAACGGACACCTCTCTTGGTCACATCCTCCTCCAGATCAGTTCGGCCGTCCCCGGCGACTTGAGGGAGCGATGGCCATGGGTGCACCCCCCAATAGGAGGACTAGAAACAGGCTGTCCTCTAAAGTGGATCAGCTGGCTACCGACATGGACACAATGAAGTCGCTCCTCTTGGCCCTTCAGCCAGGGCCCGGTATAGGTGCTGCTAGTGTGCCGCCTGCCCCTCCTTCGGTTGCCGCACCTCTGTATGAGGATGCCTTGTCGCTAGCGGCTTCGGCTAACCTCTTCAATGAAGAGACGGAGGACGAGGTCCCGCTCGAGGAGGCTTCCCTCTCCTCTGCTCAGGGGTCTCGGCAGGGCGTGGATGACGACTCCATGGCGGCCATTATTCGTACGGCCCTGGCGCACCTGCAGATTCCGGTTCCGCAGGCCGACTTAGTTCAGGCTAGTGCCTTCTTCAGGCGTAGCCCAGCCCCTGTCCCCCTCACCGTTCCTCCTTCAGAGGAGTACCTGAGGGAGCTCCAGGCATGCTGGAGGAACACCAGGGCCCTCGGCCACGCTGGCTCCGATGCCCGGACCTTGGCTGCCATGCAGGACCCGGCGAGGGTGGGGCTGGGTGGCATGCCACCCATTGAGCCTGCCATCGCCTCCCTGATTCTGGCTCCTGACGAGGCTCTAAGGCCTGTGGTCAGGTGCCCTCAGCCTCAGTGCAGGGTCACAGATGGGCTGCTCTGTAGGGCCTACGACGCAGCAGCACGCATGGGTCGTATCGGGAACTCCCTCTCCCATCTAATGCTGGCCGTCTCCGCCTCGCTGCAGCAGGCTCCGGCCGAGCCTTCTTTGCTGGGCCTCAGTGATGCATCACTGCAGGCCTTTGCCCTAATGACTAGGGAATTGGGACGAGTTATGTCCTTTCTGGTACAGACTCGTCGCCAGGTTTGGCTGGCTCAGTCACCACTGACGGAGACATGTAGAAGAGTCCTCCGTAGCGTGCCAGTCGTGCCAGGGGAGCTGTTTGGGTCAGCTGCCCTGGAGGCGCTGGAGCGCGCTGCCCAAGCTAGGCAGACCAGGCAGCAGCTCTCAGGTCTTCGCAGACCCGTGGCCACTCCCAGCAGGCCCAGGGGCCGCTCTAGCAGCCGCACTCAGCCACCGGCTTACAGGGGTGGTCTGCAGAGGTCCCAGCGGCCCACTCAACCGGCCGATGGCTTTCGTGCCCCAGGTCGCCTGGCTTCCAGGCGACCTGGGGCACGAAAGCCGGCTGTTTTTCGTCGGCTGTTTTTCCCAGCAGCAGCTCAGCTACTGGGCTGCCTGTACTTCCGACCCTTGGGTGATTTCCACCCTAACCCAGGGCTACGAATTGCAGTTCCGACGCCGGCCCCTAGCCTTCGGCCGGGTCAGTATGACAGTTGTCAACGACCCGGCGAAGGCCTTAGCTCTGGCCCAAGAGTTGTCCGTCCTCTTGGCCAAGGGCGCAATCGAGCCAGTGGATCCCCTGCTTCAGGGCGGGGGGTTCTACTCGGCGTACTTTCTTGTGAGCAAGAAAATTGGCGGATTCCGTCCAGTTCTGGACCTCAGAGGAATCAACAGATTCTTGAGGTTACTGCCCTTCCATATGCTAACCACAGCAGACACCCTTCGTGTTGTCACACAGGGGGAGTGGTTCACAACCGTGGACTTGAAGGACGCCTACTTCCACGTGCCAATTGCATCCCATCACCGGAAGTTCTTGAGGTTCGCCTTTCAGGGCCGACATTATCAGTTCCGGGTGCTTCCCTTTGGTCTCTCCCTCTCTCCAAGGGTATTCACCAGGGTTGTAGCGGCAGCGCTCGCTCCCCTGCAGGCACAGGGCATGAAGGTCCTGCCATATCTGGACGACTGGCTGGTTTGCGCGCCGTCCCGGGCCCAAGTGGCCCAGGACGGTTGGGCCTAACAGTGAACGCCGGGAAGAGTTGCCTGGACCCTTCCCAACAGGTCACTTACCTGGGGATGGTCCTAGACTTTGTCGCCATGAGGGCCTACTTGACACCTCGTCGTGTGGACGACATTTCCCACCATCTTCGCATCTTCAGACTGGGCAAGAGGGTGCCTTACATCCAGTTCCTCCGGCTCTTAGGCAGACTGACAGCTGCCTCAGCCGTTGTGCCCTTGGGCATGCTATCACTGCGCCCCATGCAGATGTGGCTGAACAACTTTCGCTTGGACGCCAAGCGGCACAGGCACAAGAGAGTCAGGGTGTCTCAGCGGTGCCTCCACTCTCTGTCCCGCTGGAGGGACAGGGCCTATCTTCTGATGGGTGTGCCTATGGGCGCCATCCCATCCCGCCGGGAGACGGTCACTGTGGATGCATGTCTCTCGGGGTGGGGTGCGGTGTGGCAGGGCAGGACTGTGCAGGGGCAGTGGTCTGCCCAGGAAGGTGCACACCATATAAATGTGCTGGAGCTGCGGGCTGTGTTGCTCGCACTCATGCACTTTTTACCCCAACTGGCGGGCAGGCATGTGCTCATTCGTTCGGACAACATGTCCGCCGTTGCCCAAATCAACCACTAGGGGGGCACCAGGTCCACACAGCTGCTCCGTGTTTCACAGAGCCTCTTGCCTTGGGCGCTCCCCCGCCTCGCCAGTCTGCAGGCAGTCTTTCTGCCAGGAGACCTGAATCAGGTTGCAGATTTCCTCTCACGGCGCAAGCCTCCACCGGGGGAGTGGAGGCTTCACCCAGAGGTGGTGGAGACAATTTGGAGCCTTTTCGGCAGGGCCGAGGTGGACCTCTTTGCCTCAGAAGAGTCGAGGCACTGCCCCCTCTGGTTCTCCTGGACGGAGGTGACCAGCCCGTTGGGTCAGGATGCCCTGGCGCACGACTGGCCGGACGCTCTCCTGTATGCCTTCCCGCCGCTGCCTCTGATACTGCAGACGCTTCAGAGGGTCCTTACCCAGGGGCACAGGCTCCTTCTGGTCGCACCCCGCTGGCCGGGGAGAGTCTGGTTCCCACTGCTGCGCAGTCTCTGCTGCAGCCCACCTTGGCGTCTCCCCGACAGGAAGGACCTTCTGTCACAGCTCAAGGGTCAGATCTGGCGTCCCGACTCTCACCGCCTTCAGCTCTGGGTTTGGCCTCTGCAGGGCCCAACCCACTGTTGAGCGACGTCACGGCATCAGTCAGGGAAACTATCCTGAATGCCAGAGCTCCATCGACTCGGGCACAGTATGAGTGCAAATGGAAGCTCTTCTCCCACTGGTGTGTGAGTAAGGCTGAGAATCCGGGGCATTGCTCCGTGGCCACCATTTTGGAGTTCCTGCAGTCCCTTCTGGAGAGTGGACGTTCTCACTCCACCTTGAAGGTGTATATGGCGGCGATCTCTGCCCGACATGTCGGAGTCGATGGCGCCACAGTGGGGCGCCACAGGTTGGTGTCCCTCTTTCTAAGAGGGGCTCTACGGCAGCGTCCCCCTAGCACCCCAAGGGCCCCGGCTTGGGACCTGCCCCTAGTGCTGAATGCCCTATCATCTCCGCCCTTCGAGCCCCTGGCCCAGGTCGGGCTTAAGTGGCTGTCCCTGAAGGCAGCATTTCTGCTTGCCGTAACCTCAGGGAAGCGAGTCGGAGAGCTTCATGCCCTCTCCGTAAGCAGTACATGCCTGAGGTGGAACTCCGATGACTCGGGCGTTACCCTCTGGCCGAATGTGGCGTTCCTGCCCAAGGTGCTTCCACTAGCCCACTCCAATCGGCCTATCCAGCTGGCACGCTTTAACATTCCACAGGAGAGCGGCACACCTGAGTTGCTGTGCCATGTGCGTGCCCTGAGGGCGTATATTGATGCTACAGCCGGTATACGGCAGTCAGAGCAGCTCTTCGTTTGCCATGGCGGCACTAAGAAGGGTCGTGCTCTCTCTAAGCAACGGCTGTCCCACTGGGTGGTTGATACCATCACACATGCCTATGGGGCCAGTGGCCGCCCCCTGCCATCAGGGGTGAGATGCCACTCTACAAGAAGCATCTCAACATCGTGGGCTGCCCTAAGAGGGGTGCCCCTGGAGACCATCTGTGCCGCGGCATCATGGGCGTCTTCTGGCACATTCTCCAGGTTCTACCGAGTCAATGTCGCCACTCCTCACCCTCTGGGTGTGGTCCTGTTGCCAAGCTCCGCTGCTTCCAGCTAGGTGAGTAAGTGCTTGGATTCTTCATGACATGGTTGGTATAGGTCATCCAGTGCTAAAGCACCGCCTCTGGCGGTCAGTAGGGACGAAATAGAACGATAGTTACGGCTGTAACTACGGTTCTATGAGTCCCGGATGACCGCCAGAGTATCCTGTCACTCAGAATTCTTGTGTGCTCGCGAGAAGATTCTGGGAACAGATCCTCTGACGACACCGGCTGATATAGCCGGTGTCACGTGGGTCACAGGTGACTTTGTTGGTATTGGTACTCGAGCTGCGCATGCGCGCGATGGACACATCCAGTGCTAAAGCACCGCCTCTGGCGGTCATCCGGGACTCATAGAACCGTAGTTACAGCCGTAACTATCGATTTTTCTGTGTCAGAGTAAATTCAGATGGAACATAGCAAAAAAAAGTAAATTCCTGTCTCCGCCTAAAGAAAACCCATTACTTATAGTGAAGACCAACCTTGAATGATGGGTTAGTAACCTAAAAGCTTTAGGAATCCAAAGTATAACATATAATAAGTACCCTGTATCAAGATTGAGGCAAAACAAGTGACATTTGATCTTTTTAGAGAGGTTTATGAAAATAAAGTCCAGGTGGAATAAGCTTTGGGCACATTTGGTTCCATCAGTGCCATTTGACCTTTTTCAGGTACCAGACTATAAAAATCATTGTATTACATTGAATCATCACTATAGGTATTCATTCCACACAAAACAACAACAACAAATATTTTAAAAAAACAATATATATTTTTTTTAAATATTTGTGTGTGTGTGTGAGTGTGTGTAGGTGTAGGTGTAAGTGTAGCTGTGTGGGTATGTGTAGGTGTGTAAGTGTAGCTGTGTGGGTATGTGTAGGTGTGTATGTGTAAGTGTAGCTGTGTGTGTATGTAACTGTACCAATGCACTATACAATAAAACCACACTGTAGGTCAGTGTGTGTAAGTGTACTTGCACAATAAAAAAAAACAGAAACATAGGTAACATTTGACTCCAACTGGGGCAGATTTATTTCAAACATTTTACCAACCAGTGGCAAGCCGTCAGGGCCCTCTAGGCCCTCTGTTAGGGCCTAAGATATTCTAAAAAATAATATTTGAAAACATAAAAAATTGTATTTTTTGTTAAATTCTTCATTAGTTTTACCAAAATAACTTGATTTAATTGTATTTAAAATAACATTTCCAAATAAATAAATCCTTCGAATCTGCCTGTTCAGTTTCTGTTGGAATGTGAAGGGTTAAATGCCGTCTCTGCGAGTTACTGTGAAGACGGGAGAGCTTGGTCCCTCTCTACATTCACAGAGGGCCAGCTATAGTAACTCAACGAGAGAGTAATGTCAAATGACAGTACAATTGACCAATCATATCTTCTTTCTAAATGGGCGGGCTTTATTTTCGCGGACTTTATGACAAGATCCGCCCGCTGTGAGGTCTATGCAAGTGGTGCAGTGACGCATCCTAAAACCCGGAAGTAAGCTTCGCTCGGATTCCCTCGACAGAAAGCAGTGGGATTTCTCCATAGGATTTTGGAAAATAGCTGGAAATAAGGTCTGTGGAAAACGAACCTGTTAGATAAATGCACGTTTTGTTCAGCCGGATAATATCCACATGTCTACCCTACTTTTATTATTTTCGAATCATAAATCTAAACGATAGATTTATGATCGATAGATTTATGATTAGCATAAGTTCGTTCATGATGGCTCACTTCAGTGATAGTGATGACATCGTTTGCAAAATTATTAACCGAGTCATTTTCAAGATTGAGTTACAATGATAAACTGGAGTGGCAAAGGATCAGCTGCATGACCCCGCCATCAAGTGCTTCATCCAAAAGGACAGGAGGATGGACTTTGTGTTTAAGTGATTTGATCATCAAAGGTAGGCCTACGTCATTTTCAATGTGGGCCGCCGTGCCGACTTAATTCATTTGTAATTGTTACTTGGCTGTGGGTGCCCTGTCATGATAGGTGTTTAGATAAATGGTCTTGTTTTGTGTGGTAGAGGGTCGCTGTCATTGATGCGTTTTGCACCCCGGGCCGCTGTTTTGATATTCGGCTGAAGTAGGCCTATACGCTGTGACGTAATATCTCTTCTTTTTTTTGAGTGAAGGGGGGTCAGAGGGCCTAGGTATAAAAGTCACGGCTCGCCACTGTTACCAACACACTATAGGCATGTAAAAACAAACATTTTACCAACGTACTATACAATAAAACCACACTGTAGGTTTGTAAAAACAACACATATTTTACCAACACACTATACAATAAAATCACACTAGGTATATAAAAACAAGTATTTTTTTAAAATAAACACTCGCAAAACGTTATACCTACCTGAACTTTATACCTACCTGAATGTTCCAGTATTTAGGTCGTGCCACTCCCTGAAACAGTTATTTTTGACAGTGAAGCACAGAGGGACCTGGCACTTCCTGCAGTACACAGGTGTCTTCACCCTTTTGAGTCCAGCATCTAGGCATCTCCTGCAGTTCTTCCTGACCTTGGTGGCATCTTCCCCATAATACTCGGGCATGCATGGGAGTGGTGGAGGAGGGGGTGGTGGAGGTGCAGGGCCTTCAGCAGGGCCTTCAGCAAACTCCAACAATTCTGCAGCAAGCTGCTCCCTGAAAGTCTTCTGGGTGTGTGGCTTTGTCCTGCTGGGGTCACTCCTCATCTAACAAATGTGGAAAAACAAAGAGATTAGATTAATTCACTGGCTTATACTTATAGGATAATATTGGACTATAAATGAATAATATTACACCAAATAAATAAGTAAACACATGTATATTCATTCACTGGCCATTCATTTAGAAAATGTAACTCCAAAAAGACAAGTAACACTATTTAGCATTTTGCCTAATCATTCCTGTAGCTTCTTGGCTAAGCTAGCACTGTGACGAAGTTCCACCAAACACATAAGTAATATATAAAAACAGAGAGATTACATTCCTTTCCCGTGGTGGAAGTTCAACATCCGAGTCACTACTGTCCGGATCCAGGTCTGGCTGGAGGAGATCTTCATCATCTGACGAAGAGTCATCTGGTATGATCATAGCCCCGCTATCATCAGCTAGCATCTCTAGCACCTGCTCTGTGGTGAAGCTCTCCCTTCTGGCTGCGTAATGCGTAATGGAGCCGGAGCCGGCGTAGTTTATACTACGCAGGATCATATATTTGGAACCCATTGGTCGATTTGGGTGATTGACACCTTTTCTGAACCGTTGGAGCCAATAGAATCGAGTGACAGTTAGTAAGTCCCGCTAAACACTTACGTCAAGTAAAGAGAGGTTTTCGTAAACAGCACGTGAGACAGCATAAACTCGGGACTGCAAAACTGTATACCTACTCTGCTGCCATGAATGTAATGATAGATTATCAGGAACAATTCTAAAGTGACTAAGAGACATTGGATTAACTTTAAGCAGCGTTTGTATTCCCTTGAACAAGAGCTTTGATCACAAAACAGCAACGGTAAGACATAATTATTGTTATGGTTTTGAAAACTGTTGTTTTTTTCCTTCTCTGTTCTGGCTGCTAGCTCAGTGAGTTTGTGTCCTACAGTGATGATACTTATAACAACATAATCTGTGGAGTATCAGCTTTCAGATGATATGTAGTTTGTGCATAAAATATTAAATTTTAAAGATCGTTTTTGCTAGTTAGCACCGGAAGTAGCATCTGCCCGTTTTAGCTAAGGGCTAATGCTAACGCTTCTTGTGAGACTTGTGTTTTGTTTCGGTAAAAATGGTTCGTATCGTCAGTTAGCTGAGATACTTCTCGTTAATCTGGTATAACACATTAATAGGTTTTTAAATATTAAGATTCCCTGAGACACAGTGTCGTGAAAAAAAAACCAGGGTCCCCGCTGGGGACCTTCAGGCTTAACAGGTTAAGTATTTATTTTTCTGACGACTTTTTAGTTTTACTCCCTACATTTTAACACATATCTGTACTTTCTACTTTTACATTTTCAAAACAGGCTCGTTACTTTCGTTTTAATGCATGTGAGGTGAATTACCAATTATTTTTATCAGGCCTTCCCTGACATCAAGACTGATTTAAAACTGAATGGATGTGATAATAACACGTAGAAAAGACGAGCCATGGTGTGCAGATCATGCCCGACAGACGAAAACAACGTACTGTAAAAGACGTATGACTAGGCAGTGACGTTAAGGGAGAAAGGTCTAACGGCATAATGTCCATGAGTAACGCTAGTACAGTCAGCGACATGACTGAAGATAAAATCGACGGAGGCGATTCATCAGACCACCATTAAGACATCCCGCATCCATGGCCTTATTTGAGGGAGATGTTTGAATTTGTGGGCGCAAAACATTATTCGTGGTGAATGCACTATAATAATTGTTGTTTGATTTGTTTGTCCTATATTAAGGCAAAGTAACCCATCTACAATGTTGGCAACAGCAAATACAGGTAGGCTACTTTGTTTTTGTTGTTCACGCTGAATACATTCAGAATGGCAGTAATGAGTTGAAATGAAGCTCCTTTTCACTTATATTAATATTATATTATATTAATATGATGTTAGGTTAGCTTTGCACTTTTTACTGTGAGTACATTTCAGAGACTGTACTTTTGTACTTTTACTTAAGGAAAAAGTACTTCTACTTTTACCAAAGCATTTTTTTACACAAGTATCTGTACTTCTACTTGAGTAAAGAGAGTGTGTACTTTTGCCACCTCTGTTGTCTGGATGACATTTAGTAGGCTTGTTTAGAATTTATCTTAGCAATTCGCTTTTTTTAAACAGAAAAAAAGCTTCAAATTGACGAATGGGGTATTTAATGTCATAGATATCATGCCAACTAACAAAACTTGAAAATCTCTTAAGTTTGTGCATTTGCCGTTAAATACACTTTGTGTTTTTGTGTGCAGCTTTCTAATGTTCTTGCTTAACACAAGCTTAAGAAATGTTCACGTTTTGCTCTAAGACATAAGGTTACGTCAGTTAATACCAGACTGTTAGTTGTCTAAATCTTTTACATGTCTTAAAAATTAAACTAAATGAGACTACTTAACATAATCAAGCCGAAACATTAGCCACCTTTAGCTTACCGGTGATGCGTAGCCAATTTATAGCGTAAAGTTCTAAACTCTTCTGGCGATTTCATTTACCCTTAAAAAATCATAAAAGTGGTGTTAATATGTGTTAGGTGTTATATTCTGCAACAAACTAAAGCCCAATATAAAAATCCCATTGGTTTTTGTCGAGGTAGCCCATGTGCTACTTACTTCCAAGTCATTCTACAAAAATATGTCATCACTGCATCACTCATTGGGCAACTGTATCACCAGCTGTACCTGCACAGATTTATGTTACCAAATGTGAGGCTTGGGCAGGGTACCTTTCCATATATTGATGGACTTGTTTTATTAGCAGTGTTTCACACACGAATTATTTAAACGTCTGTTGTGAAGTACTCTTTCATTTATATGCCAGTCATAGATGCATGATCTCATAGTGAACCCATACACAAGGATAGGCAGGAATGACACACAGAATCCATATGGAGTCATGTCTCCTTCACGTCAACACCAGACCTTCCATCTGGAGCCTCTTATAAACCTCGGCCATTGACACTGGACATGACATGTCATCAACACTCTCCCCAATGAAGGGAAAAACCTTCAACTGGAAAGTGTTCAGCACCCGTTGCAGTCAGAGTCAAGCAGCTACACACCATCTGTTCTCTCCACTCCCTGTGTGTCTGCATCACACATCGTGATTTAATAAGGGAGTGCAAGGAAAGGGGGTCTTGATTGGGTTTGTTTTTTCATCCTTGAGCAGAACCCTGCAGACATATCTAATGTAAACCATGGGCAGATGGCAGGGTATAAACAAGGGAAGTAGGTTGCAAAAGAGATCTTAAAGAAGAAAAATATATTGACAGTATGTATTAAGCAACTCATTTTTCCTTTCTTTGATTCTTGTTTAATTTTCTAAGGAATTATTTATGTACAGTAATAGATCCATAAATTCCAAATCGTATCCAATAACTTTCATAAAACCTTCCCTATAAAGAACTATAGGTGGCACTAATTAGTCAAAACATTTTTTTTTCTGTTGATACACTTCTAAATACATAATTACAAAATTAAAGTAAGATGAGAAGTTCAGTATGTTTCAAACCCATTAAGTAAATAAGCAGCCACAGTGGGCAGCTGGTTAGCTTAGCTTAGCTTATTTTAGCATAAAGACTGTAAATAGCTAGTCTGCTGAATTGAAAAAGAACATGTGTTATTTAAGCGAGCTTTAGAGGTGTTGGTTATCAGAATAATCTTCTTTATGCTGTTTATGTCTTCACTTTTTCTAATTTGGAATATGGCTATGTGTTGCAATGGTTAGCTCTTTTTCTTCCTAAGAAAGTGCTTGTTGGATCTAGCAGTAGGCCACTGATCAATTAGACCTTTGTATGTCTGGATAGACCTGTCTGAATGGAATTTGTGCTCTTTACCTTTTTTCTAAAGCTTTGACCTCGGATTATTCTCCCAGTAGCCTACAAAGCTATTGAAGTTAGCTTAGCATGTGAGCTAGAAACACGGAGATTGGTCTATGTAAGCTATGCTAATGGATTGCTTGCAGTAGATTAATATTAAGCACAACACAATGGTGTTGATCATGTCATCCTAATTTTTGGCAAGAAAGGGAATGCTCAGATAGCATCTTAATTTCACTTTGTCTAGAGATCAGCTCTCGCAGCCCCTTTGTCTTTTCGACACACAGATTTTTACATGAAACTACTGGATATAGTGAATTACCATTTTGAATGATTTGTTCTGTTTAATTTCAGAGGAGGAAACATCTTTGGAAGATTCAGCTTTCTGTAAAAACCTCCTGAACCATGAACATTAAGGTAATTCTAACCAGGAAAAGCTTATTGCAATGACAGCAATAGTTGTAAAGACAAAAACTGGCATGATACATGACACCAAACTCCATGTTTGGTTATTATTTTAACTCAGAGACTCGTAGATGCAGAACATTAAATAATGTGTATTCAAGTAAACCTTTTGCAGTTAATATACTCATGCTGGATCTCCAAAACCTGACATGCATGTCCTGTTAGAGATTAAATTGCTGTTTAAAGTCCACAGTGTTCTCAACTTGGTAACAGCACGTTTTGTCTGTGTTGTGGTTAGCCTTGCGTGTGTCAGAGGAGCATCAAAGCCTCTGTTACACGTTGTTCAGCCACCTGCCTCAGCCTGTCCTCGCCCAGTCTGCCGGAAAATTGCACCTTTGGGAAACAGTGATGTGGAATCTAGTAAAACTCCTCTGGGTTAGCAGAGCTCTGTCACACACACCTACAAACACACACACATATTGATTTACTTCAGGCTACTCATACCTCGTGACAAGTCATCTCAAAGATGAAAGTCATCTTCAAACAGACTGTTATATTAGTGGTGATTCTCGTTGACCTCTTTTCCAACCAAGCGGTTCCAGGACTGGGTTGGAGCCGGTGCCCTATTGCGAACACGTTTGTCATGTTTTCACCCCTGCGGTGCAGGCTCGGCCCCAAAAAACGTGTTTGCATTTGGGACCAACCATCTGCTGGGCTAGAACCATGAACCGCATACGTAAGAGGTTAACATCATAAGCTGGGGGATGAACCTTAGCAAGTGAATGGCGAGTACGACGAAGAGAATAAAGTTGATACAGAAGCAGTCAAGCCGAGAGCGCAGATTTACTAGATCATGACCACACACATGTATTTATGTCACACAACATTAACTGGCCCATCTATGACATACTATTTATGCTATTCCGCTGATTTATATTGGCAAACAATTAACCACAACACTCTGGAGTAAAACTAGAGAAGTCGACCGCCATTGTTGTTGTTTTTTTCTCTGGCGTTGCTGAGAAATGCAGGCACGTTATTGTGACATCATGATGTGGCTTCGACGGGGCTCTGGCAGTGGGAAAGCAAACTGGTTTGCAGTTGGTTCAACTTGGGAACCAATTGCTCACCAAACTAGCACCAGTAGACAACAGAACTAATTTCTGGAAAAAAGGGGTACTAGTTTCACTATGGAGAGGTTAGGATTAGAGTCAGTGCTAGGTTTAGGGTTACTGATTATTAACCCTAAGCCCTTATCCTTGTTATTTACATCTTTCTTAACCAAGCAATACATATAAAAAGGACAAAGTTACGTTAAAAAACCTCTCTGGCCAAAATGAAAAGTTGTGTGTTGATAAGTTAGTTAAATAAGTAAGATAAGATAAATACACTTTTTTCAAACAGTATAACATTTAAATAAATTGTTATGGTATCTTTAAAGACATTCAGATCACATACTTGGTTGTTTACATTATTCCCCATAATGTAGACATTATAATTAGTGTCAGGGACATACCAACAGAGCGGTGCCAGAGAACCGGTTGTTGCGACTTGTTGCTCTGACAGATATTCAGACTCATAGAATACTTAACTCACAATTATGCAGCGTTTGGTAAGTGTGTTTATGTGATTTATATAAACAGAAACTGAAGATATAATAAAGGTAGTGATCTTTCAGGAGTGTTAATTATGAGAATCAGGAGAGACACAACGTTTCATAAAACTGATTTATTTATTGGTTGGAGTTTTAAAAACGTTTTTATGACGTCTGGAATTCATATTAAACATGTGCTTTAATGTGCTTATGGAACTATATAATTATAGTTTGAAAATGCACTAAAAAATATTGGCAATGCTTTATAACAATTATCATTAAAGCATATCATAACTACTTATAAGCTCTAGTATGGTAATAATTCATAGACTTTGCTATCTCACTGAGGTAATTTCTTGCAAGGATTACAGTGTTTTATCATTTCTACAGTTGTAATGCATTGCACCCTTCTAATAATGCATATTATAATGCACTGTTAGTATGCATTAAAGTGTTATTATAGTCAATATATAAGCTCATTCTTGCTCTGAGTAAAGAAAAGGAAATATAATATTTCGATGCATGAACAACACACGATTTTTTAAATAATAATTCAGCAGATTATAACACATCAAAACCAGCTTTACTTTCCTAAATTAGAGATGTTTCCCATACTGCGTGTGTGAGAAGCAGGCTTGTGGAGTAATGGATTACGTGTAATGGGGTAACCTGATCAGGATACAAAAAGTGATCAGATAACTGTTACATTTCTAGAAATTAGGGATTACTACCAGGATTAGTATTAAACTAAAACGGAGCATTTTCTGTCAGCTCAGATTCAATTTCTGCTTTTTTTAACTCTAGAATGTGCTCATGTGTTTCATTCTTAATGAACGGCAGCTTTTCCTATCAATGGAAGACACATTTTCTATCCTAAATATCTTAGTTTCTTCTTTTCTAAGGTCACATTGTTCTGTCGTCTTACATAATACACTTAGATGGGTCTTATTAATGTTTATTTACTCTTTGAATTATTTGCATTGCCTTTGATATTAAAAGGTATCTAGTAATTATAACAGAATCTATTTGTAAAGTCACCCTCCCAACTCTGATGAAAAGATGTTAGTACCAGTGTAGAATACACCCGCCCCCCACCTCTGGTTATTGACATTGCTGTGTCCCAGCCAGAACTGGATTGAGATTGGATGATCTCCCAAGGCTCTCAGGGCTATACTCCAGTGACCACACGTAGCCCCCCCCCTGCAGCGCTGGTTCAGGGGCCGGCCAGGAGAACTCGGGTGTATCGGCACCCAGACGGGGGAAGGGGCTCTGAAAACCCTGGCGATCTGCCACAAAACTCTGGGAGGTCCTGTCTTTTCACAAGGAACACTTCAGATGATATAAGTAACATGTAATGTAAAGTTATATCAGAATCAGAATTCCTTTATTCCTCCCACAAAACATTTACATTGTCACAGCAAAGGGACAGATAGGCAAAAAGAAGATGAGCGGAGGAACATATATAAAACAAATCAAATAAGTATATTAAGAGCATGTAAACATATATCAGTGATGAGGTCACAAAATGAATACATTGAAAAAAGTTTATATTACAAAAAAGCACATTTGTCCACAAAAGCCCACTAAGAAATTGAACTTGATCAAATGTATGTTGCTAGGCTACGTAAGTAAAAGGTACTTTACTTGAGTTTTTTCACATGCTACTTATTATGCTATACTTTTTACCCCACTACATTTATTTAACATACTGCATATAGTTACTTTGCAGATTTTGATTACCAATACAAAATATGAACAACTGAATACATTATCATATATTATTATAGGCTCAATTCATTTAAATAAACTCAGCTTTTATCAAGTCATGAACTCATTATTGCATCAATAATTATAATACACAATATTTATACTTAAAAAAAGTAGTTGAAATTTATTTCTGTGTGTTTATTTTCTATTTAATTACATTTAATATTCTTTAAATTCATGTGCAATGCGTTGCAAAAATATTTTTCCAAAATTGGGATCAATAAAATACATATGATCTTATCCAATCTAATATAATGCAGCTATTTTAAATATCTGGTGCTTGAATGGAATTGTCTGCATACTTAATACTTCTACTTTTGGTACTTAATGTATATTTTAATGGTGAAGTACAATTTTGAATGCAGGACTTTTAATTGAGTACATAATCGGACTACTTCTTCCACCTCTGCCCAACACACACTTTACTCTGCAGGAAAGCGTATCGCCTGGATCACTGAGTGCCTTGCATAGCGGCTGAAGAGGAACCATCCTGCCCCACATCATGTTGTTTGTGTTTGTGTGTACATGCAGGTTGCCAGACGCCCCTTGTTACCATGACAAGTGCCATTAGACACACCAGTGTTTCTCTCTTTAGACCGTAGTTCATACATTCCCCTAGCCTTCGATAAAATCTCACATACGTGTGTTTGTGACCGTAGATGGCCTCCCCGCCTAGAAGGAAGCACCTTGACAAAGAAAGAACAGCTGATCCTCGGTTATCACTCTGTTTCCTGATGCAGTATCACTGTAAGCATCCACATCTTTCACATCTGAAGAATGTTCGATACGCAAGGATTGTAGATAATGAATTAGGTTTTTCACCGATGATGATGATGATGAGCTCTATCTCTATGATGGAATACTTGGTTTGTAGGTGACTTCCTTACTTCCTGTTGAACCAACACGTTCTCACTCCCAACCCGTCACATGTTGATGGTCGGTCAGGGCCCCTCCCCGTCACTCTATTACGGACAGGGTACCCCTTGAGTCAGTTTTCAACGGGCAGGGCGTCCCATAGACCTTCATAGACCTCCCATAGCGTTAATAATGGACGCCATGAGAACGCTCCCCGACGGTCAATTGTTATTGTCAATATTAATATAATAATTATTTATTTTGTAATAGTCACACTCGATTTCGCCGATTTTCTTGTTGCCCCAGCTGGTCGACACCTCTTTTAGCAGAAACAAAGGCTACATTAATGTATTAAATCGATGTTAATCCATGTGTGTGGTTGTGGAAGTAATGGACGTGCCGTCAATAATTTACAAACTCTTCAACTACAACCCTAATTATATTTTAAAACATTTTAGAAGGCCTCACGAAATACTTTAATGTAAATTAAAATTTAAATGTGAAGGGATGTGTGTAATGTGGTGATTGACATTATTCACCCACGGATCTATGGGTTGGGGTATTGTTCCGCGCGGACATTTTAGTTAACCGGACTTCCTGTTGATGTGAAATCAGATTTTTTTTATAAATAATACTTTATTCCGAGTTTGCTTGCTTTTCTCTTTGGAGGTCATCACATAACGGCATTGTAATACACGGTTCAGCTGGATTAAATATTACATATAGTTTGCTATTTATTGAGCCCTGATGAGAAGAGTTCTAGACAAACAGGAACAACTGCCGCCGAAACTGAATATGTGACGTGGATCATAAATATATCAGCAATTAAACAAAATCTTCAATTTCTCTTCACAATGTAAGTCTCCTTGCAGTATCAATGCTAATTTGGCTGACTTTTATATTTGATCCAATCGGTATATTGGTATATTTACACCATAACGGTGCACAGCTGATAGAAAGGGACACCTGGTGGTTAAAGCGTTATTGAAATGTATTATTTGTATTATTAGATATTAATAGGAGACACAGACTAACTAATAAGGCTTTATTTAAACATTAAAGAATACTTTAAGTTAAGGTCTTATTTTGAATAAGAAAAAAGCTTTGGGGGTATAAATATTAAGCCTGACAAAGTACTAATATATTGCTTTCCTGCAATGTTAACTACTGTATGTGTAAGCACTTATTTTAACTGATATTATAAATATGTAGTATACTCTTATAAGATGTATGTAGATAGTATAAGAAATGTGCAGAATACGACAGTTTAATGGTGGAGGTATACACAATTGATAGATCTCTTGTAATGCACTGTTGAGGAACCTGCGACCCAAGTTTTTAATCTCCGGCCTTGTTAGGTATTGAACAATCAATAAATAAAGAACACAGAATTGTTAAATATAAAACACAGAATTTGTGTGATTATACTAAATGATGTAAATAAACACCACTGCATATTTACAACTGTTACACATGCTGATGTAACGCAAATGTGTCCAACTTGGGATCAATAAAGTACATCTTATCTTAAGATGATCGATGGCTACTGCCATATTTGCAAAATGTGCCTCTGAACCTTGACAAGTGCATGTTTCAGGCTTATCAATTAACAACAGGAGGGGTCACAGACATAAGACCAGCTGTTAAATAAAGCTCTTCTGACCTTAGCTGTCAAGTGGGTATATATTAATGCTGCCCATTATGGGCACAAGCTATTTTCACCCATGTATTAATTATATGTTTTAAATTTGAGTGTTTCCTATCCCCTAAACCTCCAGGGATGTACACAGTTTAATACTAGCAACTTCTTATTATGGGAAATACGAAAACGTCTTTTAAAACTACAACTCCCAGTAGAGACGTGCCATAGATAGAGAACATGTAGCGAAACACAATAGCCAGCATGTGTAGTTCTGGGGACGGGGTGGGGGAGAACTACAGGTTCTCCGTACGGGTGGACCCGTTCAAAACCAGTTTTGGACAGTCTGCCGTGGTTCCATCCCATTTCAAGTGCTGTTCGACGCTCGGCGTAACCCTCGGCGCACACTCAACCATCCAATCACAGAGCTTGAGGACTATCACAGGGTTTGTCCATAGAGGGTTTGTCAAGCGAAGCGGAGAGAATACTTCCGGGTGTAAAATTCTCTAAAGCAACTATGAGCTGCTCCGACCCTCGGTCCTGAAGGACTCCAACTTGTGTTTATTAATCAAACAAATAAATAAACACAAGGATAAGTATGTGTTATTGGTGAGTAAAAAAAGGAGGCTGTGGCGCAGTGGATTAGAGCGTTGGTGTTCGGATCAGGAGGTCACAGGTTCAAACCCCACTGCAGTCAGCATGTCGTTGTGTCCCTGGGCAAGACACTTCACCCCAAATTGCTCCTGTGGGGATTGCTCACAGTATTGAGTATGTAAGTCGCTTTGGATAAAAGCGTCTAACAAGTGACATGTAATAAATAACAGTGTGTGGTTTAGAAAATAATACAAAATTAGAAAGATGAAACAATACAGATTTCAGTATTCTGAGCCCCTACTTTCCCCCTAACTGACGGCAACAAAAGTCCTACATTATTCAATTAAAATAAAGAAGTAAAAACAATAAGTGTGGCTTGATATTGAGTTAGAAAAAGGTTGATAAACGCTGTGAGAATGGATCTGCGGAGAGCATTTTGCCGCAATCTCAACTCGTCTATTACCAACGTTCAGGGAGCTCTATGCAAGTTAATGGAACGCCCTGCCCGTTGAAAACTGTCTCTCAAGGGGTACCCTGTCCGTAATAGAGTGACGGGGAGGGGCCCTGACCGACCGTCAACATGTGACGGGTTGGGAGTGAGAACGTGTTGAACATGTGTGCTTTCCCGTGGAGCTCAAGCTTCCTCAGTCTAATATCTTAATTGTTTCTATGTTTCCACACTTAATTTAGTAAAAATATGATATAATTTCTAAGATATGAATTAAGCTATAGCTTTGAAGATCGTCACTGGATAAATCACATTTACAGTTATCAGAATACCTTCTTTACCCCAGGGGAAAGTGGGTTTTGTGACAATAGCTCTGTTGAAAATGTTAATTAAAATACAAATATTAATGTAAACACAAGAAGTTAAAGTAAGAATGTGCAATACAAAAATGTATAAAACAATATATAAACATTTATACAAACATAAGAGACCAAATTAAAATCAATAAATCAATCAAAGTTTTACAAAAAATGATATACACACATATCAATTAAAAGCCCATTTAAAAAGGTGGTTTTTGAGTTTGCTCTTAGAAGTAAAAACACTCTCTGCTGCCCTCAGGTCTTCTGGGAGGATGTTTCACTATTGTGGGCCAAAATAATAAAAATAAATGTCACTGTGGGTTGGATGTCTTCAAGAGGACATATTTAGCTCATCTTCAGGTTCATATTTATATGTAGTGTCTCTACTGGGACATGTCTCCATGCTTTAATGTTCAAAAAGCTCTTCATTGTTCTCATACTGCCTGTGCTGCAGCACCTCTTTTCACCCTCTGTCGGAAACCAGAGCCCAGTCTGCTCTGATTGGTTAGCTGGCCGGCTCTGTTGTGATTGTTCAACCGCTTAGAGATGTCCCGTCTAAACCCTGTCATGTACAATGTGTTGGAGCGCTAGCCAATAGACGCGGGAGTGTCACAAAATGATGTCACTATGTTATGGAGGTAGGGCTGTGGTGGCTCAGTCCGTAGGGACTCGGCTTGGGATCCGGAAGTTTACCGGTTCGAGTCCCGGAACGACCAAGTTACTGCCGAGGTGCCCCTGAGCAAGGCGCTGTCCCTACACTGCTCCCGAGCGCCGACCTAATGGCTGCTCACTGCTCCTAATACTAGGATGGGTCTAATGCAGAGAACTGGGGCGGCAGTGGTTCACATCCCGATCAGACCAAAAAATAGTGTTGACTGGTACTGAAGAGGGGCCAGTTCACCTCCTGGGCCACTGCCAAAGTGCCCTTAAGCAAGGCACCTAACCCCCAAATGCTCACTGGTGCCGGCTGCCTCCGCTCTGACCTCTCAACTGCATATGCGTATATAACTGTGTATGTATGATGTAAAAAGTGTGTACTGTGTGTATGTACCTGTATAAAAACACATGTGCGTGTATGACAGAGTGGAAACTGAATTTCCCCCTCGGGGGATTAAAAAAGGTTCTTCTTCTTCTTCTTCTTCTTCTTCTTCTTCTACTACTTTCTTCTACTACTTTCTTCTTCTTCTTCTACTACTACTTTCTTCTTCTTCTTCTTCTTCTTCTACTACTACTACTACTAAGGAGTCCAATGAAACTCCCTCTGGGGGGTACATGGGATATTAGCCTTTGCAGACCATTTACATGCACACAAACCTATATAACACACGACCAGAAAGGGAAAACCACAACAAGTATAACAGAGCCTCTTAAGGATAAGAGGTCTGAGAAGGGACACAGCCATAAATTGTGCTTCTGTTTTGTAAAAATAGGATTTTTCCTAACATTGAAAGTCAAGATAGGACAGGCAGATATTGTGTCTTTAATGAGGCTCAAGGTCAATCAAATCAAGGTTCCCATTATCTTCAGATAACCTGAATTAATTTAAGCATCCTTTGTATCCCAAATATGAAGTTCCTCACTCCGATGGCCACCTGAACCTCTGACTGAAACTTCTTCTTAACCAGAATATGTCACGTACAATATAAACCTGCGCCCTGTACACATATAATATTCTAACAAATAGGAAAATTAAGCAGATCAAACATTCTCCAGCAGTGTAACCCTCCTGCTCTGCAGAGGATATGAGCTGTTAGGTGGAATGACACCCTGAATAATCAACCTTTGCTGGGGGGGATTGGTGCCCAGCTGAGAGATAGCGTGTGACTGTGTGCAGCCACGGCCACCCACACAGTTAAAAGAGGAAGGTGTCGTGCAGACAAAGACACCAGGCCTCACCGGTCCTTCAGCGCTGTCTTTGGAAGAGTCACTGGCGGGCTATTAAGGAAGGAATTTACTTCTTTTCCCCCACCTCTACACCAAAAGGGAAATTCCATCTTCATACATGTGAGTTATACTCAGAAAATGTCAAAGCATATCACTGCTTTGCATGCAGGCGCAATGCTACGTGTTGTCTGTTCTGATAGGTAATTGCAGTTTTTTTTATGTATGGTTCATATTTTGCAGTTTTTGTCCCAGGTAATAGGAAGAATAAGGTCAGGTTCTTCTTAACGACACAGGCACATGCAATCACAATGCTCTGAGGTATAATGTGAGAAAGGATTAGGTTGGTTGTGAAACACACGGCTGCGTGTGAACCTCTGGCCCGTCGCCAGCTGAGAGCGAGTTATAGGACAGGTTGCATAAGAATGGAGTTATGTTTTGATTTAGAAAGAGTATCTGTCACGGAATATGAGTTTAGATTGGCAATATGCAAGCTCAAGAGTCACATGGCAGGGCATCAAAGACATATAATGATGCTGATTTTCTTCCTTTTTATTTTGATTATTCCTTTCTATAAATAATTTCAGAGTGTAATATAAGCTGGCTGCATCATTCATCACCAAATGAAATCATTATGGACATTTCATTTTCGACAAATAAGTCACTCCTATAGTGTTTGTTAGTGTGTCATCTGCCTTAAGTAATTTTTTTGTCATTTAGGCTTTTTTTGTAACATCTAATTGCTTAATTGTACTTTTACAGTCGTGTATTTATATAAACGTTCCAGTAGCTAAGAAGTATTTTTAACATAGTAATATTTGTAGGCTATAGTAGTATTACAAGAGTTGTACTAGGAACCACTTAAAGTTGAAATACTATGGTTCTAAAATACCCATCACAAGTACAGACGTATTATCATTAGAATGTACTTTAAGTAGCCTACATTATAGTAACCAGTATGCAAAAAAGGCTCTTTTTCACCGTAGCCTATTATAGAATTGTATTATTTTGTTTTTTAACAACAAATACATGCATTGAGTTTAAGTGTTGTAGTTTGTACATGTTTAACCAATTTCAAGTAAGTACAAGTATGCCAAAATAATATGGGATTAGTTTTTTATCATAAATATAAAGCAACACTTTCTCAGAATAAAGAAAAACTATGAGTTTAAAAGAAGAAAAAAAAGGAGTCAAGCAAAATAAATTAAATTTCAAAAATAAAACTATAAGTTGCAAACACATCATTTGTGTAATCATGTAAACTATAAGTCTTTTTTCTTTGTTTTAACATAGGTTTTTGTTTGCAGTTCTTGTTTCTTCTTTCTCAATGATCAGACTTTTGCTCTCGCTGCAGCTTTCTCTTTTGCGCTCCTTCACTTTTTGTTTGAGATTTTGACACAAACCTCCCAGGTGGGCGGGACTTTCAGGGATGCGTCCCCATTGGCTACTCAGTTTTTGAGTGACAGCCCACTACACCACAGATCATACAGTGCATTGCAGCAAACTCCGGAGTCCACTCGGCCACGTTAGTGTCGGTGTCTCCTGGGGGGTTTTCATGAACATATCGGACTTATTTTATGGATTGCAGTGCATTATACTTGTATTGTGTAGTTTATACTTTATTCCAACTTGTAATATGTTAATACCTGAACACACTGCTGCTGTTAAATAATTTCACAATTTGGGATCGATAAAATGTCTGTCTATTTATTTATTTTATAGATTAAAAAAACACATCTATGTATTTTCAAGCTAAAGATGATACACAATATAAACTGTATACTGTTATTTTTTCAAAGACATGTTACATTTCAAAAGCATATATTGCGTGAGGTTTAGATTATTTCCCTGTCTCAATCCAAATTGAACTGTATGAAACAAAAAGGCACATTTGTCTTGTAGTAAATAAAAAGGACGACCTGGAGCCAATCCTGCAATTTCCCCACAGGTGAAAGAGTTGACATGCTGAAAACCCAACCCCTGCACACATTCTGGTACTCTCTTGAGAAGAAAAATAAATAAATCTATTACTACACGACATATTTAAACAAATGAATGCCATTTTAGTTTTGTGTTACTTTGTTCTGAAAGCTGAACCTGCTGCTCCTCACTGAAGAGGGAAGAGGCTGTGAATGACTTTACATTGTGGATACGGGTGGATAGCCCCCATTGTTCTGTGTGTCAAAATGAAAGACAGCCCACACACCTATCAATCATCAAACCGTGGGGTCTTATTTCGTTACGTGTTGATTTCTATCAACACGTAATGTTGTATCGATGTATATAGAGATGTACTACAGCAAAAGTATTCTCCGTCGGGACTTCCTGCAACAACACCACGCCGTTATCTTGATTCTGATTGGCCAGAAGACATTATCAAAGATGTTCTATTGAGAAGACGATAACTACGTCACAACAGTTTTCAAAACCGTTTCTTGTCTTCGGTATTCTTGTTTTTGGCGTGAGAATAGTTTGGGCAGCGTGAGAGCGTGAGATTGAGAGTGAAAGCGTATGTCACACGCCAGATGCGTGAGAGTTAGCAACCCTGTTTTAAGTGAAGCAGCTAAAGTCAATGCTTTGTCACCAAAGAAATCGATTTGTTTTGTGATTATCTGGCGCCCTCTTGGGGAAGAAGCTCGCAAGGAAGCTACTGCCGTTTATCAGAACGACAACTCCCATCATGCAGTGTACCCGGCAGCACTTCCGCAATGAAGCGTAGACTGAACAGTGTGCTGGCAATGGAGGGGCAAACTGTAAAGGCAATACTGTTTGACTTGGACAACACTCTGATAGAAACAAGTCGGGCAGGAGCAGTGGCGATACAGAAGGTAAAGCTACTCTGCTGTTCGTGAACCATTAGCATTTTAACATACATGTTGGTTAACTGAGGCTAACGTTAGTGTCAAATGAACTCAGATGATAGGGACTTCCTCACGACCAGGTGATGTAGGTGCTAGGTCGCGTCATGTTTATGTTAATGTGCATACCACCAGGGGTTAACTGAATATGTAATATGTGTTGGGGTGTCGGGGGGGGGGGGGGGGGGGGGGGGGGGACAACTTGAATTTACTCAACATACTATACTATGAATTGTTTTCATATTTTTTGACATACTATATTCTCAACTGTATTTTTTTTAATAGTGTTTTTCTTTTTAAGATATTTCCGAATACTTTATGTCTTATCAATATTTTTAGAAATGATTTACGATGACTTTCTTGATATTTAAAACATACATACTAGACTTGTTCGACAAACCATTCTATAATTTGTTTCCTGATATTTAAGACATACTTTATTAGTTAATTACTTTCCTACTTTTTCGTTATATTATTATTATAGTATTCTTTTTCTTCTTTTATATTTTGACAAACTATACTATGACTTTTTATAATATTTCTAAATACGATACGATATGATATGAGTATATAACTGACATTATAAACTTTTACCTTCCTCATATTTTTCTAAATAATTTACCATCACTTTTTACACATTTTCAACATACTATATTACACATTTTTCAGACACAATATGATGACTTTCATATTTTTCTTTGTACTACACACTGACCTTTTTCAGGATAATTTGAAATGTAGGACTTTTACTTGTAATGGAGTATTTTGACATAAAGTATTAGCACTTTTCGATCTAAATACACACCACTGAGTGTGAGTAAACAAAGGTGCAGCATCTAATGCCTGGTCACATGCTCCAAAGACAACATTGGCAGAATGTCACCTTTAATATAGTAAAGAATGATAATTTGATCATTTGTAGTATAATATTTCACGATTGTTTTACAGGGATATGGATTTTCAAAGTTATGTTTTTTGAACAACATTTTTATTTTATTCATGTTTTTATTGTAATGACTTTTTACTCTGCTGGCTGGGTAGTTTAATATATGGTAATATTAGTTGATTTATGTTATATAAAACCTGCAAGGTGACTAATACTGTAAAATAAATATAATATGAATTTGCATAATGTGAAAATACTCAATAAATTAAAGTACCTCACATGTTTTACTTAAGCACAGTACTTGAGTAAATGTGCTTCTATCACCAACAGTCTTTACTGATAAAGACACGTCTTTATATTTGAAAGCCTATCTGTTTTGTTTCTCACAGACCAGTGAACTTCTGAAGAGCTCTCTGGGCCTGGACGACGACACCGTCAGCAGCATCTGTGACAAGTTCAAGCTGAAGCTTTCTCAGGAGAGCTTCGACCCATCAGCCGGCAGATCCATCGATGAGGTGCGGACGGGGCACTGGGAGGAGAGCCTCCAGGACGCTGTGGGCAGCAGATCCACTCCGTCACTGGCGGCTCAGTGCTACTTCCTGTGGAAAAGCAGCCGCCTGGAGCTCCTCCATCTATCCCCTGACATCTGCAGCCTGTTGAAGGAGCTGCGCCGCACACACATGCTGCTGCTACTCACCAACGGGGAGGCCCAGACTCAGAGAGAGAAGGTGGAGGCGACCGGGTGCGAGGAGTTCTTCGACGCCGTCGTGGTCGGGGGGGAACATGCAGAGCAAAAGCCGTTCCTCTCCATCTTCACGCTGTGTTTCAGGATGCTGCAGGTGGAGGCTCAGGACTGTGTGATGGTGGGAGACTCTCTGGACACAGATATTGAGGGGGGGGTATTCGCCGGGGTGCGGGCTACAGTCTGGATCAGCAGTGAGGGGGGTGCTGATGATGGTGCAGTGAAAGCAGACTTCACCATCCCTACTGTGCTCGAGCTGCCACATATTCTGCAGCAACTCAAATGAAGACAACTGATGATACACGTTAAAGGAGGGGACTGTCGCTGAGATTTGTAATGATGGGAATTTTATAAGATTATTTTCTATTTTTCAACAAGGTGCTTTTTTTCCCTCGTCTAATGCATTTTTATACATTTACTCAAGCACTGTACTAGAGATCAATGTGAGTTATTGTGTATCAGGGGAAGTACGGCTCCGTTTACTGAATTCATCTCACAGCTATGTTTACTGTGGTGGTCAGACCAGGTGTGTGTGTACGGACAATAATCCTGATATTAAAGAATATACATGTGGTTATATGATGTTGGGCCTGGTTGATATGTATATGTTAATCTGGTTTCCTCTTTACTGTTCATTAGTTTAAGTGTTCTTATTTTACGCCAATTCATTTGCCAAACAAATGCTCAATAAACAAGATGGTTTCAACTGATAGCATTTTTTTCCTTTAACATTTTCTTTAGGTATTGTAATATCTTTAGTGAATTGTTTTATTTATGTATTCAATTCTGATTTTCACAGTCCTAGTTCGGATGAGGAATATACATCAAAAATAACTTTATGCACGTATGCAATTCATCAGATTTGTAATATTAAACCAGTGGTTACTTAACTTGTCAACATGTGACATGCAGAATTCAAACTAGGTTTGTGACCCATCAATAATCAGATGATGTAATATACGTGTCAAGGAACAGTTTTCCCGCAGAATGATCACTTTTCTTTCATATAGGTTTTGATTATAATACTTCTGATGCTGTATTCATAAAGATTCCTCCTACAAAGAGTTACTCAATGTGAAACATTTTTGGAATTAAGATGTTTCTAATAATACCTCCCAATAGTTAAGAGTATATCCTGATGAATGTACTATTCACAGAGCAATTAGTCCTTTAGCTCCTCAGGAAACACACTGTTGGGAGAGGGAAGGAGGACTTTTTAAGGATGCACTCAAAATTCCCCATCAAACCGACCAACACAGCTACTTCTATAAACTGAAAATGATGAAAGCCCTGTACATTTTCCTATTTATATTAAATAGATTAAGTATTTAGCTGGCTTAATTTCCAGCATGGTAAAAGAAAAACACATGATTATCAGCTGCTTGTTACTTGGCAACTGTGCAAGAAGTACTGAATACGGGCTGCAATATATACAACAAGGGTGCCATGTCTTAGTTACTCTAAGAAATGATTCACTCTGTGGTTCTCCAAGCTACAATTTGACTGTTGTTAAATGTTTGTGAATATGGCCCCTGATAATAACCATTTTTAAACAGAACTGTTTGTAATGGAGTGCAGTTGGTGCTTTCACCCGAGTAAAGAATCTTAATTCTTGGTCCAGCATCTTTATTTAACACTCGGTGTGAATATAAAAAATACTTTTTTTTTTTTTTTACACACCATAATCAAAGTCAACATATCCATCATAAATGCTGCTACTTTTTCATTTTCTAAAACTAGTTAAACCTGACTGTTCTGATGCACGGCTTTACAGTTTGTTTTTTGGATACGATTTATTGCAGCAACTTATATCAAGAGCCATGTTAATAAAACACATAAGATAATTTCCTTTGAGTTGACGCATTTAGGCATATTTCTGGTTGTCCGGCAAAATTCACTTAATATCCAACTTGACTTTGATGTTCATTGCTGCTAGCTCGGCGACAAAGTAGCGGAAGACGTATGGAACCGACACCGAGTCGATGGAGTCACTTTTCCCGCACAGGGTGCAGACAGTCTTGCGGTTACGCATGGACGACCAGTAGGGGGGAGGTTTCTCTAGGAGGGGGGAGAGCAGGCTGCCGCAGTCGACACACACCTGCGCCACCGAGCGGTCGGAGCAGTTGAAGAGGCGGTCGTGCAGCAGGAAGGACGAGCCGTGGGCCAGCAGGGCGTCTCGCTCCATCTCCCCGAACCGGATGCCTCCCTGAATGTTCCTCCCCCCCACCGGCTGGTTGGTCACCTTGTCTCGCGCTCCCGTCGTCCTCACCTGGAACTTGTCTGAGACCATGTGACGCAGCCGCTGGTAGTAGACCACCCCGATGAAGATGTCCGCCTCCAGCTCCAGCCCGCTCACACCGCTGTAGAGCCGCTCGGTGCCGTAGTAGTTGTACCCGCCCGCTCGGAGCATCTCCCCGAAGTACTCCAGTGCGGAGCTCTCCTCGGAGAAGGTGAAGGGCGTGGCGTCGTGGCTCAGGCCGTGCAGGGCGCCCGACTTGCCCGCCATGCTCTCGATGAGCATCCCGATGGTCATGCGGGAGGGGAAGCCGTGCGGGTTGAACAGGATGTCGGGGGCCATGCCGCTCTCCGTGAAGGGCATGTCCTCGGCGGGCCACAGACGGCTCAGGATGCCCTTCTGACCGTGGCGGCTGGCGAACTTGTCGCCGATGGTCGGGTTTCGTGGCACCCGCATGGTGATGCAGATGCGTTTGAGGCGGCCCGTGCCCGTGTCGTTGCTGCAGACCTTTATGTTGTCCACCACGCACGCCTCCTGGCTCCTAAGAGAAAAACACATTCACAGTTTATTAAAGTTAAGCGGCAAAATGAAACAGTGAAGAATTAAAATGTATGATATGTCATTTCCTGCCACTAGGGGACTCTAAATCACAAAGATGACGTGAAGTTCATAACTTAACGGGGTTAAGGAAAGATGATAGGAGAATCCATCAGGACTTAGAAAAAGAGGCTGCTTAGAAAATCCAAATGCACTTACACTAGGATAATAAAGGAAGTATTAAAGCTCCTTTCCTATCATCTAAAGCAGGGGTTTTCAAAGTGTGGGAAGGTGAGCCTCCCCTCAGAGAACATAAGAACAGCCGCGCCCCCCCCCCCTTCCCAATTATTATTGCTATTATTATTATATTTTGTTATTGTTGTTGCTATAATGCAGGGGCATTCAATTGCATTTCAAAGAGGTCCGGTAAGAGAAAATGTCATTAAATGCTCTGTTTTCGCTGTCTACCTTTCTCTTTTTTGAGCACGCCATTTGAAATTACTCCGACTGTTTCTCTCTTCTTGTCTCGTATCTGTGTTTGAATCTATCGCGCTGACTCACTGACTGCACCGATTTTATTGGCTGAGTTCCGCCACCTCCTTAAAACATTAAACAATAACTTTTTATCTTTATGTTTTAAACATTTTTTTTTAAAAACATTTTTTACATTTTCAACATGGTGGATACATCCTTATATGCTCCCGGCAACACACTAAACGTCAACTTTGCCTCCTTATTACACTCACCCCTACTTTAGTGGGAACAATGAGTCTGCGTCTTTGATGCGCACAGGCGGATGATGCGGGGATGCAATGTAGACGGGAATAAACGCAGATCATCCTCTGGCTGCAGCCTTGACCGGTACTTGCTTTTGATCAAAGTAAGTATTATTAAAATTAAAATAAAGGGCGGTGCCAGCCGTCAGCGAACCGAGCCGGCCGTCAACGGCCCGCTGACGACCGGCCGTTCTGTGATTCTCCAGAACACACAGATGGCCCTGCCGGGACCAGTCCATGAACATCCTAGCTTCGAATAATCGTGGTCATGAGACTTGGTGGTCATACTTTCCTCCGTTTTCTACCAGACGCTGTCTCCTCTCTCACTTTAGGTAACTTGACTAAAAATATCGCATAAAGTTAGCGGAAGTTAGCTAGATTTCACTGTTTCTCGTAATTATTTTCTCACGCTGCGCCTCCCCTGAAGCTCTCTGGCGCCCCCCCAGGGAGGCGCGCCTCACACTTTAAAAACCGCTGATCTAAAGAATCCGATAGGAACCTTCCTAAGCAAAATTGACAGTTCGATCACAACCCTGGCCCGTTTGTTTTTTTAAACCAGATTTCACTCTGAGGGATGACGGCACATGTGTATGTTTAGACTCTAGATGTGCACATAATATAACTTGTAGAACTATAAAAATGGAGGAACCTAAATCACTTTTGCCAGATAATCAAACATTGAAACCTACTTGTAGAAGTTGACGAAGGTCTGGCCGGTGTTCAGGTTGATGTAGCCGTAGAACGGGTCTCCGTATTGTAGAGTGGATCCAATGAATGGCAGTCCATCAGCGTCCAGTTTGTCATTGACTTTAGGGTCCCCGGGCTTGACCCCGAACACCACGCTGTCTTCTCCCCGCACTTTTTCTGCCAGGTCCACCAGCTCAGTCTTGTAGATGCTCCCGTGGGCGAAGCCTCTCTCCCAGGACGACTTGTTCACGATCTGATACGATCAAACTGGGTCAGGATTTACTATTTTTCTACTATGGTAAAGTAACGTTTGTGTTGTACTCACCATGGCGTCCTCCATGTCGTAGCCTGTGTAGGAAATAACGGCCACAATGGCGTTGGTACCGCTCGGGTAGTTGTCCAGGTTGTAGTGGTCGTACATGTAGGGCCGCACCATGGGGCTCTGAGGGGTCTGCAGCCGGTACAGCTTGTTGTCGGAGCGATCCAGGAAGGAGTGCAGGGGGAAACCCATCGTCTGCTTACCTGAAAGAAGAAATTAACAGATGAGAATTGAGAACATTACATGGATGACGGTTCCATTATCAAAACCTCCTATCAACCTGGTCCTTTATCCATTTGATATGAAGTTAATCTGGCTAAATTGTTATGGGGAGAAAGATACATGCAAAATATCTGAATAATTGAAAATGTTTTAAAATATTTGAATCTGGTCCAAAAAGGACTAAAACAGTCAAAAATGCAAAAATGCTACCCTTTTACGCAAAGTTCTTAAAAAAAAAATCTAAAAAACAAATCAAAACATAAACCGCCTTTCTTTTTTGATATCCAGATGTTCGGTTATTGGTAATTAGTAATTGTAAAAGATTATATTTTTAAGTAGCCCTCCCAACACTGACATACCCATCTGACACTGGTACATGTTCCTGGGGCTCTGGTTGTGGTCGGAGTATGGGATGAAGCTGGCCACCACACTGAGCATGCTGTGAGGGAAGAGCTCCTGGTGCGTGGTCACCCCCGGCTCTATCTCATCCTCCATGATGCCCACATTGATGTAAAGCTGGGGCAACATAGAGAAAAGAGGAATACATTACAGTTCCAGAGACAACACAATATGGAATTTTTCAAAAACAAATGGACACAGCTGCTGAAAATATGAATGCATGTATACATTATATATGTAAATATACACTAATATGGATCAGTAAGTAAGTAAAACTGTATTTATATAGCACCCTTCTCAACACAGATGTACAAAGTGCTTTACACAGGACACAATTCAAAGTACAACTATAAAATGTAGAATAAAAAGGCATAAAACAGCAGCAGGTAAACATACGATAAAACACCAATAAAAGACAGCTACTAACTCACCTCCTCCGACGACCCAAAGGCCTGTCGGAAAAGGTGGGTCTTTAACTGCCCCTTAAAAATCTCTATTAAGGCAGAGGTTTTTATTATCTGGGGGAGTTTGTTCCAAAGCCTTGGGGCCACCACCTCAAAGGAACGGTCACCCTTTAGCCTGGTTCGGGGCACCCTTAGGAGGCCTTGCTCAGAGGACCTCAGGGCCCGGTTTGTGATGTGAGGGTGGATCAGGTCATTGATGTAGGCTGGGGCTTGGCCATGGACAGCTCTATATGTGAAGACTAGTGCTGTAGCGACGCGTCGACTTCAAAATATCGTCGACGACATATTTCCGCGTTGACGCGTCGCTACACACACGTGGGTCACCCAAAGCAACAAGCAGTTCGCAATCGCACTTCAAACACAATGGAGACTGAAACGGCTACCACCTCCTCCTCACAGGATTGCGCACGAAGCCCCCAAACGGAAACATCTCGCCCTAGGTCTTCAAAAGCATGGGAATATTTTAAAGTTAGTCCAAAACGCAAAGATATTTATATCTCACTGAGACTGCTGCATAGCCTAGCAGAAGCAGCAGCTAGCTGTGGTGGCTACCATTAGCAGCTAGCATTTGCTCTCCGATTTTTCATAAAAATGGAATTATGGATTATAAATTCAATCATTTTTTTATACATAGACATTAAAAACCTATGGATTAACCGATTCAGCCGCGTTTTTTCTCATTTTAATGCCATTGAACACGTCTTTTGATCAGATTGACAGCTACGGTGGTGAGACGATCTCCCTAGAAGCTCTGTGAAGGTACGTGTTGTGATGACTGTATTTGCTTCCCCTGTCGCGAGTCCGGATCACTCAGTGATGATACTATATACCTACATAATCTGTGGAGTCTCAGCTTTAATCGGATATATTGTATGTGCAGCTACGATAAGTAATAAGGGTACTTTTATCTTGAGTTCTGTGCCAATGTCCGTTAGCATTTTTCGCTCAGGGGTCATTTAGATGCTTCTTATGAGACTTGTGTTTTGTTTTGGTAAACATGGTTTGTATCGTCAGTTAGCTGAGATTATTTCCGTTAATCTGGTATAACACATTAATAGGTTCTTAAATATTAAGATCCCCTGAGACACAGTATCGTGAAAAAAAAAATTTTTACATTACGTTTTTTATGAATTGAACAACAGAAAAATAATCGTATCTGGATATCATCTGCATAGCAGTGATACGAGACACCCTCAAATTGGCAAATTAAGCGGCCCAATGGGAGCATGTACAGGGCAAAAAGAAGGGGGCTAAAACAGAACCCTGAGGCAGGCCGCAGGATAGGGCCCACCGCCACGGAGAAACTTCTCTTCTCTATCAGTTTGTAATGACAAAAAAAACACATACTTGTTCAAAGGTGCCGATCAGCTCCTGCTTGCCCAGAGCTAAGTTGCGTACGGGTCGTACCATCCGGCAGGGGGTGGTGAAGAGGAACACGCCCGGGTACATGCTGGCCTTTCCTGTTTTAGGAACCAGAACGATCTCAGTCCAAGGAGGGATCTTCTTCTCTTTCAGCACCTGGAGGAATTTGTTTTAAATAGATGAAGATTGATCCCAGATTGGGAAGCAGTTTTGTTGCAGCAGCATGTTTACAAGACGTTGACTATGAGTTAGAAGTCAAATAAAAAAGATATAAAGTAAACATATATAGAATGAAGAGTAAAAGGGTAAATATCTACATATAGTAGTACATAGTACATATAGAAATGTATTATATATATATAAAAATATTTATTTAACATATACACAATATCAAATTAATAGAATAAGGTATGAAACTGCACAATTTCCATCCATCCATCTTCTTCCGCTTATCCGTGGTCGGGTCACGGAGGTAGCAGTTCCAGCAGAGAGCCCCAAACTTTCTTTTCCCTGGCCACATCAACCAGCTCTGACTGGGGGATCCCAAGGCGCTCCCAGGCCAGCGAAGAGATATAATCCCTCCACCTGGTCCTAGGTCTACCCCTTGGTCTCTTCCCAGCTGGACGTGCCTGGAACACCTCCCTAGGGAGGCGCCCAGGTGGCATCCTAACTAGGTGCCCGAACCACCTCAACTGGCTCCTTTCAACTCGAAGGAGGAGCGGCTCAACTCTGAGTCCCTCCCTGATGACCGAACTTCTCACCTTATCCCTAAGGGAGACACCAGCCACCCTGCGGAGAAAACCCATCTCGGCCGCTTGTATCCGCACAATTTGCAAACAAATAAATAAAGATAGGATACTATATACATAAATCATATGTGACCCGCTCTATCGAAATCAGTCGGAAGTCGCAACGGCTCATTTAAAAATAAACGTGGATTTGCGTAAAAAAACAATTTTTTCGGGGTTCGGGTGTTTTGTTTGATTTTAAACAAACAAAGTCTTGGCTTTCAGAATATGAAACTTTTACTTCCAAAATCACACGATAAATACATGTTTGAAGCTTGTAAAGGGACGAAGACAGGCACCTCTCACTCGCAATCTGCTCTTCTGCAGCGCCGCCCCCCTCCCTCCGGCTGAAATTATGAATGTAAGAGTATAGTAATCATAGATAACACGGCAGGGTCCGTTACAGTTTGTTTTCATCTGATTTTAATTAAACAAAGTCTTGGCTTTCAGAATATTAAACTTGTTTCGTCAAATTCAGATGATAAATACAGCTTTGAAGCTTCGGCATAATTACAAGCGGAGAACGGAGTAACTTAACGTCACAGCAGGCATAACAACAGCTGGTGTTTCTCGTGAGTGTTTTCCCCGGGAAACAAACACAATACACTAGGGGTGTAACGGTTCACAAACATTTCGGTTCGGTACGTACCTCGGTTTTTTGGTCACGGTTCGGTTCGGTACGTTTTCGGTACAGCAGAATTTTTTTTCACAAAACAAAACATATATATATATATTTTTTTTATTATTATTAAACTGTGAATAATGTATTCACTCAAATAAATACAACATATAATAAAATAAACATTAAGGTGCAGCATTTCGATGAACTGAAATAATCTGTATTTGAACTTTACTGTAGGCTACTAGTACTCACAAAACATAAACTATTAGTTTTGGGTTTTTTATTTTTTATTAAACTGTGAATCTTCACTCAAAAAAATACAAAATATAATAAAATAAACATTAAGGTGCAGCTTTTCGATGAACTGAAATAATCTGTATTTGAACTGTACTGTACTAGTTCCTAAGCAGCCAGCTTGACATTATGACTTGCTTGTCATTGTATTTTCATGTTTTTTTAAAGAAAAGTTAACTTGTCCACATTGCTTGCCGAAAGGGCAGATCTGCTGGCACTAACAATGTCTCCTGCTGTGGAGAACACCCTCTCGCTAGGGACAGAGGTAGCAGATACAGCCAGGTAGCGCTTTGCTAACATGGCAACATAAGGATATTTGGCGTTTGTAATAGCTTTGGCTCGGTCTGATCTTTCTGCGAGTGGTGGAGGCTTAAATGCTAGTGGGAGTTGGGTTTGCACTTCAGTCTTTTTTCTTTTGGTACCGGTGATATTCACGTTCGGGTGATGCCTTTTCAAGAGTGTGCAAGTTTGCTATATTGCCAGCCGCGTAACCAATTTTAGTTGAACAATGCCGACAAACAGCTTTGGTTCGGTCCACCTGTCTTTGTCCGTCATCCTTGTACGTAACTGCGAAACCAAAATGTTCCCAAACCGGAGACTTCAATGATGCTGGAGGATTTTTGAGCTCAACTTTATCAGCGTTCGCCATTAATTTTCGACAGTTCCTCAAATTACTGACTAAATTTGAACGCATCCCTCTGACCAGCTCTCATAATATGCCTCTCATCCAATGAAATGACTTGCTCGCTCTATGACACGTTGAACCCAATGTGAGCAAATTACTCTGAATGCTGCGACGCAGCACCTGAGATTACTTCCAAAAAGTTGTTCACGTTCTCAATTTTTTTACGTCTAACGTTATATTCGTTCGGTACACTTCAGTACACACGTGTACCGAACCGAAGGGCCCGTACCGAATAATTTCGGTACGGGTACGTGTACCGTTACACCCCTACAATACACACAAACGCAAAATTACACAAACACACACACGTATACACACACACTCGCGCTTCCCCTCCAAACGAAAATATCTTCCCTCCGTAGTATTTTGATCATTTGCTAATAATCAATCAGATCGATGGATTCCAGAGAAGAGGAAACTTTGAAGGCCTTTTTCTCAAAATGATGACTCTGTGACAGTCATTATATAATGTGACATATTTTGCTTAATATTTGGAGTACAACAACAATCCTGATATCATTAGAAAGCTAGGAATCTCCTCTTTCCAGCTGTGTATACAACTCAAAATGTGTCTTCGGGTCAATGCGACTGATTTCGATGGAGCAGGTCACTTATTAGTTGGCGAGTTGATTTTGGGTACAATTTGTTCAAGGGTATTGACGGGGAAAACAGTGAAATCTGGTTCAAAAGAAAATAATTCATCTGTAAAAATGTAGCCAGAGGGTTGTTGATTTTGGTCAGAAACATTTCCTGTATCAGTCTTTGTGACAGCGGAATACTATTATTGTATTATATATAATAAATATTTACGCCCCGGCGGATGATTGGCACAGACGCTGTTTAACTTGTACAGTTGACGTACCTTGAACATGCGCAGAGAGTCCACCACCACCGGGGCGAGCTCTGCCTCCACCCAGCCTACCACAGCTCCATCCAGCAGCACGGGGTAGCAGTCTGCGTACGCCTTACCCGGGGTCCCATCCACCGGAGTCACACCTGAGACAACAAATATGAAATACACATTCAAATGTGTCAAACAAAGTAAAAGTACAGAATCTCATTCACAGGGTATATGCAGGAATCCTGAAGTCAAATGTAATACCTTTTAAGACCTTTTTTAAGACCCTTTCCATAAATGTTAAGACCTCATCTCCACTTTGAGTTCTAACCGGTTACATTGGCGACACACTTTACCTCACAGTTACTATATACAGTATTGATTGTCCTTTCTCCTTATCTTCCAACCATTTGGACGCAGACTTGCATTTCCCCATAACGATGTTGTTTAACAACCGGCGTAAACGGACCTTCAAGCTATCAAGCAGTGAGCGTGCGATGTCCTGTTCAGATGACGTCACATCCAACGGGATGCCATAAATAAACTACACAGAATCACACTACACACCTACGCCATGATTACATTCAGGCAGACTGTAGAATACAACCTCTTTGGACAATTTATATACTTATTGAAAACAAGCTACAAAATGTAATACCTTGGAAAATGCCCTTTAATACTTTTTAATAGCCTTATATTTTCGCTAAATTGATTTATCAACTTTTAATACTTTTTAAGACTCCCATTGGTTTTAGGTGTTTTTATAAATCAAAGGTTACGTGTAACCTGCTGTTTATTGGCTGGCAAGGCGGGGGGGGGGGGGGGGTAGTATTGGTTGGTATGTAGGGATGCTCCGATTGGCAATTTTGGGGCCGATCGCCGGAATCGCCGATCCGATCGAGTGGGCGGGGCCTAAATGGAAGATTTAAACATCATTTTAATCTTCCATTTAAAGTGATGTTTAAAACTCAGTTAAGGGGCTCATTCACTGGAGCTTCCACAAACAACAATCAACTTAATTATTACATTCAAATGATGTACATTATTCAAGTTTACATTCACTTTGGATAATAACACGGGAGAAATTAGTGGAAGCGCTCTCTTTTCCTCTCTCCCTCTCTCTCTCCTCTCTCTCTCCCCCCTCTCTCTCCTCCCTCTCTCCCTCTCCTGACAGCCTGTCAGTATCTCATGCAGCTCACTGATCCAGTAATGAGTGACCCGACAGTGAAGAATACATATATTTATAACTAGTGTAGCTTGTTCCAGAGGTAGATAAAATAGCTAAGTGTGTTAGGTCTAACTCTTAGTGTGTGTTGCTCCGCTCAGCGGTCCGTCACAGCGGGCGGAGCTGCAGGATTTCTGCTTCACACACGTTGCATTCCGCTATTTTACTGTCTTTTTCGGACACCTTGAAATACTGCCAGACCGATGAAGCCATTTTGGCGAGCTTGTTTTGCCACGCACAGAGAAAAGTGTCATGTATTTTACGTCATGCGATCGGCTCTCGCGATCGGCATGTTTAGAGAGCACCGATCGATCGGTAGAGAGTGAGTATCGGCCGATCTCGATCGGAGCATCCCTATTGGTATGTTGGTATGTGAAGCACTTTGTCTTACCTTTTGTGTATACAGTGCTATATAAATAAAGTAATAATAATACTGTTACTTCTCTTTTCTGTCATGGATGTGAACTTAATTGATTTAAATGTTATTAACGTGCCTTTGTCTCTTTATTCAATATGTTGGTCTACTCTTTTATTTAGTCTTTTATCTGTAGTCTCCCCTTTGCTTTTATCTGTAGTCTCCCGCCTCTGTGTGAATAAAGGAATTCAGATTTAGCAGATGAGTTTTCCTCACCGAGGGAGCAGAGCAGGGCAGGGAGGGATGTGGTGAGTAAGGTCGGCGCCACGATCTCACAGATGGCCGTCATGTGGTTCATGAGTCCGCAGGGCTCCCCATCCGGAGTGTGCACGGGACACAGGAAGCCCCAGGACTCGGGGAGCAGCTTTCGGACTGAAGTGGTCCTCATCTTGGCGAAGGCTGCTCCTCTGTGCACGCAGCGGAAGTGGGACAGGTAGCGGATGAAGTTCAGTTTGTCAGCTACAACGCACAGGCCTGTGTTCTGTATCATGCCCAGACCTGTGACAGGGGGAAGGGATGTTGGTTTAATATGGGAACCATCTAGAAAGACGGTCGAACCCGGTACATTCCTCCGTCTGCATGCGGTGCACTTTTGCTAAATGTTTAGACAAATTGCTCGTGCTTACATGCTAAACTCTTATTGCACTTATGGTAACAAGTATTCTCCACATCGAGACGGGTAAAGTTTAACCACACTCGGAGCGCGTTCTCTCCGCCATCTCCGCAGTGTGCTCCGCTGCATGTAGCAGCTGCGTGTGTGTAAACTGCCCGCCCCCTCGCACGCAGACGGGGGAGAGAGATCTCGTCTGATCGAAATACATCATAGACGCATTTTTGTCTTTGCATATTAGAAACGAGTTGGCGACACTAAGACTGCGATATAATGTTTTTTAGCAATAATACATGACATATATAAATGTACTGTATGCATTCAAAAGTGCTGAATAAATGTTTTATGGACCCATAATAGTGATTATTATTTAAGTTAAGTTTTGCCATAATCATGTCTATTTCCCCACTACTTAGATTCCAGTTGTTGGAACATACGTCGAAAAGTACACTTGTTTTTTAATTTAATCAACATGTTTAAATCCACTGCTTTGGGGTAATCTCTACAAATTAACTAACTGGGATTTATCAGCGTCAATGCAATTTTTAGAACTAAAAAGCTAACTTTTATCAAACTACATCATGGTCGCATGACTGCGCATTACCACAGTAAGCTAAGATAAGGGCGGCTAATTATGGGCTCCGAACAGTCTCATAATACACACATGCACACAAAAGGATTCACATTTGTATTTCCGGATCTACACTTGTGTTTTTCAATCCACACACAAATGTGTTCCGTTTCATATACATGTAAATAAAATCCAAATACAGAAAAAAGTTGTACATATGTATTTTTGATCCTCACATTAGTTTTCCGTTTAAAACCTCTGAACCTGCAAACACAACCCGCTTTCTGTGCACGGATCGCTGTGCATTCGTGTGTGGGTTTTTTGAGACTCCCCCAGGCCCGGTTCTACGGGGGGTGCATAAGGGTGCATTGCACCCTCAGTTGAGTCGTTATGCACCCTCATTTGAAAAATGAAAAGTGAAAAAAAAAGGTGAAAAATATTACATGTACAATAATAATAGTAGTAATAAGAAGAATATAGTTGAAATAAAATAAATTGTAATTGTGGTTAAATAACATTGTCTGCTGCATTTATTTGGTCAATTTAAACGGTAAGTAACGTTATTATGTCAGGTGCGCGTGACCTGTGCCGCTGCACATTCATCATCTGCAAGGTGCTTACACAGCAGTCGGTGATGGACATCAGAAAATGGTTAAAACAACCAGCCCTTATCGCCAGCAGTAACACTGCATCTACTGCAGGTAATAACAGTTCAGATCATGGGGACATTAATGGCGCGTTTCCACTGCAGCGGGTAGCCCCGTTTTAAGCGTCCTTAACCGTCCTCAAGCGGCCAGGCCAGTTTTTGGTGGCCTTTCCATATAGCCTAGTACCGGCTAGCGGGTACTTTTTCCCTCTTTTTCCGGCCTCATAAAATCGTGGTTCCCTCAGACCAGGGCCAGGGCTGAACTAGTGACGTCAACACTCTCGACTGCTGATTGGTCAGAGAGAATCGTCACAAGATCGCGCGCGAGTTCATCCCTAGCGTCGCATATATATTTAGAAGCAAGCTTGCAGCATTTTTATAAACAGCATTTTGTAAACGGATGAGCTACAAAAATGGCTACGTCTTATAAGAAAAGGACACCGTGGTCGACCGAGGAGGTGACGACGTTCCTACATCTCATTGGGGATGATCAAATCCAGCGGGAGCTCGACGGAACAACTCGAAATGTGAACAAAAACAAAGCTGATCGCCCCGCCTACACTGCGTTGCTACCCCAGGTCCTAAACTGTAATGGAAATGCGCCACGGCCTCGGACGGCCAGCAAGGCAGCCCGAGGCCTGAGCGAGGACGCTTAGGCGACCACTGTCGTGGACACTAACGCCCGCCTCGCCCACGGAGGCGGAGCAGCCGTCTTCGTTGGCCCAAACACCGCCACCCCTCAGCGGCCCACAAGTGCCAGAGGACCTCGGCAAAACAGAGCCTGCACAGGTATATTTAAAAAAGTTCCCAACTCGCCTGTACAGTGGGGTAAGGCGCTCATTTTGCAGCTCATGGTTTCAAAACAGAGATTGGCTGGAATATTCATGTAAAAAAGATGCCATCTTCTGCTATGCATGTAGACATTTCGGTTCAAGTAAGTCAGATGCCTTCACCACAACTGGCTACAACAACTGGCGCCATGCTCTTATAGGCATACTTGATAAGGGACTGGGAAGGCATGCATCAAGCAAATAGATCACATAGATCCATAGATCTCTTAATGTTGCTCTCAAAATGCACCAGATTGATGCTTTTAACTTCAATATAAAAATAAAAAAATCTTCCCGGGGGAGCATGCCCCGGACCCCCCTAGAGGAGGTGAGGACCCCCCAGAGGGTGTTAGGTCCACTCAACACTTGTAAAAATGTCTAATCTCAGATGCACCCTGAGTCATTTTGTTCTGGAACCGGGCCTGGACTCCCCTGACGGTCAGCCGATTCGTACTTGTATTTTTTTCTATCTATAGCCAATCAGATGTCTCCTTCATTCTAAGCCAATCACATGAGCGCGCCCCCACGAGGGTATGATTTATTGCGTTCATGACACTTCATATACGCATTTTGCGTTGTCCGGTCAGCTCGCTAAACAGAGGACGGAGCATCAGGTGATCTCAAAAGTGTCTCAAAAACCCACACACGAATGCACAGCGATCCGTGCACAGAAAGCGGGTTGTGTTTGCAGGTTCAGAGGATTTAAACGGAAAACAAATATGTGAGGATCAAAAATACATATGTAAAACTTTTTTCTGTATTTGGATTTTATTTACATGTATATGAAACAGAACACATTTGTGTGTGCATTGAAAAACACAAGTGTGGATCCGGAAATACAAGTTTGAATCCTTTTGTGTGCATGTGTGTATTATGAGACTGTTCTGAGCCCATGGCTAATGTCAGCGTGATGAATTTAAGTCTTATTTGGCTACTAGTTAGCAACCACCATTTGTAAGCTACAAAAAGCCTCAGAAATTCACTAGTGGGATATTTACTTAAAGGTGGGGTATGTAATTTTGGAGAAACCAGCTCGAGTGCGCTAGAATTTGAAAATACACAGCCGGAAGAAATCTGCTACTTCCTTCCAGAGCCCCTCCTCCAACACACGAACGCGCACATGACCAATGAGGGCACGAGATCAGTTTGTGCACAGATGGAAGGTTGACAGGCAGGTAGGCCACCCAATGAAATTTTTTTTAATGGATTTTTTGTCAAAGCACTTCAGATATTCATTGCTATCGGGATGTTAAGCGCATTCCATAGAATATAACAAAAAGTGTATCTCGAGGCGGTTTCTCAAACTTACCTACCCCACCTTTAAGTGTTTTATGTCGGATACTTTTTTTTACCTACAGTCAAACCATTTCGGGCTTCCTGCGCCACTGAGCAACTTTATGAGAATGAACAGGGTATCCAGTTCTCTTTATACATCTCCATGATACCTGCACGGGTCTATTAAAAGGGCCGACTAACAGCAACAATACCATTAATTACATTTATATAAGTGCAATCAAAGGAAACCGTTTTCTCTTTTTTCAACTTATCGAAAAAAAGGACGACTGTCTCAGTGGCAATTTAAAAATGCTGTATGGTGACAGGTATTAAAAGCTTTAGAAACCCTCGATAGAAACGTTCCATGTAAAGACGTTTGGTACAGCCCCTACTCAAACAGAACTCATATCACTATACCTGTCTTGGAGCTCAGGTTCCCGGTGGCCAGCAGATACTCAAAGGGTTTGGTCAGGTCCGTGCCCATGTTGAATATCTTGATCACGTTTTCAGCGGTCCACACTGCGCTCAGTCTGCTGCCTCTCTTCTCAAAGGAGAGCTTCACAGACAGCAACCAGGCAGACATCCTCTCCTGTTGGGAACAATGCAGGGGTTCAATCCATAACCAGAGATGTAACTGTAGGAATACGATCTAGCTGTTTGTCAGAGCCTTCATGTGTCCATCTCATTTCAATTTGATGTTCGTTGTAGAATTGGGAAAACACAAATAACTTTTATTCCAAGTGTCACTGGCAGGTAAAATCAACAGGTTAAAAGGGCCAGACACGATTACAAAAACAGGCATTCCAATAGCGGAACTGAAAAACTCATAAACTCTCTTAAAGTGACAGTACACAATTCCAAAAATGAGTCTATTTTAGACATGTAAAATTAAACTTCAATTCAAATCTCAATAAAAAAATTCTTATCCTCTTATTAAAGTACTTTGAATATACTTAAATTCAAAATGTACATCTTTCAGAAAACAGCCAGGAAGAGCTCTCTTAAACTAACAGTACACATTTCCAGAATTCTAACATTAATCTTAATTCAAATCTCAACAGAAACGATCTTATGTATATGATTACTGCAATTTCTATAACCCTATTCCAAAAACACATCTTTTACAAAATGTGGAAAACTCTTATATGGATGACAACCCAAGTCTTGTCCTATATCAGGCGTGCCCAACCAGTCGATCGCGAGATGTGTCTAAAAATAAAACAAAAATATTCAGTTTTATCGTTAATGTCCTATAACATAATCTTCCTGTGCCAGAATAATGCACTTGAACGCATCAAAGCTTTGTGATTGGTGTGACCCCATGTATCGGGGTGTGGCTGGTGGGCAGTAGTTCGCTGTTGTCCGTGTCAACAGGAGTGCCAGTCCGCACACACACAAGACCGCTATTATGGCAGAAGCAAAAAAGCCCAAAATATATCATTTTCACTCCGAGTGGGAGGATGATTATTTTTTTGTTTATTCCAATTCAAAGTCCATCTGTCTCATCTGCAATGCGAGCGTGGCTTTATCGAAGAAGGGTAATTTAGGAGCGGCATTTCAAAACGGTGCACAAACGCTACGAGACGGAATTCCCTCCTAATTCTGCCCTACGCTCTTCTGTTCGTTTCGTGCATATGTAAGAGAGTTAATCATGTGAATACATCATTATAAGTTGTGAATTTTAAGAGATGAGATTGTTTCATTTCCCGTGGGAACACCGTCCCGTTGCACGTCTTTGTAACTTCCGGTATGTATTTTCCACCCTCCGCGGACTGGCCATCTGGAGAATCTGGAGAATCATAGAACAGCCGGTCGTCAAGGGCCGGCTCGATTCGCTGGCGGCCGTTTATGTTTTTAAATGGCATCATTTTCTCTAGCACCCCACCCCCCTCTCTATTTGGACTGGTAAATCACAGCAGACTGGCAACTTTAAAAGTAGCTCTTGGTTCAAAAAAGGTTGGGCACCCCTGTCCTATATGCAAGATGTAAAAACATATATTTTGCTTCTGCATTCCTCAGTGAGCATACCTTCATGAACATGAGGTAGAGCTGCCCAGGGGTGAGCACCTCCTGACACATGATGCTGTCGGGGTTCTCCTCCATGCACTCCTGCTTGGCGAACGTGAAGAGCTTCCTGGTCATCAGACACAGCAGGTAGAACTTCTCCATGCCCGACTTCAGGTGGATACAGATGCACTCGCTGGTCACAACAGAAGAAAAGGTTCTTCATTTTACATTTTTTTAATGTACGCAAAAATAATTACACAGACTTTTGGGGTTGTACATTTTGCATCATAATCTGTTGTTTTTCAGTTTTTAAAGCTGCCTACATTATATTCTTTATAACATCTCATTTACCATTTTTAGGTTTTAATAAATAACCTACATAAAAAGCTAATAGATCATGCATTTCTGAGGGCATGGAGAGAATTAACACAACCATGCGGTCAGCTTTCATGTCACACAAAGCAGATTAATGTAGGTTTTTATGTACAGATCATTTGCTTTTGATATGATGAAATACAAACAATGCAATTATACAAACTTAGTGTTTGTGTTGTGTTTCAGCAGAAAAATTTTCATGATTTTTACATTTCTCAACCCCTGATAACAGTATTGTCCCCATCAGGCTGTTGATGATATAAAAACACTTACTCCAGTAGGTAGTTGGCACACTGGTCGTTTGTGTACCACTCCGGCAGGTTCATCTTCACCCTGAAGCGCTCCCCCAGGTAGTTCAGCACCTTGCTGCGGGTGGTGCACCCCTCCTCCATGACCATGCGCAGCATCTCCGATGCACAGCTTTTGTAAAATGAATTGTCCTCGCGGCTCTTGATCAGCTCCTGGTATATCTGAAAGTCAGTAAAGTCCACCAGGGCCTGGAGGAGAAACACAGAGAGACTATACCTTCATATTTTAGTAGATAATGTTATGTAGATATTTAACATTTCTCTTTTCCCTGAAAAATGTATCTTGTTAAGCGCTGAACGATTTTCTTAAAGAACACAGAAATGTTGATTAATTGGACCAATATCACAATATTATCATGATTCAGGATAGGAGGGATTTATATGGTGGCCTAGAAATTAGCTACAAAGGCCCAACACATTTCAATAGGGAGATTCACTCTGCACATTCAGAAATGATGCAAATATGAAAGCACATGCAATTAAAGAAAATGCAAATAAAGCAAAATCTTCACCAACTTGACAACACATGTGCAACATTTAGGAAAAGCGCTTCATAATTAAAGCGGGGCAAAAAGCACACAACTACTGTTGACTAGGTTAGCCAGCTGGCTAATAGCAAATCTGCAGATCTGAAGGAATCATGCGATCGCATTGTTAAAATAAGACAATGAAACTTACATTTTAGGCACATTTACATTGACAGTTGGCCAACAGAACTATCCCAGAATACCAACAAGCATCTGTTGGTTTGTGAGGTTCTTGCAGCGTTTTTATTTGCAGCTTTTGCAGCACTTTTTGTAAATGCTGCGCATGTGTTGTCAGGTTGGTGAAGATGTTCTTTATTTGTATGTGTTTTAACACATTTGTGTTTTTTTATTTGCATCGTTTTGGAAGCTGCACAGGTTTCCCCTAATTGGAAATGTCTTTGGCCGTTGTAGTGCGTTTGCACTTGTCGGCCACCGTAGGTTGACTAGTAAAATACAAATCAGAATGATCATGGTGTGATTCTTAAAGAGGATCTGTACCAAACTAAAATGTTTTGTTGAACAATTTGTAGTCAAATTATTTCTATTCTAATTATTTGTTTTACATATTTAGCCGTTAACAAATATTATTTTCTCAAAAATGTGAATATTGCACTAGTCCTTATTGCGATTTGGTAAACATTTAGATTCCTTAAACCTTTATTAACCTTTTTTTATTACCTTAAGAGCAAAGCCTAGTGGGAGGAAGAAGAGCTCTTTCTGGTAGATGAAGTTCAGCATCACCGTCCCGTTTTCCAGATAGTGAAGGTTCATGTTGACGGCCGTGTGCTCTTCCTTCACGCAGCGCATTGAAATACCTGTGGTGGGGGGGGGGATTTCAATTACATTTTTAAATAATATGAGGCTGTAATGTTGAACCTGCACTATTATAACCCTTCTCATTTTACTGAGCATCATCTCTCAGGTGATATTTACCATACTGAGTGTATCCTTGCCCCCTGCTCTTCCACTTGGGTCTCGACATGGCGATGGGATAGTTCCTCCTCGGCATGATGAGCATACGGATAACCTTCTCATTTCCATTTACAATGAAATAGCCTCCCATTTCCTGTTAAAATAAATGAGGGACTTGATTCATAAAATGGGCCTGCTTTCCTTATTATCCCTCAAACGATGAGACAGTTGGGAATCACCTCTGATTCTTCATGGTGCTCCACCAGCTTTTTGGGGGACAAGCCGTGCAGGTTGCACAGCTTGGACTTCACCATGATGGGCACCTGACCCATGGACTGTTTGATGATGCCTTTGGGGATTCCGTTGATTGACCAGCTGACGTCCGCCTGAGATTATGCAAACCACAAACGGGATTAAAGAACAAAGTGTTATTGTGTCCTAAACAAACACCATCAAAATTGTAGTTAACCCGCCGGCGCGTCGAGGTGCGCATCATTTACGTAATTAAATCATATATTTTTGATTATAAGGAGTAGAAATATGATTCAGATAACCGTGGAATCGCTGGGAGTGTAGCTTTCCAACGTGACGTCAGGGTGCGTTCACACCTGCCTTGTATAGTCCGGTTGAATCGAACCCTGATGCGTTTAGCCGCTTGGTGCGGTTCATTTGGGTCGGTGTGAACACAATCCGAGACCTCTTAAGTGAACTAAACCAGGGGTTCCCAACCTTTATTGTGCCAAGGACCGGCAGATCCATTAAAAAAAAAATCGCGGACCGGTTGTCAATTTTAACTGATTTTAATATTTACTCACCAGCAGCAGCAACAGAGGCTAATTGTATGTAACAGCCTGAACAAATACTAGAACAATATGCATCCAAAACATTAACAACGTTTAAAAAATAACCAGTGTCGTTTTTTGGTTTTTCGGAAAAACGGAAAACCAAAAACAAGAATTGTAGCCAAACTGGCTTCACAGCAGTTCAAACACCACATGTCTCCGATCAGTTTACGTCTGTGAGGAAGAGAAAGAGAGAGACAGAGAAAATGGCTAAAAAAATCTCTTCGCTAGAGATGTTTTTCACTAGCAGCAGTGAAGATAGAGCCTCAGAACCTGAAGTCTTCGACTCTTCTGAAGAAGAAGAAGAATACAAAGACAACAACAAGGATCCATTTGGGACATGGGTAAGTGTAACTATTACAGTAATAGTGTACTGGCAATGTGTGGGGAATACCGCGAAAATGAACAACACGTTTATTGATATATATTTTTTATCGACAGTCATGAACTTTTTCTTGGGACAAAACTCTCCATTAGCAAACGTTTCGTCTTTTATGTGTAAACGTTATTTTGGTGTGTAAAAGTGAGATGATTCAAATAATCATTTATTCGTCCCACAACAGAGACATTTACAGTGGCTATATGTGACATGTTTTTGCCATCGATTATTTGACCATACTGTTCTGTACAGATGAGACGGTCATAGATGTGTTTATATGTGTGCCTGTGATTATTTTACCATACTGTCTTGTGCAGATGAGACTTTGTTAGGCATTGTTATTTGTGCTTGAGCAACATTTTACTTGAACTTTATTTCAATGAAATTAGTAGTAATTATTGTCCTACATTTTAATTTGTTTTACAGAGATGTTTCACAGCTGCCTGGGCCTAGTGGCCCACAGGCGGCGTATATCCAGCAGCCAGAACATCCATCTGTTAGACCCTCCAGAAAAACGCGATTCTGCGATCGCAAAATTTACCGCATAATCAGCAAAATGGCACGGATTTTTAAAAGCCGCATATTTATCAAAAGGCCGCATAATCCCCGCATTTTTCCACACAAAATTGAGGGAAAAAAAAGTTAACTCGTCTTGACGTGAAGTGATGATGATGCGCGACGTCATCAGCTCGCGCATCACAGAAGGTAAACAACACCGTAGAGTGAACGTGTGGAGCTCACACGAGAGTTTCTCTTCACCAAGATGAAAACATCTAATCCATCTCATTTACCGACGAACATTTCTGCTAAAGGCCGGGCAAAGCAGTTCCCCGATGTCTTGCATGAAAGTGGGGGGAAACTATTATGCACCCCGTGCAACTGTGTGTTGGAGCATAAGAGAACATCGACGGTGACGACCCACTTTGATTCATTCAAAGATTCGAAAATGCTTTCTGCTACTGCGGAGAAGAAAGCCAAACAACTCACGTTCACCGAGGCATCGACCTCCAAAACGCTTTCGAGGGCTACAAGAAACGAAGTGAGTAGCCTACAAGATTGAAGCTGGTCAGATAACGAACGAGTAAATGAAAACAGAATGAGGCGGAGAAGTGTGTGTGTGTGTGTGTGTGTGTGTGTGAGAGAGAGAGAGAGTGAGATTAAAATAGCCCAATTGCTTTTACAATAAATAAACATTGAATGTGTTTAATTGAATAGTAAAGGGGTTTAACGTTAGTGGCAGGTTGTGTGTGAGAGAGAATAAATAAATAAGACAGCCCAATATTTATTTTTTCCGCATATTTCGCAACTTCCTGCAATTTCACCGCATAAAATCACATAAAACCCAGAATGTTTGATCGCATAATCAAGGATTTTAGCCCGCATAATCAAGGATTTTAGCCCGCGTTTTTCTGGAGGGTCTATTCTGTGCCGGCCCCCAGGTCAAGATCTACCGTGACTCAAGGACCAGCATCACTACAGCGGCCTCCATCTGCAGCTGCCACCAGGTCAAGATACACACCGCACAAGTAATCAGCAGCGAACCGCTTCAACACGTGTATTTCGGTTTATTCACGGCATTCATTTTGTTATTCTACAGTATTGTTATTTTATAGTTATTTGTTAATGTAACCCAATTTGTGTTCTCTGAAATTGAAAAGGATTTTGTATTGTGTTTGTTACTTTCGTTGCAGTTGTATATGTCTTAAGTGTAATTTGGCTTGGCTTCCTATTTTGTATGGACATGCTTTTATTTTGAAGGAGAGGTAGCGCTGTTGACAGGAAGTTGTTGTTGCTATGGAAACAATGTGCCGGACATTAACGGAGAAAAGTAATATCTACATATAAAGACGGAGAAAGTAAACAATAACGTTTATGGTTAAGTGTTAGCACCCCCCGAAGAGGCACAAGCTCTTACGTTGATATTGGAGATTTCAATAAATTGAATTTGGAGAAAAAAAACGGGGGGAAACAAACAAAACAAATAACGAAATTCAAACCCGAATAGTACTCCAACGAACAAATATTCGGATATTCGGGTACAGCCCTAATTTATAATGAATAGTTGGTTGAAAGTTCTGATGTTCAATATTATAAATAGTGGTATTTTGGTTAAAAAACACATATTTACAATAAATTGTTGGCTGAAAAAAATAAGTTTGAATGCTCAATTTGTATTTGTACACGTCACACAACCTTGATATGTAATATGAAGTCATTATTCAGTCCTAATGTATCTCAGTCCCTGCTGTGGTGAAAGTAGAGTGATTAACACCTCGTTTCATTTTAGACAAGAATTACACATTTATTAGGGGTGCACCGAATGGGAAATTCTTGGCCGAAACCGATACCGAAAATAGGAAACAGTTGGCCGAAAACCGAATGCCGAAAATGATTAATAGAAATATATATATATAATGTATACATTTTTTACCAATGTTGTTCAGCTACCTGATTATGGAAATAGACATGATTATGGCAAAACTTAACTTAAATAATAATCACTATTATGGGTCCATAAAACATTTACTCAGCACTTTTGAATGCATACAGTACATTTATATATGTCATGTATTATTGCTAAAAAACATGATATCGCAGTCTTAGTGTCGCCAACTCGTTTCTAATATGCAAAGACAACAAATGCGTCTATGATGTATTTTCGATCAGACGAGATCTCTCTCCCCCGTCTGTGTGCGAGGGGGCGGGGCAGTTTACACACACGCAGCTGCTACATGCAGCGGAGCACACTGCGGAGATGGCGGAGAGAACGCGCTCCGAGGTGTGGTTAAACTTTACCCGTCTCGATGTGGAGAATACTTGTTACCATAAGTGCAATAAGAGTTTAGCATGTAAGCACGAGCAATTTGTCTAAACATTTAGCAAAAGTGCACCGCATGCAGACGGAGGAATGTACCGGGTTCGACCGTCTTTCTAGCAGCTCCACTGGAGTAACGTTTCCACGTCAGGTGTTTTGTATGCTAGCAGCAACACACGGAGTTAACTACATGATACAAACATGGGTTAATGATTAGAGGTAACTGAGTTATTTAGTTTGTTAAAATTTCAGCTATTCTGTTTACAGTCTGTCATCAGATTATTTAATACGATTTGTTAAAGGCTCAGGGCAATCTCGATGACAAAGGTCAATGTTCCCCCCCCCCTGTGAGCCAGCCGCGAGCATGGTCGCCGCGTCTTTATTACGTCATCACAACAATACGTTAGGTTACCAACGTAAGCCTGTTCTGACATTCGGTGATATTTTTTCGGTGCTAAAACCCTTTCGGCCGAAAGCCGAAAGGGTCTTTTTTACCATTTTCGGCCGATAATTTTCGGTGGCCGAATATTCGGTGCATCCCTAACATTTATATACAGTGTAATTCAAATATTTCACTAGTTTTGTAAGACTCATCTAAGACTTTGGTAACCAAATCTAAAACACCCAAAAAATTGGATGACATGAGTACATTTGTGTTTTCACACGAGTTTTGAAGATTTTCCGAAGATCGGATGTCAAATGTTAAACTTTAGAGCTACTTATCTCATCACACAGTGCTCTAAGGTGAGTCATTTGCACTTATAGCAAGACCAGAGATTGTCCTGAACATTTTGATATGTAACACATGGGGTGCCATATTATAAGAAGTACATTTAAAAAGGTGATTTAAGGAAACATCTAAGAATCGAGAAAATACCCTTAGACTCCAGAGGGTTAAACAGAAGAGAAGTACATTAGAAGTACTGGAATAGATCAGTTATAAGACCCTGTCATGTTATGAGCCAGACAGTCCTACATGTATTTTATCTTAGAATTTGTATGCCTAAAGCTGAGGGATATACTTTGTTAAAAGTAGCAATGTAGGCTTGCTTAAATATGAGTTTTTTGTTTAATTTAAAATAGCCTACTTTTAAATACAGAATACAAAATGACTTGATGATGTGAAGTCACTCTTATATTTGACAAGAATGTCTCCCATTTGTCCAGGCCATTCAAATCTTCTGAGACACATTGACCTGAACCTCACAAGCAGTTTAGATAATATCATTGTTAGCAGACTCACCACTAGCTTCCCTTTGTATGTGCATCTCCTCCCCCTGCACTCAGCAGGAAACACCTTCATCTCCCTGCAGATGTTGCCCTTGGCGACCACCGGGCTGTAGAGGGTGGCCTCCACAAACGCCAAGCTGATCCTGTCATTCCTGAACGTGAACTCCAAGGGAGGGATGGCCTGAGAGATATGACACATCCCAAAACACATGAGAAACAATCCTTGTAAAATACTGAAGGGTTTCCAAAGCAACAAACACAGTCACTAAAACAGACTATAATAGGGGCAACGTTTGTGGGGAAAGAACTAATCTACTTGGTGCTAGCTTTCACAGTATTGATGCTAGAAACCTAGCTAAACACATTTTGTCAACAAATGTTTTATTATATACAGTGGAAAAAATATTCAGAAGTTTTACTCAAGAAAAGTACTCATACCGTAACCACACTGTAGAAATACTCAAGTAAAAGTACTATGGTACCTAAGTAAAAGTATTTAAGTATGGTTGAGAAAATGTAACGTAGCCTATGAGGAATAATAATACTCTATTACTACATTTCAAAAATATTTTAAAGCAAAAGCACCAAAGTCACTAGAACATTTACTCAAGTAGGCCTACTGTACAGTGCTTCAGTACAATTTTGAACTTTAATTGAGTATTTCCATTTTCTGCTAATTTATACTTCTACTCTAATACATTTAAAAGGGAAATAATGTAATTTTACTCCACTACATTTAAGTATTTTACAAAAAGTCAATCAGAACTTTGTCTGTCGACAACAGTTAAATGCTACATTATGCAACAATATTATCTAGAAATGTCACATTTATAAATATAGTTATATACAGACATAAAAGCCATTATCTTCACAATGGTTACTTTTTATACTTTAGGTACTGTTGATAATACTTTTGTACTTTTACTTCAGTAATATATCATGCAGGACTTTTACTTGTAATGAAGTATTGTGACAATAATGTACTGCTACTTGTATGCAGGTGAAGCCTCTGAATACTGCTGAGAACACTGAGCTGTTATGTGCTTTCTAGCTGAGTTTACAGCATGTTAAAGTGACCTGCACGACGCGGCTCAGTCCATCAGTCAGAGCCTGGTCGAAGGACTCGATGTGGGCTTTGGTCAGGTCCTGCACCGCGGCATGCTGAGTCTCGTTCAGGATCCCGAAGCCCCTCTCTGTCAGGTTCTTTAGACTCGGAGCTTTAGGTAAATTATTCCACTTTGTTGAGGAGTCCATGATTGCAGTCCCAGGGATACATATGCTTGTTTACCACATGTGCATGGCGACACAGGAAGTACATCCCCGTGACACCGGAATATGTTTTCTTCTTCTAGGTGGAAGAGGACATATTTGTTGTTGGATTACTGCCCCCGTGTGGTGTAACATATTTCCTTCAATGTCTGGTTCTCTGAGCTTTTTATTCCAGGGCCCCGTTTTTTGCAATAATAACTGTATTTTGTGATGGTTGGTTTTCTGTTGTGATATATTAAACGACCATTGGATTTAGGCTTTATGTGTGTGTGTGTGTGTGTGTGTGTGTGTGTGTGTGTGTGTGTGTGTGTGTGTGTGTGTGTGTGTGTGTGTGTGTGTGTGTGTGTGTGTGTGTGTGTGTGTGTGTGTGTGTGTGTGTGTGTGTGTGTGTGTGTGTGTGTGTGTGTGTGTGTGTGTGTGTGTGTGATTTATTTATTATGTGTGATATTATTATTTATTCTAACAAGGGAGGATTGACTTTTGCATAGCCTAAATCGATTTAGCCACTTCATAGGCATGGGTGAACTGTGTAATAAAACCCTCCGCCCAGGCTTGGGGAGCAGCGGATTACATGTAACCGGATTACGTATTCAGGATACATGTAAAGTAACTGTATTCCCTGCAGTGGCGGTTCTAGACCAATTTGACTGGGGGGGGCCAGGCTGGGGCCAGTTATTTTCTGAGGGGGGCATAATAAATACAGGACGAAAAAGACAAAGACATATGAAGTAATTGCGCATAAGAAAAAAATGCAATACAGTTATTGGTATTTGTTTCAGTACTGAAAAGCACTGAAACAAATACACTGAATGGTTTAGGCCCAAAATACATTTCTGACCTCCTGCTAAATGATGAACCATCCAGATCTCTCAGGTCTTCAGGGACTGGTCAGCTTTCTGTCCCCAGAGTCAGAACTAAACATGGTAAAGCAGCGTTCAGTTATTATGCTCCAAATATCTGGAACAAACTCCCAGAAACCTGCAGGTCCGCTGCAACTCTGACTACTTTTAAATCCAGGCTGAAGACTTGTCTTTTTGTCGCTGCTTTTAATTGAACTATTCATATCTTAGACTGCACTGTAACTTTTATCCATGTACTTTTTCTTTTAATGTTTATTTTATTAGCTTTTCTTTTTAATGACTGATTTTAAATGCCATTTTCTTAATCTCTTTCATTTTTTGTAAAGCACTTTGAATTGCCTTGTGTTGAAAAGTGCTATATAAATAAACTTGCCTTGCCTTGCCTTACACATATTTATTTCAGATACTTATAGTTAAAGTTTCTACACTTTAATGGGTCCGACTAGAATGACAAATGGCGTTAGTTCCGTCTATTCCGTGAGTCAGGAAATCGTTTAATGATTAACTATTTTATTTTTTTCATTTTCAGGGGGGCCACAGGGGGGTCCAAAGTCAGTGTTAGGGGGGCACTGGTTTTCTGATTACATTGTTTTACATATAAGTGGTAATTGCAACAGCTACATTGTTAAGGTAACCCTCCCAACTGTGTTTAAAACCAGATTAGTAAACTGTGGTGTCATTAACGCATGGTTCAAATGAAGAACTCACTTGTTTCCCTCCCCCATTGGTTTCTGGGCATTCATTTCTGCAGGGTTTATTAGTTGTTATAAAAACTATTTAACAAACAAATAACAAATTATTTAAAAACAAAAACGTGCTCCTCAAAAGGCAGTGGTGATATAACTTTATACCCTAACTCTGTCTCTATATGTCAAAAAACACCAAAAATGTTAAACCATGATAAACAAATATGAGTGTAAACTGCTCAGACAGGACACACAGAAAAAGTGTGTTTATTTTCAAAAATGTTGACATAACAAACATGGCAGTTTCAACTCTGAAAGAGAAAAACATGCAGCTCCCAGGGACCTCGACAGGTGAGGCACACAACAATTTCTAACTCATGTGTAATCTGAATACATCTGCAACAAAAGTCCTGATCTTACTGAAGATTTTGAAACATGTCACATATATATATATATTTGTTTGTGATGGAGTTATTATTACTTTTGGTTAACAAACTTAACACTGGTTGAGCTAGAAGGCTTTTGGAAAGTAGTGGGTCAAATTAAAGGTCTACATCTCTACAGTACTAGAGAAGGAATAGTTCATTAAATTAGGTGAATAACAGGAAAACAGTGAGATTAGGAAGACAGTATGCACACACACACAAGGAGAAGAAAATCATGAAAAACGTTCTTTTAACAAAATGAATGAGAATAGCAGACCTGTATCCATCATAAACTTTTAGTTGATATCGTTTTGTTGAAATTCCCCTCATTTAAATGATCTGAAAATCATCTGTGTTGCTTCGTGTTGACTTAATGTTGTGGCTTAACACATGTTCTCTCCATGTGTCTGTCTCAGGATCTGAGGCTGAGATCCAGCAGTGTGTACCAGCTGCAGGACTTCACGTTCACCGGCACCTTCAGTTCAGTCACTGAGTGCAACAATACGGAAACCAAAGAAACTTTGGTCATCAAGATCTTTCAGAAGGGGTCCCAGAAGCACCACACAGAGGTACATCATCTGAGACTCTAAATAGCCCATTTCATTTAATGCCATCTATTAATAATGGTTTCTTAGATGCCTAATGTTTTCTCTCCAGCTGGCCATGCTGAAAATCATCCGTGGTCTCGATCCGATCAACCTTGTTTAGTTCTTGGAGAGCTTTGAACACAAAGGGTACTCATGTCTGGCCTTTGAAAGGTTGGACATGAATCTGCACCAGCTGCTCAATGACAGCCCTGGCAACCCGCTCTCTCTGGAGGAAATCAAACTCATCACACAACAGGTATGTGGATGTGATCTAACGTACCATGATGAGTTGTTTACACCAACCAGTTTTAAATTGTCCATTTTCAGCTGCAGCAACTTTATTTATCTTCTGTCTCTGCAGCTGCTCAGTGCCCTGAAGTCTCTGAAGACTGTTGGTGTGATCACGCTGATATCAAACCTCAGAACCTCATGCTGCTGATGGAAAACAACCAACTCAGAGTCTCAGAGTTGATTGACTTTGGTTCAGCCGTTGTATCTGCTGAAGTTAAGCGTGGTGTCATCATGCAGCCTGCTGCGTACAGGTGGGTGTTTGTGTTCCAGTTCTCATTCGTTTTTTGTTTTTTTTAATCGAATCACATCACTGCATGATATGTAAAACATTCCAAAATTAAAACGCTTGTCTTCCACCCTCAGGTCTCCTGAAGTTATTATGGGCCTTCCCATCACAGAGGCAGTGGACATCTGGTCTTTGGGTGGTGTTTTGGCAACCATGTATACCGACTGGCTTCCCTCCACAAAAACACAGAGGGAGTTCAACCAGTGTCAGACGTCTGGAGGACCTGCAGAAGGTATAGGGTCCTTCTCTTAATGTACAAGTAAATAATTAACAAGTTTGGAATACCCATGGTTTGGTTTAGATCTCAGCCATTTTTCGTTTTTACCTCTAAATTTAAACAATGTTTGTCTTCATTTCCACATGCAGCTGAACCCAGCTGCATGGTAGTTTACTCTACCAATGAGCAAAGGTTTGTCCTCCTCCTGCGTAAGATGCTGCACCTGAATCTTCGGAGGAGAACCACACCCAATGACGCTCTGCTAGACCCATTCATAACTGGACTGGATGCAGTTGACTCTGGTAGAGGAATCATCTGAGGAAGAAAACGGTTATGCTGGTGATGGTGATTCTCCTGCAGTGGATACATCAGAGAGGGCTTCATCCGACATGAGCTCAATAGACGTAGCCTGTGCTGCCACTGTGGATTGATTCGTGGGCAGGCTTGGAATTTCGTCATTTTAGGGGCAAGGCCATTTGGCCTTTGTTGTCGCACATTTTTTCAGGCCGCAAAGGCCACATGCCAGGGCACAAAGGCCATTGAGGGAAACATTTGGATTTGGAGCTTACAAATAAATAACTTCACTTTCTGATAAGAAAAACACACAAATGACATGGAAAACAAATCACTTTTTTAATATCAATAATGTCAAACATTATATCATCCTATAGGCCTATGCCTCCGTATTACCGTATATAAAATAAAATACTCTACTTTGAATAATTAGTGTTTGGTATGTTTTCCATCTACTACTTCTCCCATTCACAAATCCAAAATCAAATCAAAAAATCAAAAACTCTATTAATATGTAACAAATATATTCCATTTCAAAGCAGAAGAAACAGCCTTCAAAGGTCAAACTCTGCACATAAATCATTCAGCAGTGCACAGTGAAGTGTGTGTGTGTGTGTGTGTGTGTGTGTGTGTGTGTGTGTGTGTGTGTGTGTGTGTGTGTGTGTAGAGAGTCTCTTTAATCAACTCCTCACAGCTCTGTTCAGAAACTGAATACAATCGTTGCTTTAATTCTGTCTTTAGGACGTTGTTGTGAGTGTGGACGGAGCAGCTGCAGGTTAGTTCAGCCTGATTTTTTTTGTCTGCAGACTTGTCAAAGCATTAATTCATGTTTTTTACTAACCGGTATCAGTATGTAGTTACTTCAGCATCCTTTTGAAACGTGTATTACAATTAAATCACTGTAAAATAGGTTAATTTTGTCGTAGTTGGTTTCCACCACAGTAGTTACATGGAAATAAGCCCCGCCCCCTCTCCAGCGCGTTCTGTTTGAATGACAGGAGTAAACACAGCTGACAGCCGAGGTGAAACTCCAGCGGTTGAGCGATGAGAATATTCGCATGCCAGCGTGTCCGTTGTGAACGCAGCATAATGCAGTTCAGAAAACACTGTTCTGTCGCTTTTAAAGCAACTTCGATATTTTAACAGTGTGAGGGGCCCAAAGGCCATGGTGGCCGTAGGACGTAGGCTACAATTATTTGTGGGGCATAACGGCCAGACAGAGGGGCTACGACGGCCATGGCCGCCGTGAAAATCCTACCCTGTGTGGGTGTAGAAAACGTAGCTGTTGTTTTCTCCATTGATGAGGCCTCAGTTGGTGCCCCTGTTTCTACAGATGACACCATGACAGTTGTTCCAAAGAAGGAGGTCTCAGCTCCCCGTTGCTTCACTGTCAAAAGGTTACTTGGTGGTGGAGACTCAAACAGAGCAACGACTGTCCTTTATGACGCTGTTACAGCTGACAGAGACACAGCCGCAGCTGATAAATCTGCTCCAGCCATGACAAAAGCTGCACTCAAAAGTCCCTCCACTGGTGAAGGTTCTTCTCCACCCTCGACCGCTGACGCCCACATCGGCTCTGGTGGTGTCTCAACCAGAAACAGTCAGGGGAAAAGGATCAGGAAGTTCTTCGTTTTCTTTGTTCTTTTATTTCATTATTAAAAGTTTTCTTACATGTGTAATCTGGAGGACATGTTTTTACCCAGGAGATACTATTAGTAGTGGATTAGTGGTAACTGCAACTACATTATTAGTATTTTACTATGTTTGTAAGTGCAAAATACCTCATACATCTTGCAAACTGAAGCACTGCACTCAGAACTACATAAACACTTACCAATACAAAACAAATGGCACACACTTGACTTCCTTTATAGTACAAGACACTTTACCCTTGTTGACGCTACTCCAATGTAGGAAGTCTCCTTTTGGAGATCTGAGCTGAGGTTTTGCTCTTTGAGTGTGAGTTTAAATAATTGTGCTTTATGTCTCATTTTAGTGTGTTAGCAACTGGAAAAAAATCTAAGTAGGAAAATAAACAATCCCACTAAACCGTGCAAGTGAGAAAATACCAATCTCCACCACCTGGGGGCGCAGCGGGACAACACATGTCAGTAATAGTGTCTAATGAAAAAAGACAACCTTAAAATCAGAAGATGTTTGAGGGGCAGAGGAATACATGATGAAGGATTTCAGTTGAAGAAACCTTTAATTTGACCATGATCTTATTATTTACACGTTTCTGATAAGCACACATGTTGAGTGGTCTTGGTAGAAACAGCACAGGTGTCACTGACAACATTAACATACATTTTTTAAAGCAAAAATGTAGAACTTAATATTTTTACTTTAAGCTAACGTAATACAATGTGGCCTGCATTCAGAAGCTCTCCTATTACCTGGTTTTAACGTAATAGAGAGTAATAAGGTTACTAGTAGGCTATTTTGATTCTCAGATTAGGTTCTGATTACATCTTTATCACGTAGTGATTGTAACGGAATACATTTTATTGTAACCCTCCCAACCCTGCCTCAAACATGTTTGTATAATGAATACACATATAACTATTTAGTTTTACACCTGGATATAAACCAAACACACAGAGGTGTGGGGGCATGGATGTATAATAAGTGTGGGGGCTGCGTAACTGTACCCGCTTCCGCAGAAATCTCTATTGGCCGCCACCGCGGTGTGGGCGGGACACGACGCTGTGACTCAGCTCGGAGTCACTGCACGACCTGTCTGTCACATACTGCCTGCTGCTGCGTTCAAGTACCATGGGGAAAAAAATGACATTTTTAACTCGTGTCAGAAAAATATCGCTACTGGAAGGGAAACAAACAAGTCTTCTAATCTAAGCAGTGTAAACCTATAAGCATATGTCTACATTATATACATTATTATTGTTCGTTCATGCAGTAAAGTTTCTACACACTCTCCCGCACCCATTGATAAAAGTTGAATTAGGCTACATATTCCCTGCATGTATTGTTAAAGCTAAAGTAGCGGTAGCCTTAATTATAATCGTATTCAGCAGTTACACTCCAAAGTGATCCGGATATTACCGAGTAGGCTGTTTCAAAGACCCTTGGACAGAGGAGTGGGTTGATCGTAGCTTATTTTCTGTCCGTGTCATGGTACTTAAACGCATCACCAGACTGGCTGCTTTACATGACTTCGCATTGGCCGCTTTTTGATACATTGGAGGCGTTGGACAGTTTTAAGGAAAAGTAGACCTCTCAACAGCAGCGGAGTGAGCTTTCTGCTGTAACAACAACATCTCCAAAGCCATCTCTGTCAAATATTTTTTCTACTTAAGCACCGTGCTGGACGGCTGTGTCATTGAAGGTGAGTGTCTAGAGTTTTACCTTTAACTCTTGTAGTGTTTACTGCTGTTTGGGGCTCCTGGTTGTTTCTTGTTATGTTCCCCTTTAACTTCTTGGCATTGAATGTAACGCATCCTTGTTTCAGCACCTTAAACATTGTTCAAAATGATTCCTTAATTGGTAGCGTTAACACATATAGGCATATAGGGTCAAATGAACGGACAGGTAGTCTTGTCTGTCTTAATTAGTCAACACTTCCACAAGTCGAAACGCGCAGCGTGGAATCCCCTTACGCATTGCCTTTACCGCCAAACTGCACTAGGGAAATGCTGGAGTATTTGATCTCGCCTATTTATTAAAGCGGATACATGACAGAATGAGCTTTCAGTTATATGTTTCGTATTTATTGAAGCAGTGCTTTAAATCGGCATACATATGACACACCAAATAATCATATTAATTGGATTTATAAATAAATGTATTGACTTATATTTTGGAAATTGTACCGACATCCTCCTTCTATTGACAGACAGTGCCGTAGAACACAGGTGGTTTACATTATATGAACATATCTTTATATGTAGGCTATGCCACATTTAGTAAATTACTGTCAAATTTAAAACGTCCATATTTACTTTGAATGTGTATTTTCCAAAAGGCAATATTCAGGAACTACAGTTTGAAAGGTTATCATGAGAAAAGGTTATCATCAGTCTCGGAGTGAAACCATGATATTAGCTGTCGATGATGTAGGCCTACTCTCCTCTGTACTCTCCTCTCTGAGGAAAGCAGTGTATTCCCCGCTGTGCTGCTGCTGCATTATATAAGCAGGTTATGGTAAAGCTCACACCGTCAGTGATGTGCTGCTCTTCGCGCGCGTGTGTGTGTGTGTGTGTGGTCATCAAGTTCATTTTTAGGAAAATTATATTTGTAGGATAGTACATGTTTTTAATTGATTATAACGTAATTATTGCATGGATTATTCTATTATTTATTTTTAAATGTATTTCTATTATTAATTATGAGAATATCATATTGCCAACGATAGTGTCATCTTACTTTTATAATTATAAATGTTTTTGTCGTCTCTTTTATGTCTCCGTTTCCGGTTCAGTGTGTAAATTGTCACACCGCAATACTTTTCCCACTTTAGTTCCGATATAGTTCCGAAATGTCGCGTTCACACCAAAAAGAGCCGGAACTAAAATGAGTTCATCAGAACCTTTTTTACCCCCTTTTCCGTCCCTGCTAGAGAACAGGTACTTTCGTGGGATACAAAGGTTCCTATGTCTGATTGGCTGGGCGGAATGCAAACAACGCCCCGTAAAACTAAAAAAAAGTTTTGTGAAGCCGCCATTTTATTATCCTTGCTTGCATTATTAGCATTATCCCAGCACACAAACGCAGAGAGACTAACTTATGGCAACACAAAAGAAAACATGGGAGCGGTGGAGACGAGGAGGTGTCGGCGTTCTGGCGATTTACTCGGAAGGCTTCAGTAGAAGCTGCTGGGAGTCCCAGCAGCCAGTCCCTAACTCCGGGGACTTCCGGCCGGGGACTGGCAGTATACGCCGTGAAGTTGTTTGCGGCCTGCCAGTAAACCCAAAGCAGAAGAACAAGAAGTGACGTCAGCGGCTTCATTTGCCTAATCCTTCCCCAGGAACTTATTCCGATGTGAACGCAATCTGTACTTGGTTAGTACAGTTCATGAGAACTAAAGAGTTCTCATGAACTAAGTTCTCATGAACTAAAGTGGGAAAAGTACTGCGGTGTGAACGTGCCTAATGATGAAAAGTGCAATAAGCCCAGTAACCCACTGTATTACAAATGTTACCCCTTTCACACCAACGTGGTTCCAGGGCCGGTTCGGAGCTGGAGCTTGAAAAGCACCAGTTTTTCATGTTCACACCGCAGCGGAGCCACCTCTAAGCTCCGGAATCCGGTTAGTTTCAAGCACCAAAAAGTTGTCGGTCTAGAAAGCAAGCACCGCATGCGTCACGCTTACGTCAGATCTGGGCTGTGTCCAAATAACACGCGACATCCGCCTTTCCGCCAGCTTCAACATGATCTGTGGAAATAACATTGAGAATCAGTTTTAATGTTATACCCAGAGATGGGGTCGTTACTAAAAAAAAGTAATATATTACACATTACATATTACTTTTAAAAAAAGTAATATATTACACTACTTCGTTACTCTCTACATAAAGTAACTCGTTACTTTACTCGCAGGGCCGGCCCGCCCCTCCCTGCAGGCAGATCACGCAGACTGCTAAAGTTTCAAATGTTCTCTTTAGTTCAGTTTCCATTGTCGCATAAGACTGATCCAGATCCTGAATGTTTTCCTATCTGACCATGGCTGTCCTCTGTCTCCTGCTATCTGTATATTTTGCGCAGTCTATCTCTGCTCACGCTGTTGCGTCGGCGTGTTCTCCTGCGTGTTGGCCATGTGTCGCACTGGAACCAGACACCGCAAAGACTTCAGCCGAGCACGTACGAACTGCGCATGCGTGAGTGGCAATAACTCTCCTTACCAGCAGGCGGCGGTAGTGTGTATTCGTCATTCAAAACAGATAACAACCGGAAGACAGAGAAGAAGAACAGACTACGTGATATAAACAAACAAGAAATAGCTGTGCGTTAGCTTCACCTTAGCATGTGTTCTTTGCAGGTGTTTGAGGTTTGATTATGACTGATTTTTAGTAAGTAACGAAGTAACGCGTGTCGGGGCAATGTTAGTACCTGTAGTGTGATTACTGAATTATAAAAGTAGCACGTTACACTACTCCGTTACCGACAAAAGTAATATTATTACAACTCTGGTTATACCATAGTAATTAATGCTGCAAAGCTGGGTATTTTGAGCTTGGCGCATGCAGAGGCTAACAACAGCTAGCTCTAACGCCATCGAATAGGACGTATATTTACCTTCTTTCTCCTATGGAATCATCGTTGAAGTTGATGATGATTGTAAAAAAACTTTTGAATGTCATGTAACGACTGTAAAGTTGGTAGTCAAGTCGTCCCATATCTTCCATTTCGTTTCGAGCAAAACGAGTAGCGTTTCAATACAATCGGCCATTGTTGTTGTTGTCGATGTGAGGGGGTTTCGCGCGGTTTGGCTTTAAGGGTGCATTTACACCTAATAGTCCGTTTTCTGGTGCGCACCAGACCACAGTTTGTTACATTGTTTCATTTTTCAGAAGGTTCGGTTTACATTCACACGGGCAAAACTCAAACGGACTATAAACTTTAAACACAAGTCATGTGCACGGAAATGCTGTTCAACCATTGGTCAGACATTAAGGGGGTAAAAACGCAAATCCCGGCAATTTCTACCGGAGCCTCCGCCATGGAGCATCGGCACTTTCGGCAGGTTATTCTCATGCTGCTGTTAATCTGGAGATCAACAGACACTAGCGGCCCGCGTATATGATTATATAATCAGACAACGTCCGTTAAAAAATATTATAGCACATATAAGGAGACGTTCTGCAGTAAGGAGGGGCGTTTCACCGACGACGGGTGTTCTTACTTTTATGTAGCTGACGGAGAATTTTTACTTTACACGACACTGTTCAACACTTAATTCTGCTTCACTCTTTAACTAAACAACCGCGGATGTCTTGAAAGACTCTTTCGCTAAAGATTTTTGAAGACATCCGCGTTCTTGTGACACGTAAATACTACGCTTCCTATGTTTTGGTGCGGACTGCGTTCACACCAGCAATGAAGCGCTCCAGAGTTCGCAAGCAAGCGTTCCGAGACCACCTATTTTAGCGGACCAGAGTCCGGTTGTTTAGTTCACTTCATAGGTCTCGGATTGTGTTCACACCGACCCAAATGAACCGCACCAAGCGGCTAAACGCACCAGGGTTAGATTCAACCGGACTATACAAGGCAGGTGTGAACGCACCCTAAGAAGCAGGCAAGCAAACGATGACGCAGCACCAGTCGGGCTCTGAGCGGTGTGAACAGAGCGGGAGCTGAACCGAAGAACCGGTTCCGAACCAGAAAAGCTCTAGCACGGAGCTAGAACGGGAAAAGCCTTGGTGTGAAAGGGGCATTAGTGTCACGGTAGAGCGAAAGCACCACTAAGCCACCAGGGTGGGTGGAGGGGGTCTGGAGGACGGGCTTGGGTTGACAGCCCAGGGGCACGGCAGAGGACCAGGAATGGGTCTCGGGCGGACGGCCCGGGGGCAAGGCAGAGGACCAGGAAGGGGTCTCGGGCGGACGGCCCGGGGGCAAGGCAGAGTCCAAAATGGGGGTTATGGAGGGGCGAAGGCCACCGCGGGCGAACTCAGGGGGCCGAGCATGAGGGCGAGGACTGCGGCCGGAAAAGTCAGGGGGCCGAGCATGAGGGCGAGTACCGCGGCCGGAAGAGTCAGGGGGCCGGGCCCGAGGGCGAGGACCGCAGCAGGAAGAGTCAGGGGGTCGGGCTCGAGGGCGAAGACCAGAGAGCTCCGGAGGCCGGGCAGGAAGGCGCTGACGGGACAGTGCTAGAGACCGGGCAGGACCCGGTGTCGGAGCTGGTGGGACAGGCCTTGGCAGGATCCCCCACGGAAGAGGACCAGGACACGGGATTTGCAGGATCCCCAGCAGGAGAGCAGTCGGCGGGGCCTCCAACGGCACAGTACATAGGATTGGCAGGACCCCCGGCAGGAGAGTAGACGGCGGGACCTCCAACGAGACAGGACAACGGGTTGGCAGGACCCCCGGCAGGAGAGTAGTCGGCGGGACCTCCAACAGCACAGGACAAAGGGTTGGCAGGACCCCCGGCAGGAGAGTAGTCGGCGGGGCCTCCAACGGCACAGGACAAAGGGTTGGCAGGACCCCCGGCAGGAGAGTAGTCGGCGGGACCTCCAACAGCACAGGACAAAGGGTTGGCAGGACCCGCGGCAGGAGAGTAGTCGGCGGGGCCTCCAACGGCACAGGACATAGGATTGGCAGGACCCCCGGCAGGAGAGTAGACGGCGGGACCTCCAACAGCACAGGACAAAGGGTTGGCAGGACCCCCGGCAGGAGAGTAGTCGGAGGGGCCTCCAACGGCACAGGACAAAGGGTTGGCAGGACCCCCGGCAGGAGAGTAGTCGGCGGGGCCTCCAACGGCACAGGACAAAGGATTGGCAGGACCCCCGGCAGGAGAGTAGACGGCGGGACCTCCAACGAGACAGGATAAAGGGTTGGCAGGACCCCCGGCAGGAGAGTAGTCGGCGGGGCCTCCAACGGCACAGGACAAAGGGTTGGCAGGACCCCCGGCAGGAGAGTAGTCGGCGGGGCCTCCAACGGCACAGGACATAGGATTGGCAGGACCCCCGGCAGGAGAGTAGACGGCGGGACCTCCAACGGCACAGGACAAAGGGTTGGCAGGACCCCCGGCAGGAGAGTAGTCGGCGTGCCCTCCAACGGGACAGGACAAAGGGTTGGCAGGACCCCCGGCAGGAGAGTAGTCGGCGGGGCCTCCAACGGCACAGGACATAGGATTGGCAGGACCCCCGGCAGGAGAGTAGTCGGCGGGGCCTCCAACGGCACAGGACAAAGGGTTGGCAGGACCCCCGGCAGGAGAGTAGTCGGCGGGGCCTCCAACGGCACAGGACAAAGGATTGGCAGGACCCCCGGCAGGAGAGTAGACGGCGGGACCTCCAACGGGACAGGACAAGGAGCTGGCGTCGTCTGGGGAGCCAGCCGGAGACGAGGTGCTGGAGTCGGCCGGTACGCCGACAAGACTCGGGGAGCTGGCGTCGGCTGAGGAGCCAGCCCTGTAGCCGAAACTGGAGTCGAGCCCATGGCTTCCGGGGCCGGTACTGAAGCCGGAACCATGGCTGCGGGGGTCGGAGCAGGAACTGGGGCAGAAGCACTGGTTGACTCCAGACGGAACACACAGAGACGGTTGTATTCAGCAGGCTGGAAATCACACACCCAGAGGAAGTCCAAAATCCAGCCAGGTAAGAACTTCACCAAGTCTGGTTTCTCCATAGCCAACCGGTGCGCCTCTACCAGAGCGGCCTCCCTCTGCCGAACACTGGACGCTCCCTTCCACCAATCATAGCAGCAAGCCAAATAAAAGGAAAAATGTTGTAGTTCCACCTCAAATGGATCATCTGCTGGGTCCATTTCTTGGTCGGTTCGTTTTGTCACGGTAGAGCGAAGGAAGCAGGACCCAAATGCAGATAAACTGATAATACCTTTATTTCAAGGATAGTGAAATATAGAACTAGGACAGCCAGAACACTCACCGGTGAACACAGTCAACAACGAAAGATGAACCGACAAAGACAGACAGAAAAACCAGAACTTAAATACACACAAGACTAATCACACAAACAAGACACAGGTGAGGAGGAAGGAGAAAACACAGAGGCACCAGGTGAACACAATCGGGTAATCAGGGAGGGAAAACAGACAGAAAGCAACAGGCAGGAAACGGGGGTGAACACTTTACAAAATAAAACAGGAAACCCAAAGATAGAAAAAGACAAGACAAAACAACAACCAGACAGATCGTGACAATTAGAGGTACTTCAAGGCCTACAAAAACGTATAGTCATTTATGTTACTTTAAACTACGATACTTTTTAGATGGAAGTACTGTTTATCCAATATTTATTTAACAGCTTTAATAGTTACTCTCATATTAGGGTTTGAGATGGAAAAATAAAAAAACCTTGTGAACTTTATGAAATAAAAAATTAATTGGTATCATTTTGACTTGACTTTAAAGTGTGTAGTTTCCCCTAGACCTTAGTTCCACCAAAGTGTGGACAAATCACAGAAAACCTAAAACTAACAAAAAACGGTAATTTAAAAAAAAATGGTACTGCTTCAGTCAGTCTGGCCCATGTTGGGATGCCTGGCCTGGATACTTTGGCTACCATCAAATGGCTGAAAATCTGCCACAACTTTGTCAACGGGATTACACAAGCGACCCGGCTTCTAATTCATCAGATAATCCAGATTAAGGTGCCGTAGTTCATCTGAGTTTCTGCCTAGAGCTCAGACGCTGCGGCCCGTCTGGCAGATAAACTCTGCTGCCATCCAGAGTTCACATGACGATACATTCATGACCCAGAACTAGCTCCCTATGGTACATCTCAAAACTGCTGGTAGAGTTCTAACTCTCCTAATGAGCAAAGTAAACCACATTTTGTAAACTTGTCAGTAGAAAACAGGTCACATACTATCTTGTTCTTCCATTCAACTCATTTACAACCTGCCATTCGAAACTGTTGTTCCACAAGATAGAGCAGCTGGTGCTCAAGGTTAAGCATGAGTACATTCGTTCTCACCCAAAGTTGACACCCATTGGATTTTTGTCCGGGTTCCGGTGCAGATATCTTGAATAAGACTTCCTCTTCTATTTTATGCTAATTTGAGTAGAAAAAATACAGTATATCTATGACCTGGTAAGCTAATTTTGAGTTACTATCGAGGTAAACCCTTGTCAAACATTAGCCAGTTGAGTGGTGAAGGAATAAGTCCTAAAACCCGAAAATTAGCTACCTCTTCCAGTTCCCTTGTCTTGAAGTCAACTTTTTTTAACATGTCTGTTGTTATATGCCTGAAATAAGGTATGTGGTTAACACAATCTTAAGAGATTTCCATGTATTGACCTACGACATAAAATACCCCAGTAAATCTAAGCTTCTCTGTGTCTAAAAACTTTAGCCTAATACGCTGATGTAGTTTGTTTATAGCCTAACGATATACGCTTCAACAATCACAACCGTTTTTTTAAATGTGGAGAATATCCTTACGGAACAAAACATAGTCAGCATTATAAAAGTGTGTTTGAAACAGAGCTTATGCAATAGCAACAAAATCCAATGAAAAAAATGCCATGGCTTTTTGTCGAGGGAGTCCTTGCAATGCTAACTTCTGGGCTTGCCTACAAAAGTACATCATCACTGCACCACTCTGTGTGTTCGGGGGTTGCATGGGAAACCAGAATACTTCAGATACCAAATATTGTCCTGTTGCCTACGGATTCTGCATTCATAATCAGTATATGTTTATAGACATGAGTTTGCAGAGAACCAAATGAACTGAACTGGATGTTCCATAGTTCAAATAAAGCACTCCATTAATGTAGTGGAAATCTCAATGAAATGACCATCTTATAAGGTGACCTTTGGCTACAGGTGGGATAGGCTATCCACAAACATGTCAGGTGTGCTCCAGTCACATCACTGCTCCAAATATCCTTGAACAGAATGAGAGAGAGAGCCCATGTTTCACTCCAGACTGAACAGTCCAACTTCAGAGTAATCCTTTTAAATGTGTCATGTACATGGTCTTGCGGGTCAGTGAGACAGCAGGTGGGGGGTCAGATCATGTTCCTGCAATGTTGTGGGCTTTACCTGCCATTTGTTGAAAGTATTGCTGGACCCTCACTGTTGCTCCCTTCAGCTATCATTATCATCCCCAGATATATTGCTCTTGAAACTGAGCAGACACAATTTGTGTCATTGACAATTTTAGACAGTGGAGCTTTAGTTAAAGCTCTACTGTTTCAAACATATATTGAATCAGTAGAAACTATTTGAAACATATATTGTAGGGCCATACCTATATAAAACATGTCTGTGAATTTTTTTTTTCAAAATACCAAACAAATCACCCATTGTAGCCATCCCTCATACTGCTCAAACCCCTCTTTTGCAGCCCTGTTAGAGAAACGCGGATCATGGGTCCTTAGCTTGAAAAAAAGAAAGAAGAGGAGGCGGAGCTAATGCCTGATCAGAATTCTACCGGAGATAAAGTTAAATTCGGTTGTGATAAAACGCCATCCTGTTTAAACCACGTCAAGGATTATTTCAGAAATAGTATGGAGCTTATTATAGCAGAATGTTTAATACAGCATATTTCTGATATTCATTAAAGATCACATGGTATTCCATATGATGTGTGTTACTGAGTTGGGTCCAAGCGGCAAACTCTGGGGGAAGAGCCGGGACGCCAATACGGAAGTGCCACACACTGCAGTTCATATATTGGCCGATAGGTGATGGCTGCAGAAAGGAGCTATTTCCATAGACCCCCATGTTAAAATGCCCAACTTTACAGCAGAAAAAAACATGTTTCTACCCCTGGCTCCATACATTTTTATTATCGATATAGTTAGATTCCACCTTCATGATTATGGATCTGTGAGTGAATTGTTTTCTAACACGACCCTTTTATTTATATTAGGTCTTAAAGTTTTTGCATAAATTAGGGCGTGGTCACTTTGATGGACACGTACATGCCTCACTGTCAGCTAACAGCAACTTGTCCACTCTGCTAGGCTACAACCAGAGCCCTAGAGATGGCTACAACCAGAGCCCTCTGGCTACAACCATAGAGGCTACAACGTTAGTTAGTCATAGTCATACTTGACCCTTTAGCTTTAGCCGTGTTCGTGGTGATTGTGCCTTTTAGGGAATATTGTTACAAATGCCAGACAATTCAAATGTCGTGCTGTGCGCTTGAATGTACTAACAGAACTTCCAAGAAGTCTAAAATGATAATATTATACATGTTAACCCCGTTCGCAGGTGTTTGTGTGCTTGGTAGCTTAGCTTGTTACTTATTAGCCAGCTAAGGACGTAACCCTTTATGCATACATATACATTTTAGTTTATGATTCAGCCTTGGGTAAGACTTTATAGTCTATGGCTATGACGCCCATAATGCTAAACGGGAGCAAATGTTAATAGGGGACCCAATTATCCCAGTGGTGGCCGCCGGAGCTAACGGAGCCGCAGGGGGCTAGCTCCAGCCGGTGTCCCGGAGCTAGCCCACTGCGGCTCCGTTAGGTCCGGGCGGTGGAGTCCGTCGTTATAACTGGAGATCAAGGAATGCAGCGAAACGCAGACTTGGTTCGCCTGCTGTAGTATTAGCTAAATAAATTATGTTGAACAAGGCTTATTAAGCTGAACATCGCCACAATTGTTCTGCTCTGTATCGGTACTTCTTTTCTTAACGTGTGAATGACAAGCATTAAGATAACAAAATATAGCTAATTATCTTGCAGATTGTCTCATTTGATTATGAATGTAACGTTTATATAGGGGAACTACACTGTTAGCAGTAACTTGGTATGCATGTGTTTCATGTTAGCTTAGCTTCTTAGCCTGAGCTAGATCTGTTTACTTCCAGTACGGAGGCAGCAGGTCCCGCCTCGGCTCCGCCTCTTTGCGCTTATTTGGAGCAGGCGGCATTAGACTCTGACGTTGCTGTCAAGCCGTTAGTGGCCGACTCCGCCTAGGGCTTCACGGCAACTCTGCAGAATCTTATGGGTGACGTCACGGACACTACGTCCATTTATATATACAGTCTATGGTTGGGTCACACAGTTAGAGAGACAATGGTCGTTCTGAATTATCAATAGATGTATTCATTTTAAGTGAGCCGACACAGAGGTTAGAGGAAGTTCAGAGAAGGCCTCAGGTTATAAAAACAGTTAACCTTTGTTAGTTAACTAATCCTAAAGATGTCATGAGATTATGACGTTTAAACATATACAAGTATAGCTTTCAGAGAGAAAAACATGTGACATTTATGTGGTAGGCTGCATGATAAAATGTGTGTGCGTTAAACATGTTTAGGGAAAATGTGTGTGTGTTCATTGCAGTGGCTATATAGTGTAGCGATCCTGATAGGCTACTCAGGGTGTCACTTAGTCATCCCCCGTCTCTCTGCCAATCATAGAGTTGCACCGTGGTGGTGGCTGAGGTGCGGGCCTGTGGTTGGTGGAGCGGACGGGGGAGGGCGGGGAGTTGTGACGTGGACAGTGCTATATCTTGTGGTTGGTTTGGGAAATAAGTTAGTGTGCGGTAGAACCCACGAAGTATACTTGACCTGTTATCATCTGTCTTCAACTACTAGTTATTAAAGCCTAATAACTACAAGCCTGTCTCCGACTCATCTTGGGGAACGTTACATTGGTGTCAGAAGTGAACTTTTCGAACAAGGGACGTCTATCCGGACGAGAGTCGTAACTGCGTCACGGAGCTAGCCGGTAAGCTAGCGGGGATGGATAAGTTCAGCAAGATGGGAGTGAAGCAGGAACACAGTAGTGATGAAGAGGAAGATGGAGCATGCGGGTGGTCGAAGGACATGAGAGAGGAGTTCATGAGTGCACGGGAGGTGAGAGAGCGCCTGAGAGAGTCGGCGGTGAGGATGGCTAGAGACGCGGGAATGTCTCCGTCTTCTGCGGCAGTTCGCGCCATTTCCAAGCTGGAGGTAAACAACAATGGCGGCGCCCATCAACCCGCAGCAGCCGCCGCCGGGTCAGTGAAAACACCCAAATTCTCGGGTAAGGCAGACTGGGAGGCTTTCCATGCCCAATTTGAACTGCTTGCTCATGCCGGGGGGTGGTCAGTAGAGACTAAAGCACTACAGCTAGCTTTGTGCCTCACAGAAGAGGCTCTTTCATGTCTGCTACTACTTAGCCCTGTGGACCGGCTCAACTATGAAGCGTTAGCAGGGGCTTTGAAGAGGCGGTTTGGACAGTGTTTCCCGCCAGAGCTGCTCCGGAACGAGTTGAGTAACCGCTGTAGAGAGTTTGGAGAGACGCTGCGTGCACTGGCTAACAACGTGGAGAGCCTGACGCGGCGGGCGTATGCACACATGCCACCCGGAGTACAGAGTGAGCTGGCACATGATCAGTTCATCAGGGCCCTCCGGCCTGCAGACTTGAGGGTCGAGGTACAGCTGCAGCATCCACAGTCCTTACAGGCGGCCTTGGAGATGGCTGTGGAGAGGGAGAACGTGTGGAGTGGAGCTGCTAGGAGCGGCGGAGTGCCGGCGGCGCCGGCGGTGAGGAGCTGCAGGGAGGAGGAGAAGCCTGCATGGGTTACGGAGCTGACAGAGATGATAAGGGCTGTTTCTCTGCAGCCAACACACAGACCAGACACCAGAGTCTGCTGGGAGTGTGGTCAGCCAGGACATTTTGCCAGAGACTGCACCAAGGCTCGGCGAACACCAGGGAAACGACGGGGGGCCCGCATAGAGGAGGATATGTGGAACCAAGCCCGAAGACTCCCCAAACAAACCACAGCTTTATTGCCACCGACTCAGACATCCGCAGGGGGAGCCAGACTCTACGCCCTCCTGAAAAAGATGACAACACCGGAGTGGAGCCTGTCGTCGCGGTGGGCCGTGCTGGTGGGGACTCCTGCTATGTTCCTGTCGAGGTGGAGGGGGTGCCCTGCGATGCACTGGTGGACACAAGCTCTACAGTAACCCTGGTGAGAGCAGAGGTGTTGCCCAGTGGGACTATGTTCGAGCCGACAGCGGTGCGTCTGCGCACAGTCACCGGAGAGTTGGCGGCTATGAAAGGAAGAGGAGTGGTGTCTGTGTCGGTGGGGGGAGTGGAAGTGCGGCACCCCGTGTGGATAGCGGATGTACAGGACCCGTGCATTCTGGGTTTGGACTTTCTGAAGGCGACGGGCTGCCTCCTGGATCTTCAAGCCGGCACAGTGAGTTTTGGGGGGGGGCCTGTAATTACTATGACCCGTGTCCACAACCCTGCTGAGCCTGCGGGGAGACCCCCGACACCCACCGTGAGTACCCTAGACACGGAAGCAAACCCTCCCTCCCTTCCTGTACCCACGGTGACGCCCACTCAGGACAATTCCCCACCTGTCACCCCCGGGCTGCGCCACCCGAGCACAGCCCCCCCCCCAAGTACCCCAGACGGAGGTAGAAGAGGCTCGGTCTGCAGTATTGGAGGTGTGGCGGAAGAACTGTGGCGGCCTGGATCCCGAGCAGCAGGAGCAATTGGGGCAGCTCCTGCTAGAGTTCCAGAGCAGTTTCGCCATGAAGGAGGAGGAGGTGGGCCGAACGCATCTGGTGGAACACGAGATCGATACGGGGGACTCGCGGCCCATCAGGTGTCGCCCGCGGCGACTTCCCCTGGCTCGTCAGCAGGCTTGCGACGAGGCAGTGCAGAGCATGCTGCAGGCAGACATCATCGAGCCCTCAGACAGCCCGTGGGCAGCACCGGTAGTCATGGTCCCAAAGAAGACAGGGGGCTGGCGGCTGTGCTCAGACTACAGACCGGTGAACGGGGTCACCAAGAAGGATTCATACCCCCTTCCCCGCATCGATGAGTCCCTGGACCTGGTCGCAGGGTCGTCGTGGTTCTCTTCCTTGGACCTCCGCAGCGGGTATTACCAAGTCCCTCTTGCCCCAGAGGCCAGACCAAAAACGGCTTTCTGCACCGGCCGAGGACTATGGCAGTTCAAGGTCCTCAGTTTTGGGCTGTGTAATGCCCCGGCCACCTTCGTGCGGTTGATGGACAGGGTGCTGTCTTGGATTCCCCGCCAACAGTGTTTGGTTTACCTGGACGACATCCTGGTGCATGGCAGCTCGTTTGAGGCGGCCCTAGGATCGCTAAAAGTGGTGCTGGAGAGGATCAGAGCCGCTGGGTTGAAGCTACATCCAGATAAGTGCCATTTCCTACAGAGAGAGGTCACCTTCCTGGGCCACAAAGTGTGGGGGGGAGGGCATCGGCACCCTGCACGAGAAAGTGCAGGCGGTCACAGGCTGGCCAAATCCTCGCAACCAGAAACAGCTGAAGAGTTTCCTGGGCCTGGCCTCGTACTACAGGAAGTTTGTACGGGGTTTTGCCTGCATTGCCGCACCCCTGTTCCAGCTGCTGCAGAAGGACAGGGAGTTCCTGTGGTCTGAACAATGTCAAGCAGCGTTTGACGGCCTTCGGCGTGCCCTGAGCGAAGCCCCGGTCCTCGTCCCAGCCAACCCCCGGCTGCCGTTCACCCTGGACACCGACGCTAGCGGCGTTGGGGTAGGCGGAGTGCTATCCCAGACTACACCAGAGGGGGAGCGGGTGGTGGCATACTTCAGCCGGGCGTTCAACAAAGCGGAGCGACGATACTGCGTTACCCGCAGAGAACTTTTGGCAGTGGTGCTGTCCATCAAGCATTTTAAGTACTACCTGTGCGGGCAAGCGTTCACGGTGAGGACGGATCACTCTGCATTACAGTGGCTCATGACGTTCAAAGAGCCAGAAGGGCAGGTCGCCAGGTGGCTAGAAGAGCTCCAATCGTTCGACTTCAGGGTGGAGAACCGGGCTGGGGTGCGCCACACCAATGCAGACGCCCTCTCCCGGCGGCCGTGTGCCGGCGGCGGATGCCACTACTGCGAGAAGAGAGAGACTCGGGAAAAGGAGCTGCTGGAGGAGGACATCGTCTGTGCGGCAGCGCAGCAAGTGGAAGAGGCTATCTGCAGGGAGCTCCAGACACTGGATGCGTCAGAGTGGAAGCAACAGCAAGAGCTGGATGCCGTTCTTCAGCCTTTACTGCAGTGGGTTGAGTCACACTAGCGGCCACCGTGGGAGGAAGTGGCAGCGCTCTCCAAAGCAACAAAGGGGCTGTGGTCTCAGTTTGAGTCTCTACGTCTGTGTCAGGGCGTATTGCAGCGGGCGTGGAAGGAGCCAGCAACGGGGAGAAGAGGTGGCAAGTGGTGGTTCCTAGGGTCCTGCAAGAGGTCGTACTCAAGGCCATGCATGGCACGGCAGGCTCTGGTCACTTTGGAGTCACTAAGACCCTCCGCAGCCTTCGTCAGGGCTGCTACTGGGGACAGTGCAGGAGGGATGTCGAAGACTTCTGTCGCCGCTGTGATCCGTGTACGGCACGGAAGGGCCCCTCGGGGCGTTCCCATCCTCTGCTGCAACAATCTCCCGTCGGGGACCCGATGGAGAGAGTAGCGGTTGATGTGGTGGGGCCGCTACCCTTGTCAAACAGGGGTAACCGCTACGTTCTCACAGCCATAGACTACTTCACAAAGTGGACAGAGGCGTATGCGCTCCCTGACCAAGAAGCAGAGACAGTCGCGGATGCCTTGGTGTCCGGCATGTTCAGCCGGTTTGGAGTACCGGAGACCCTGCACAGTGACCAGGGGAGGAATTTCGAGTCCCGGGTGTTCGCCTCCATGTGCTCTCAACTGGGCATTCACAAAACACGCACCTCCCCCCTGCGACCACAGAGCGACGGACTAGTAGAGAGATTTCATCGCACCATGGGACAGCAGCTGGCCATCCTCACGTCGCGGCATCAGCGCGACTGGGACGAGCATCTGCCCCTGGTGCTCATGGCATGTCGGTCTGCAGTCCAGGAGTCATCAGCCTGTTCGCCGGCCCTCCTCATGCTGGGGAGAGAGCTTCGAACCCCTGCGGTGTTGGCGTTTGGTCGGCCACCAGATTCCCTGGACACGCCTCCTGGTCCTGAGTACGCAAGGAGGCTGCAGGACCGGCTTGAGTCCGCTCATGCCTTTGCCCGCGAGCAGCAGAAAAGTGCTGCGGTGAGACAGAAGCGGAACTACGACATCAGGACCAGAGGGCAGCATTTCCGGGCCGAGGAACTGGTTTGGGTCTACAGCCCACAACGAACGAAAGGCCGGTGCCCAAAGTTGGACAGTCAGTGGGTGGGTCCTTGCAGAGTACTGGAGAGGGTGGGGGAAGTGGTCTACAGGGTGCAGCTGCCACCAAAGGGGAGAAAAGTGGTGCTCCACAGAGACAGGCTGGCTCCGTACAGAGGCGTCGCTTCCCCACAGACCGAAGGAACCTCGGGACACACAGACGTCCCATCGACATCCCTCCGCAGACCCCCCGGCGGACAGAGCAGCAGTCCCCCATCAAGGACTGAGAGTCCCCCCAGTCTTTCGGCGCCTGGGCCAGATCCGGCAACCCCAGCCCCCCTGCCGAGAAGGCAGACACGACCCCCGGGTCGTTTCAGAGACTTTGTGTGGTAGTAAGGTTATAGTGAGACCCCCCAGTTCCTGTAGAGGGCAAGAATGCGCCCTGGTCTCACTGGAAGGGATGGTAGTCCACCCAGCTCTTCCTAGTCAAAGTTCAGTGTGTAGGTGTAGTGTGGGGCTGTGTTTAGTTGTTCCTCGTAGGCGAGGAATTTTGTAGTGGGGGGGTAGACACTATAGAGGGCTGGGATTGTGGTGGGTTTTCTGTGTTTTCAAAGGCTACTGGTTTGGTTGGGGACAGCCAGTGGGGTAGTCCCTGCAGTGAGCTGGAGAGGGTGGGGGGGAGTGTTTTGTACTGTGTTTTATATGTTCCTCGTGGGCGAGGAACTTTGTAGTGGGGGGGTAGTGTAGCGATCCTGATAGGCTACTCAGGGTGTCACTTAGGCATCCCCCGTCTCTCTGCCAATCATAGAGCTGCACCGTGGTGGTGGCTGAGGTGCGGGCCTGTGGTTGGTGGAGCGGACGGGGGAGGGCGGGGAGTTGTGACGTGGACAGTGCTATATCTTGTGGTTGGTTTAGGAAATAAGTTAGTGTGCGGTAGAACCCACGAAGTATACTTGACCTGTTATCATCTGTCTTCAACTACTAGTTATTAAAGCCTAATAACTACAAGCCTGTCTCCGACTCATCTTGGGGAACGTTACAATATGCTGTATGATTGTTGCTACTAACGGGGGGCATTTCCGCGATTGGCTGCTGTGGCAGCAGGTGATGTACTCCGCATTATTGTTTGTTTGTTGCAACAACTAAATAATAATTACTGATCAGCTATGTCTGTGTTTGTGTTTTATTGATTCCTCACTGTTTCATTATTTCCTGTTGTGTGAGTGCGGGGTCGCCACAACAAGCTCAAATAATTTTTCTCTTGCAGGTTTATCACAAGGTGAGTTATTTTGTTATTTCCTGCTTTTTAAACACATGTGCTCTTCAGTACAGGTTAGCTCTGAGTGTTAGCGAGGCTTGCTAATGTAAACAAAGACGCCCAAAACACGTCAGGCATTGTTTCTGATAGCAACTTTCTGTAGGTCCACTGCCGATTTGATGTCAGTTCGGATGAAATCTGTATCTGCTCGTTGTGCACCCGTTTTTAAAAGATTTGGGTACGGAGGAAAATAGAGAGGGTTTTATTTTCTGACGCTGCGTGAGTTCCCCAACGCACCGGGGACATATATGTATGTATAAAAGACATCACAAAGTGCATTTTGCATGATAGGTCCCCTTTAAACAATCAACTGTCATGCACTAAAACAAGAGTGGAACAGAAGACATTTTCATCCACTAATGTTGATATATTTCCTAATATTAATCATGATTCCTTACAATATTGTGCATGTTATTTTCCGCTGTACTTAAAGTATGCTTATTATATGCATCATAATGACTTTAGTAGGCTACTTTATGACTGTGGTAGTGTTGTTCTGCATTCAGAGATCCCGAGTAGACAGGAGAGGTCTAGAGTTGAGGTTCATATAGTGAACATGCAGTACACACACACAGTGAAGAACATATGAACAGATGGATCAGATGTCAGAAAAGCAGGCCTCTTAAAGAGAAAAGTATTAAAGGGGACCTTTGATGTCTTTTATACATAAATGTGTGTCCCCGGTGTGTCAGGGAACTCACGCAGCGTCAGAAAATAAAACCCTCTCTCTTTTCCTCTGTACTCAAATCTCTAAAAACGGGGATACAACGGAGCTGATCCAGATTTGCGGCCGATATGACGTCATATCGGCGGCGGAACCCACAGCACTATCAGAAACGTTGCTATCAGAAACAATGCCCGACTGTTTTGGATGTAATATGGTCAGTGTTTACATTAGCATTGCTAACACTCAGAGCTAACCTGTACTGCAGAGAGCATGTGTGTGAAGAAGCAGGAAGTAAAAAGGAACTCACCTTGTGGTATAACCGGCAAAAGAGAAAGCCTTTGAGCTCCATACTGTTTCAGAAATAATCCTTAATCTAATAATCCTTGCGTTTCATTACCTCAGCATTTTAGACAGTATCTGCCAGGTCCCGCATGAGCCGGCATAAACTCCGCACCCTCCTATTTTATTTTTTTGTCAGTTTAAAAAATAAAAAAAAGCTTTTATTTTTTTTTATTTATACAGGTGAAAATCTCATTGAGACACAGGGTCTCATTCTCAAGAGAGACCTGTTTATACCAAGAATCAGAACTTTTGGAACAGGAAGTGAAATAGAGGGATATGAGGCATGGCTAGAATGGGTGATCTGTGACACTTCATAGACATGTTTTTTATATATCTGAGACCTATGCTCTTGCCTAAAAATAGCATGATGCAGTAGGTGACTTTAATAGATAATCCTGGAATCAGAGAGGATGGATGGACGGATGGATGAAGGGACACATCAATGGATTGATAAAATGGATAAGATAGAGGGATTGATGGATAAATGGATGGATGGATTTATAAGGTGTATTGATGGATGAATGAACAGATGGATGGATTGATAAAATAAGGGGTGGATTATTGGACAGATGGGTGGATAGATAGATAATATAGAGGGATGGATGGATAAATGAACATATGGATGGATCTATAAAATGGGGGACGGATGGAGAGATAGATGGATATATAAGATGAATGGATGGATGGATTGACAGAAGGATAGATAGATATAACGAAAGGGTTACCATTATTTCCTATTATTACAGTCTAAATCCATTGTTAAGCTGGACTCTTTGCAGACCGTGTTGAGAAAATGACGTCCTCTGAGCACTTTGTCTATACATGAAGCCAAGCTCACACAGATGTTGAGTTGTTGGGACAATATCATGTGACCTCCCTCTGCAGAGTGACTCATTGCTCCACCTGTGTAGTAGTCCATGTTACATCATCACTCTGTTGGAATACCCCCGCCCACACACTCTTCCTCTCCTCTGTGAGTGTGCATTTGACTGTAAGAATATGCTGCTCAGTTTTTAACATCATGCTGCATGTATAACCAGAACAAATCACTATGCTGCATCATTAGCAGCACGTTTCTTCTGCATTAAGTGCGCTGCACAATATATTGAAATGTTACATACAAAGAGTATATTTAGTATATGCGAGGGTGTTGAAGTGAAACTGTTCAAGAAAAAGAGAAGCCTGGGTTTACTTTGAGCACTGGGCCCAGCTAAGGAAGTATTTAGAATGCCCTTAATTGATTTAAAGCATAACTTTAACAAAAAGTTTGAGTTTGACCAACACTTGGAAAGAGTCAACTTCTATATTTTTTTCTAGAGTCAAGATGATTTGTATTTGATCACATGTATTGAATGCAATACCTACTTATTCAAAGGATTTTGAGCAAAAGAAAGAAAAAGTTATGGTAATCAAAATCAGTGTACGAAAAGCTTCATGGAGTCATCAAATTTAAACCACCAAGCTGTCATAATGATATCTGAATATATGTACCGTGCTCATCATCATCTTAGCTATGAATGTTTGTATGCTAACTTTGGCTAATTATCAGTAACACAAAGTGAGACCTATTTTATTAATCCCTGAGGGTAAATTCAATGTTCACTATGGTGTTATTTACATTACACCATACACATAGGCCAGCAAGTACATTAATGCACACACACACCGGCAGTGCCCAGGAGGCAAACTGGCACCTCTCCAGCTTCCAGTCCACATTCTAGACGATCGGGACTTGAACCGGCAGCCCTTTGGTACCCAAGCCAATGTATGTCATACGTTTTTAGTTAATTTAATTGTTTTGAAGTGTAGTTAAGGTTGCGTCCGACTACACTGTGCTCAATGTCTTAATAATTATTACATATTCGGTGCCTTTCTGCAGAGAAATGTTCTATGAAATAATAATGTTTACTACGATTTAAAAAATGAATTGCTTGCTTAAACAGCAGACACTAAAAATGTAAACTGGTGAACATGTGTGAAAGTGTGTACTATATCCACGTACATATGCATGAAGGTCTGTGCTCCCAGTAGACTGTACAGCATTATATACGGTACAGTGTGCTGTCGATAACATTAGGGAACATAGTGCCACCACTGAAAACATCCAGCCAAAAGGCAAGGGAGTGCTAACAACCCGGCGCTGATATCGGGATATTTGGCTTGCAGCCGCTGTGTGATTTATAGATTAATAAATGTATACTTTGTTATACAGGGCTGTGTCAGCTTGGCAGCCATTCAAGTGGCTGATATGTGTCAATAGCACAGAGTAGCATTTGTGGAGATGACTGTTTGGGTGTCTCCCTCAATGAAGATGTGTGTAGCACCGTCATTTGGGCTTAGTGTGGAAGAAGGTTGTGTGCTTGGAGTGACAAATACACACACACCATGTCACACACAGCTGCTCATGCATGCACAGGGAACACATGTTGAACCCAGTTGAAAAAGTTGAAATGTACTGAAAGGCAGATCTGTGAGGAAGTGGTTACAATCTGCTTTATGTTACATGAGGGTAATTTTAGAGCCTGTGCGTTGTAGTGGCACCCAGCCTAGGGGTCCCAAAAACATTTATTCTATAATTTTTATGATTGATTTGAGTCTATTTTTTTACAATTCTGACAGTTAACGGGTCCCTATCATGCTTTTTGGGGTTCTCCATTTCCTATAGTCTTTTTCCTGCCAAACCGCCTACATTGGACTCCTTTGTTTACTTCTGCAACATAATGACATCACTACGTACTGGCTTATATTGGCTAGCGCTCCAACACATTGTACATGATAGGCTAAGGGGCGGGACATCTATCTAGCTAACCAATCAGAGCAGACTGGTCTCTGGTTTCAGACAGAGGGTGAAAAGAGCTTTTTGAACCTTAAAGCATGGAGACATGTCACAGTAGAGGCACTAAATACAAACATGAACCCGAAAATTAGGATTATACGTCCTTTTTAGAAATTTGGATTTGCGTTGTTTTACAGATTTTTTCTTAATTAATGTGGAGGACACCAAAAACATCACAACATATATTGTTGTAATAACTTTATCGAACTTTCGTTGGATCTTCCACCGTTTTTTGTTGTTAGAACAACCTGTGACCGGACACAAAACTGGCACGAGAATACTTGAATAATTGAGTGTGCCTAATTACACTGGACAACATTGGTTTAGCTTTGAATGACACTAAACTAAACCATTTTGGACAAGCAACATACCAAATGAGTCTGGACTAGCCTCAGTTTAGACAATTTTCCCACGATGTTCCATCCTTTTTGTTTTTACATATCTAAATCCCGCTGGAAGTAGTTCCCATTCTCAGGTTTTCCACATTGTGTTGTTCCCAGAAAGTCTCACTCCATTTAACTTTCGCTCTATTTGTTTGTTTGAGCCGTTTGGGCTGAACTTTCTCGGAGTACGGTGTTTTTCTTATAGGTTTGGTTTGGCTCACAATTACTGTGCTGATGGAGAAACTAAATATGTTGTCACCCCATCTGTTTTTTTCCCCTCCAGCCCTGCTCTGACTGCTTTTATAAAGACACATTGTTATGTTTTGGCCAAATAGCTCCTCCATTTGATTCCTTTTCTTACAGCTGCTGTAGGTTCCTAGGTTTGTCATGCCTTGAATACAACAGCTACAAATGGAACAAACACATATAAATGCAACAAAGAGTAGAATCAATGAGAATATACCAATGTGTATTGACATCCATGTATGATAGAACTTTCTAGCTGTGGTGTGTAGCATGTATTGATTTTGTAATGCTTTGTACAGGATGTGCAGATTCACATGTGAGCGTCCCAGAAATATATTTATGCTACTTGTATGTTTTTATGCCTACTGCTGCTGTCTTGCATGTAAATGGTCTGCAATGGCTAAAGTCCCGGGCTGCAGTCGAATTGTCAGTTTATCTTAGGAACCTTCCTAACGGAGTAAAATGACCCGGAAGTACCTCAGTGGCCGCCATGATAAGAGCCGTTCAAATTCTCTAGATCAGTGGTCACCCACCAGTCGATCGTGATCAACCACTGAGTTTTTAGATATATTCCTATCATCCACCACCCCGTTAGCAGGTGCCACTTGATTGACGTTTCTTTCGGACATTCCTTGTCGCTCCCGAAAATAATAGACTGACTTCAAGTGATGCTGCATATTTTTTAACTCACTGCACTTATGGTAGATACCAACTACAACGAAATGAACATATTTTACCGTGATTTAATTGTAATACACGTTTCAAAATGATGCCGGAATAACTACATACTGATACTGGTTAGTAAAAACCATGAATTAATGCTTTGACAAGTGTGCAGACAAGACGGCAGGCGAAGAAAAATGCGTGTTTTCTGAATGGAGATCGGATCAATCAGGCTAAACTAACGTTGTAGCTGCTTCGTCCGGACTCACAACATGTTACAGACACAGATACGACAGCGACTGTATTCGCCATGACAGACAGTCTGTGTTTTGTTGATGTTTAACTTTTGTCCAGTTTCTGAACAGATATGAGGAGCTGTGAGTTCTGTGTGCTAACAGCTAACGGCTGATGTTTTGGTTGTCTGATTCAACGTCAGTGACGGCAGGCTGAGATCCTCACCGCTGATTGGCTACCGCGCGAATGCGTCATTCGCATCAACCGCGTCTGTCTGCGTCTTTGCATTGACTTTACATGTAATCGCGCCGTCCCCAAACATCGCATCCCGTCCGGTGTGAACGCACCAATGGTCTATTCACGGATAAAGAATGCTAGAATTTTAAATTTGTAAGAATTGTGTTGAAAATAACTCGTTTTAATGTTAATGTTAAATGTTGCACTTGCATGAAGCTTCAGTGGATAAGCCTCACAGTTAAAATGGCACTTTATGTTATCTTCTCACTGCAAGATGTTATTTCTGTCGTTGTTGTTTCTATCAACAAAATAATGTACTCATTCACTCAAACAAATGGGAAATAAGCTACATACATTTATATTTAGGATTGTAATGAAGGAATGAATTAAACTTAAAATGATAGGTATGATGTCAATATATATATATTTCTCCTTTTTGACTTGTTAGTTATGTTGTGTTCTTGGTTGAATCAGATTGGAAATTGAAACTAAATGATTTGATGTAATTCAGATGCAATTAGCCTACATAAAAGGCCTCAAATTGGAAGTACTGTCTGGGCCGTTTTTTACACTCAATTCTGCAATAGGTAGATCTCTCCTTTCACCAAGGCCGAAGTCGGGGATCTTGGGCTTAAAAAGATTTGTGACCACTGCTCTATGATAGGAAAGGAGGTTTAAAACTTCCTTTATAACCTCCTTTAGGCAACATTGGACCTTCCTTTGCGGAAAGGAGAAAATGCTGCCACACAATGCCTTGCGGCCGCAGCATTTGCCGTGACCCAACATTCGGCCGTTCACGAGAAATGATATCATGAAAGTTACGGTACTTATTAAGCATTTTAAAACGTATGTGGTAAGTTGCCAAAGTGCTTTGTTCTGAACGTTCATCAGTATTATAATCAAAAAGAGAAATATGAACGTTAGTTTTTACTGAAATGATCAAATAAAGTCAACATCTCACAGTCTTTACTGAGCTGTGGAGTTTGTTCAACTTTTAAAAGATGTTTGAATGGTGATATACACAGTGATAGATGTTAAGGACTAACATTTATAATAAATACATTTGTATTGATTTTAAGATCTTTTCATAGTTCATACAATCATACGTATTGGGATCATTTGTATTAATGTGGACCAGAGGGAGAGGGTGAAGAGCATAAGTTTCACTTTCCTTTTTTATTTCAATTCCAACTTTGGTCATGAAGAATATGTTTCTCTGTTGTCCACGTTCATAAAGCATAACACAACAGCATCAGAGCACGGTGCAGAGTCTCTAGATGAGTTTACAGTAGTCCCTCGTTCTTATTAAACATCCATGTTGTAGTCCGCTATAGAAAACTGTAGTTTCCATAGTTTCCCCACAGCAGCAGACGCACATTCATGACGTCCGCTGGCGCATCATAAACACGTCGGAAAGTGAAAGTGCAGTCGGATTCTCAAAAGTACCGCAGTCTCTTCTCCTAAATCCTTTTGAATTCTCCTATCCACTATCCCTTAACCCCGTGACATTTCACAGAGAGGTCAAGGGATACCAGGGGTGGCCAACCCGCGGCTCTCGAGCCGCATGCGGCTCTTTGCCTAGTTTCATGCGGCTCTTCAGTTCATATCGAATTGTATGTGTGTGAGTTTGGGGGAGAGACACTGACTCCGCACGGTGTACCGATACTTGAAAGGTACCGCGATACTCTGCCGTTAAAAACGTTACGATTCCTCCGTTTCATTAGTATCGGTACTTTAAGAATGACGGGGAAAAGTACTCCGGTGAGAAAGCGCCGTTTTAATAAGAGCCGTGTGTATTCAGCGCTCTGCTTCCACTCCCTGCACTGCAGCCGTGCCTGCAGTCCCTCCCCTCTCGTGCACATGCTAAATCCATCCCCTCTCTCGTGCACGCGCTAGCTGCCAGAGCATGTGAGAAGGCGAGAAGCATGGCTGCAATTGGGAGTGCAACTGCCGCTGCGCCTCAGCTTGTTGACAAAAAAGACGCCAGAAGCGAAATTTGGAAGTATTTTAGCTATATTTCTGACAGTGAGGGCAAGCCTACGGACACCACGAGTCCTGTCTGTCAGACATGTATTAATTCTTGTCATTTATTTTATTTATTGTTCTCATTGTTTAAAAGTGTGTGTTATGGTTATGGTTCTGGTGTGAAATAAAGCACAATAATTACATTTAAGACTGTTTCCCTTTTTTTAAGAAAAGTATCGAAAAATAATCGGAATCGCAATTCTTGACTTGGTATCGAAACCAAAATGTTGGTATCGTGACAACACTAGCTACTCCTGACAGTTAAACCTGATAGTTAGTAAGTCTGTTAAGTACTGAATGCTGATAATTCTGACGTAATTTGGCCGGTCAAAGTTGTTTGGGCTCGGATAAAATCGCTCCGTTACTTTTGTCCCGTGTTACTTTCGTCCCGGCTCTCCCTATACGTGTGTGGTGTCAGTATGAGAGGATGACAGCGCGTCTAATTTTGATGTGGCCCAAGAGCCAATCACAATAATACCTGCGATGCAGTGAACCAATCACCTATGAGGGGGGGAAACCTATCGTTGATTAAACACTATCCAGTGTTTCCCCTACCATTGTCTTGGAGGGGCGCTGCGCCCCGCCAACGGAGCCCCGCGCCCCCCCCTGAAATTCAAGGTGTTTAAAAAATATATATTATTTTTTTTTTTTTATATATATATATATATATATATAGCACCAAATTGCAAATAATCTATATCTACTGTCACGTTTCACATTGAACATGTGCTCTTTAATTAAATAAACTAAACACTTTCATTTTAAGTTGTGAGTTTAGTGTTTTTGACCCTAAGAAACACTGATGCATTCATCAATAACAATAAGCTCCTCTCTCTGCTCCAGAGGATTTAAAAAAGATATATCCCAATGCCACAAAAATGCATCAGTGACGTGGTTGAAATCTTGTCTCCAGAAAACTGAAACAAGCGGTATCAGTGACTGTGTGTTTGATGTGGCTCTTTGCAGTAACATAGACAAAATGTGGCTCTTAACCTCTGACTGGTTGGCCACCCCTGGGATAGACGATGATTTTTTTCTTCTGATTTTTTTCTTCTGATTTTTGGACTATTCAACTGCAACCCCTGTGTTCCCTCCAGAGGGAGTTTCTCTCCCACACACTCCCCCTTCCTGCCTGAAACACCACCATTGGATTCCCTTTTCTTCCGTGACATAGTGACATCATTATGTTACACTCGTGCTCCTATTGGCTAGCGCTCCAACACATTGTATGTGATTGTCAGAGGTGGAAGAAGTACTCAGATCTTGTACTTGAGTAAAATAGTGTAGGAATACTCTGTTACAAGTAAAAATACTGCAATCAAATTGTTACTCAAGTATAAGTACACAAGTATTGGCATCAAAATATACTTAAAGTACCACAATTAAAAGTAGTCATTGTGCAGATTGGTCCATTTCAGAATAATATATATGATATGTTTTATAATGATTGATCATTAAAGTGTTCTCAAAGCTGGTAAAGGTGCAGCTAGTTTGAATGACTTTGTATACTGCAGGGTAGTGTTGTCACGTTACCAACATTTTGGTTTCGATACTGATACCAAGTCAAGAATTGCGATTACGATTCTTTTTCGATACTTTTCTTAAAAAAAAGGGAAACAGTCTTAAATGTAATTATTGTGCCTTATTTCACACCAGAACCAGAACCATAACACACACTTTTAAACAATGAGAACAATAAATCAAATAAATGACAAGAATTCGTATTAAATACAATTAATATATTTCTTACAGACAGGCCTCGTGGTGTCCGTAGGCTTGCCCTCACTGTCAGAGATATAGCTCAAATACTTCCAAATTTCGCTTCTGGCGTCTTTTTTGTCAACAAGCCGAGGCGCAGCGGCAGTTGCACTCCCACTTGCAGCCATGCTTCTCGTCTTCTCACATTCTCTGGCAGCTAGCGCGTGCACGAGAAAGGGGAGGCACTTAGAGCGTGCTTGAGAGGGGCGGGACTGCAGGCACGGCTGCAGTGCAGGGATTGAAGCAGAGCGCTGAATACACACGGCTCTTATTAAAACAGCGCTTTCTCACCGGAGTACTTTTCCCCGTAATTCTTAAAGTACCGATACTAATGAAACGGAGGAATCGTAACGTTCTTAACGGCAGGGTACCTTTCAAGTATCGGTACACCGTGCAACACTACTGCAGGGTACTTTGTGAATTTACTCCAGGTGGAACTAAAGTCTGATTTAACACTTGATTATATTTCATATCATTAATCCAAATCTTTGAAGTAACTAAAGGTATTAAATAAATGTAGTGGAGTAAAAGTACACAATTTACCTCTGAACTGTAGTGGAGTAGAAGTACAAAGTAGCAAAACATCTAAATACTCAAGTAAAGTACAAGTATCTCAAAATGCTTACTTTACACCACATGTGATTGGCAGGACATCTGTAAGCGGTCAACCAATCACAACAGAGCCAGCCAGCTAACCAATCAGAACAGACTGGGCTCTGGTTTCAGACAGAGGGTGAAAAGAGGTGCTGCAGCACAGGCAGTATGAGAAAAATAAAGAGCTTTTTGAACATTAAAGCATGGAGACATGTCACAGACACAACATACAAATATGAACCTGAAAATGAGCAGAATACATCCTCTTTAAGTGGATAATGGGAACCTACAGATTACTATGTGACTTTTATTTTCGAAAGACCTTTCTGTGGTTTTAGCAGAGGGATACAATTCAAACAACTATTTTATTATCACCACCCAGCTGACTGCAACAAGTGAAGAAGTTTGGAATGGCCTGACAATCACAAACTGATGTTATAACACACACACACACACACACACACACACACACACACACACACACACACATACACACACACACACACACACACACACATACACACACACACACACACACACACACACACACACACACACACACACACACACACACACACACACAGAATGTGATATAACAATGGAGGTCTGTTTTGGTGCTCGCTTGCCACTTTTTTTGTGTGTTTGCGTGTGAGCCAGGCCCGGTTCCAGAACAAAATGACTCAGGGTGCATCTGAGATTAGAGAGGGTGCAGTGGTAAAGTACTATTTTTATAAGTGGGGAGTGGACCTAACACCCTCTGGGGTCCTCACCTCCTCTAGGGGGGTCCGGGGGCATGCTCCCCCAGGGAAGATTTTTTTTTTTAAATATTGAAGTTAAAAGCATCAATCTGGTGCACTTTGAGAGCAAAATGAAGAGATCTATGGATACATCTCAACACCCATATGAAACAGAACTGTAAACAGATTTACTTTTTCTTTATGGATATTTTACAAATCACTCCCCTTTCAAGACCGAAATGTCTACATGCATAGCAGAAGATGGCATCTTTTTTACTGGAATATTCCAGCCAATCTCTGTTTTGAAACCATGAGCTGTAAAATGAGTGCCTTACCCCACTGTACAGGCGAGTTGGGAACTTTTTTAAATATACCTGGGCAGGCTCTGTTTTGCCGAGATCATCTGGCACTTGCGAGGGGTGGTGGTGTTTGGGGCAACGAAGACGGCTGTGGCTGCTCCGCTTCCGTGGGCGAGGCGGGCAAAGCCGGCGAGTCGGGCGGGAGGACTGTCCACGACAGTGGCCGCGGGTAACGTAATGTCCCCATGATCTGAACTGTTATTACCTGCAGTGTTACTGCTGGCGATAAGGGCTGGTTGTTTTAACCATTTTCTGATGTCCATCACTGACTGCTGTGTAAGCACCTTGCAGATGATGAACGCGCAACGGCACAGGTCACGCACACTTGACATAACGTTACTTACCGTTTAAAATTGAACAAATAAATGCAGCAGACAATGTTATTTAACCACAATTACAACTTATTTTATTTCAACTATATTCTTATTATTCTTATAATTAGATATGTAATATTTTTCACTTTTTATTAATATTTTTTTCTTTTCACTTTTAATTCAAATGAGGGTGCATAACAACTCAACTGAGGGTGCAATGCACCCCCGTAGAACCGGGCCTGGGAGCACCACAAACACTATAGCGTTGCATTTTCTCTCTGCTTTGTGCCCAATTCGTTTTTGGACCAACACATGTTCATCTGTTTTTTTTCCCCAAATATGTTTTTTGCGCCAAGCAGAGTGTGGACAAAGGACTGGGTGTCTGGAGAGGGTCATGGGGAGGGGGGAGGGGGGAGGGGGAGAAGGGCACGATGGGTGGGGGACTGGAGGAAGGGAAGATGGGTAGGAGTCTGCACGGGATGGCTGACTGGCTGTTTTTTGGGATGTGAGTTTTGGAGGGAACAAAAGTGGGGATGTGTGTGTGTGTGGGGGGGTGCATTAATCTGCATATATCTGTCTGCATGTGTCTAAGAACATGCATGCACTCCTTTGCTATTGAACCTGTGTGTGCATTACCTTCCTGTGTGTGTGTGTGTGTGTGTGTGTGTGTGTGTGTGTGTGTGTGTGTGTGTGTGTGTGTTGTGTGTGTGTGTGTGTGTGTGTGTGTGTGTGTGTGTGTGTGTGTGTGTGTGTGTGTGCGTGCGTGTGTGTGTGTGTGTGTTTTTTGTTTTGCACTGGGTTGCCAGGTGATGGGACCAGCTGGGAGGGCTGAAGCCATTCACTTCCCTTCTGCTACCCTGAAGGCAGGGCGGGAGGGAGGGAGAAATAGAGGGGGGGGGGGGGGGGGTCGATAGAACGAAAAAAGGGGAGAAAATGGAGATGGTGGGGAGAGGGGTGTTTATATATATTTGACAGCGAGAGCAGAGGGGTGAGGAACGTTTTGAACGCAGCTCAGAGTGAATGAAGAGATTCATGAAGGAAAGTGGGGGGGTGGGTGAGGGAGGGAAAGTTTGTCAGGCTGAATCGTGATAGAGCAGCGGCGCTGACTCAGCCAGTCTGCTCCGGTGTAGGAGGGCAGCAGGCGGGAAGAAGTAATAGATTACTGTTCATGTTGTAGTGTAGGTGTTATCCCTGAACAAATACATTTAATTTGGGCGCCAGACAGAGGAATATTTAATATAGCCAGCTGTCAAAAAAGTATATGCTTAAACACGCAGAAACAGAGGGATAGCCCGGTGACCTAGCTACTGAAGTTTACAAAGAAAAAATAATATTCAACCAAGTCACTTTCAACATAAAATGTCTGTATTTTTAACCCCAAATAATAATCAGTACATTAAACAAACAACTCATGTCACAGACCATTTACCAGAAAAACTTAAATCCAATAGATACAAAAACACAAACAAATAAGTCAAATTAACTCACAAATAAGTCAATCACTTGTGTGACTTCGAGAGCCTACGATTGTTTACATCATGGGGATTGACTGTGAGTGAGTGAGTGTGGGGGGGAGAAGTCTTTTTTGTCCGTTGTCACTCAGTGTAAGAGTGTAGTTCAGGGGATAGGGATGTGTGAAAGTAAAGTTGTAAAGTTCTGTTTTTCCAGTCCAGAGTGTGGTGTGTGGGTGTAGAGTGCAAGAGGAGGGGAAATTATATTGGTGTAGTGAGAATAATTGATCTGAGGGTGACAGGCCAGAGTAGATCACTGGATTGCAGGTTTTAACTGAGAAGGGGAAAGTTAAATGTTTTTCCAACAGCTCCTGGGTTCAGTGGCAAAACTCTCAAAATTAGCCTGATTTCTCTGATGAAGTCCATAAGAATCCACTTTCTTCCTTGCTAGATCCAACTTCCTCTTGGTTCTTTCTCTTTCTGTTGACAAGCTGTCCTCCTTTTAACAGCACACAGGTGCCAATAATTTCCTTGATTGGTATCCTCCAGCTTCTCTCAGGGGTGGCTTGATTAGCCACTCCCCTTTTTCTCAGGGAATCTGTAGGAGTGCGTTTAGTTTTTCCCCTGTCCTGCTACAATGTAACCTACTCTAATCAGATCAGGGTTTTCCAAGTGGTGGAAAAAGAAAGACCTGCATTCAAAATCGTACTAGCAATCATTACAAAATATACCTTATTTATTTTACTGAATAATGTAGTTGGTAAAGGGGGAGCTTATTTGTTTTGCCGCACATATCGGACGGGCAGCTTAACCATGACTTCATGTACTCTTTAAAGCAGTGGTTCCCAACCTGGGGGGCGCGCCCCCCTTGGGGGGGTGCCAAAGATCGCAGGGGGGGGCGCCAGGCCTCAGATGATTTGAGGCCAAATATCATATTTAGACTTTTTTTTTATTTTAATTTTTGTTTACATAACTTACGTAACTCAATACATGATTGTCACTAAAAGCCTTGTCTCTTCATTACAATACAATATAACGAATAATTGATTAATTCATTTGAATACAAATTCAAGTTAGTAGCTATTAAAGGCATACAAATACAAACATTTATAATTTTTTCTTTGATAGAAATGTTTCTTCTGCCTGTAAAGTGTCCAAACCAGGCTTTGCTGGATAAGCGCATTTTTAAAACATAGTCATTGTCCATGCCGGTTTCAGTTGGATTATTTGTCACAGTTGCTCCGATCAGATCGGTCTCTTCCATTTAGATTATTTACGACTTTTGAATCCACATAAACACATCGGCAAAATCTGGCTTACTTTGAGCATGTGTTTTAAGGCGAGACACCCCAGGTGAATAGGATAATTGTTTTAACTTAAAGGTATCAGCTAGAGATTTCTCCAGTTAATTACTTACAATAAGGCAATTGTCTTTTGTATTACAAGTTTCTGAAATAGCATGTTTAAATATGCAAATTACCCATTATCTCATTAAATATGCACATATTTTAACAAAATTCTTGTTTCATTTTGTAGTCATATTAGTATCTAAGGCTTTTACAGAAGGGATATTGGATATCTCTTTTTATCACTCCATAAATCAGAAAATACTGTCAACAGCCCTAAAATATCCATTTTCGCCATGTTTTTAGGTATACAATGTTGTATAATTCAGGCTATGAATTATATATGAACAAACCCTTCTGTAAAAGCCTTCATAATATTGATAGGAATATAACTGGAAGGTTTGGTGTATGTACGTGCTACTGAAGTTGAAATTTCGAACTCAGAGTAGGAGAAAAAACTCATTTTGAGAAAACGACCTTTAAAGATTGCAGTGAGGCGCTAGCTAAACCCTCCTGTTCTTTGGATGACAGCTTGCGCATCGACGCACTCCGTGAAGGTATTTCATGTTCAGGGTCATTTTTTTTTTTATAACCTTGCTTCGTGCAAGTGACAATTGTTGTCGTCTTATCTGTGAACGTTTTTTTCGCCGTTCTTTTGGCATTTTGAGATTTCAATTTCTAGCGGAAAGCTAACCAGAAAGTGTTTTAGCACACCACGTGACGCATCTGAACGAATCACGTTGTCAGAAATTGACACCAGCCAATGAGATTTCGTTTCTTGGTTTAAGACCCCTTGTGCTTTCACGATTGGTTGCTGATACAAAGGAAATGACCATATTTGGATCCGATGAGATTGTGCAGGAGAGACACAGCTTTCCAGCGATACCTTTGTTGACATGGTGCACACAGCGGTCGCGGTACTTTATGTTACGTTAGAATGCTAACTTTTGGTGAATTTAGGAGAAATCTACAGACGCAAATAGACAAACTATAGTAAAATAAACACTTAAATGTGTATTTTGCACGTTTCCTTCCAAAAGCCTGAAAGAAAACATGTTATGTAATCAAAATAGCACAAAATCTCAAAATTGACCAGTACTTGAAAAACGATGTTTTTGCCTGCAGTGTCTCGCCTTAAACAGTTTAATCCCTTTGTGAATTGTTTCCACTTGTGCCGTCCTTTAATTTCTTCATACAGCGGGAATCCAAATAAATTAATCCTGAGTCCAATAACCATCAAAGTCACTCCAATAGTGCTCCTTAATTACGCTTTCATCCTCCTTTAACAAAATACTTCACATTCATCCAGTTTGTGACAGTAGTTGTAGCATTTTTGAAACTTTTAAACTTGAATTACCGCTCTTAACCATAAACGTTATTGTTTACTTTTTCCGTCTTTATATGTAGATATTACTTTTCTCCGTTAATCTCCGTCACGTTGTTTCCATAGCAACAACAACTTCCTGTCAACTGCGCTACCTCTCCTTCAAAATAAAAGCATGTCCATAAATAGGAAGCCAAGCCAAATTACACTTAAGACATATACAACTGCAACGAAAGTAACAAACACAATGCGATATCCTTTTCAATTTCAAAGAACACAAATTGGGTTACATTAACAAATAACTATAAAACAACAATACTGTAGAATAACAAAATGAATGCCGTGAATACACCGAAATACGCGTATTGAAGCGGTTCGCTGCTGATTACGACGCCCCCCCCCGCACGGGCCGAATATTCGCTACTGATTACTACCGAATATCCGGAGCCCGAAAAATTGTATTTGGGACAGCCCTAGAAACAACATACAGCTCTGAAAATTCTTAAATTCTATGAACTACTGACATTTCTCTGCATTAAAATGCATCAGACACTGGAATCTAATTGCTGCCATACCTGTAGAGATTGAGATTTAAGAACAATTTGGAGTGGTTTCTACATTTTTTCCAAAGCTGAAGCTGTTGCGCTGAGGTCAGTTCTCAATAATCTTGAATGCTTCCGTCCACTCAGACATCCTGATTGGAAGGCCAAACAGACAAGAGTGCGTTTTTAAATCAGTCATGGTATGAACGTCCTAACCGGGGATCTGCACAGGTTTGGATCCAGTTTGGATCTTTAATTGGGGCTTAATAGGGTTAGTATTTATCAATGCCTAGGTCTGTTAACATAATGTGTTGGACAAGAATGGATCTGAGAATACCCAGCTGTGATCGTACAGTGTTTGTCATGACTTCGACAGAGGACTTAAACGCTGAAATATACAGTAAATGTCACAACCTTAACACAAACTAGAGAACCCAAATGCACGACCCAGAGACAGTCTTGAATGTAGCAAAAAAAAAAATCATTTTTAATTTCAAGAAAACAGATAATCCCTCTTAACAGAGTAGGTACTGGATTTAACAAATAGCGCTCACAAGGAGGAAAAAACAAGCGTAGCACAAAGAATATAAGATTAACTTAAAGGGGACCTATCATGCAAAATGAACTCTTGTACATCTTTTATACATGACTGATCCAGATTTGAATTATTTTCTACGTCACAAAAGGGGTGCTCCGCTTAGTGGTCAATTCTCCACCTATCAGGGGAATGTGGGGTTGGGCCACGGCCGGCCATTGCCGCTCGAAAGCGCTGGAGACGCTGTAGTACATATGCCAGGCCTGTAAGTGGCGCTGTATTCTGCCACAAAAGCAGCGAAGAAGACTTCCCGTGCATGGTTGCCCTTCTGTTTATTCTCCGCTGTGGCTCTTTTTCTCCCTCCCAGAGGCAAGCGTTTGCGCCTCCTGCTTTAAAACAAATGAATAATGACTCTATATAATCATATGTAAGGGATAATGTGCAGCGACGCAGTCATTATGGGGAAAATAACACCTTTATGCCGATCTAGATCCCTCTTCGCGTCGGGCTCCTGATCAGCCTGTCGGTGTTCTTTTCCCCATAATGACCAAGTCGCTGCACATTATCCCGCTTATTACATGGCCACATTCTCAACAAAGTAACGATATGACTCCCAATATTAATTGAAATGCTTTTATGGATTTAGAAAATGATTTTATTGATTTAAAAAAATAGTTGTATATTGATTTAAATTGACATGCATCCGCTAAGAAAAATAGTCCGTTGTTACTGTTTGTACTAACGTAGCAACTGCAGGAACTGCTTCGTTTTTGAGGAGCTTTTTGATTACAGATTTGAAAACATCGTTGCTTGCTTTAAAAGTAGCACAATTCATTATGTCAAACCTTGGAAAGTATCTAGATATCCCTGCCCTAATGCCAAAGGAACTGGCAACTGAATATGTGTCGCCGTATGATGTCTATGTCTGGACCGCTGCGTAAAAAGGAGGGTTTGTGCCCCGTTACTTCTCTTCTTACTTCTATAAGAATAAAACACGGAGGACGGAGATCTATTTTTCTCCTCCTCTTCTGACAGCCCAGCAGCTGATCTCAAAGCACGCTCCCCTCTCCCGCAGGGGGGGGCGTGGTCAGCTGCAGCTCAGAGAATCAGCCCCTGCAAAAACAGTGATGGAAAGAGCAAATAGAGCGAAATGAGGCATGGCTAAAATGCAGGATCTGTTTGGTATTTTGAAAAAAACAACTATATTTATATACTTTATATAGGTACAGTATGGCCCTACAATATATTGTTCAAATATAGCATGATATGTCCCCTTTAAGTTTACAAAAATAACAAAATAACAAAACCTGACTAGACTGGAAATTATCCTCTCCTCGCCTGGCAAGACCATCCATGGAAACAAACAAGACAAACTGACACAGGACAGGGGGAGACAGGACTATTTAAACATGAGGTGAGTGGGAACCGGTGGAAACAATCAGGGGCGGGGCAGACGCTGACGAGGGCGGGAAAACACACAAAGGGAGGAAGTAACAGGGCCTGAAATGAGAGACAAAAGGTAAGTACAAAATAAAACAGGAGATGGAAAACGAGACATGACATGAAACACGGGGACTTGACTAGAGATGAATGACATAAATAGACAGACATGACGTGAAATAACATGAAAAGACAGACATAACACATAAACATGTGGAATCTATATGCTGCAGGTCTCCCTTGAAAAAGAGATCTATGATCTCAATGGGACCAATCTGGTTAAATAAAGGTTTGAAATGAAATGAACACATTTGACGAGACACAACAGTGAATACACCATGCTATCACAAAGAGTGGAATAACCTGAAACCCCTACACTTACCAACTTTCATTTTTAACACTAAGAACATTGGTTAAGACACAATGTTGTTTTTTGACTGTTTGTAAATTAATGTTTACATGTTGATAGCAATCAGCTGTGTGTTGCCGATCGGGTCTGTTTCCCCAATTTTTGGACCGACTTTTCTCGGTCATTAATGGGTCTGGATCCCAGTTTTCAAACTATAAGCAGGTTCGGTTGCTGGTATTTTTAGGGTTCGGTCACAATTTCTTTGTAGCTGTGAGCTCTCCGGTCAGGTGATCCAATGTGAATCTGTTAATCACATCATAAAAGGTTGGTGTACCCCTACCTTCCAATCAAAGCTGACCTATGATGATATGTATCTATTTTCTTTACTTTTGTCTACCATTTCCTTCTATTAGCACATTGTTCTGACTGTATCCCTGATCAAAACAGAACATTCAACACTGCAATTGACGTCTGTCTATGCTGAAAGAGTTTGTAAAAAAGGCTGCTGGGGAAAAAAAGATGGACAACCAGCTAAAGCTGAAACGCTGTTGTCGCTTCCTCGTGCTGTGACTTGCGAGTCGGCTCGCTTTCTCTCGAAGATTAATGACCTTCCTGTTTTCATCTACAGGAACTCCCTCCACAGACTTCTAAGTGCAGTTCAGTTTGATTTGAAGTGCACACAAAAAACTTGCATAATGTATTATTAGGGGCAAAACAGTGAAGGTATTAGGGAGGGAAAATGCACATATACATGTACTTCAATGACTGTTACCTTTACTGTAAACCATCACTCCCAGTATCACAAATTCCCCCATCACTGCCTCTGCTCCCATTTAAGCTGCTCCGAATGTAGCTAACTTGTGACCAAAAAGAAGAAAATTGTGGGAACTGAATTATCCGTCAACAATGTGTTTTTGTTGAGTTTTCCTACTGGACAGAGGTATCTGTGTCCCATCTACCGCTGGACTATTGGTGAGTTGTCCTCCTGGAATGTGTCACGCTCACCAGTTTGCTACGGATGAGCTCAAACACACACACACACACACACACACACACACACACACACACACACACACACACACACACACACACACACACACACACACACACACACACACACACACACACACACACACACACACACACACACACACACACAGTAAAAGGTTAGAGTAAACCTTTTTTCACATAGCCTCGAGCCAAAAGCCATTAAAACATACAACAGAGCACTGTATTCTATGTCTAAGGTGGTTATTACCCTGTCCCATAATGTCTTGGCTGGCTTGAGTTATTTGCAACATCATGTACTCAACCTCAAAAACTTGTTTTTGGTTTCTTTCAAATCAAATAACTTATCATTTAATATGATTTGGGCGCATTACCTCTTCAATTCAATTCAATTCAAAACCTTTATTTATCCAGGTAAAATCCCATTGAGATCAATGATCTCTTTCTCAAGGGAGACCTGCAGCAGTAGGTTCCACAAGAAGACATAAAAACATAAACAACAGAACAACAAAAGGACATCATACAGCAAAATGTACAGGGATTACAATTTACATATTTAACCACATGTACAGGTACCAACAGCATCTGATTTTGTAGCATCCAACCAAGCTTTAAAAACATGTAGTGGTACTAGCTTAGTAATTTTCCATTCTTTTTGCAGACTGTTCCATGTTAGTGGAGCTGCACATCTAAAAGCTTTCTTCCCTAAGACAGTCCTAGCACTTGGCACATTTAATAAAACCACAGCATGCGATCTCAGGCAATAAGTACTTTCAATTCGCAGAGAGATCAGGGAGCAGATATAAGATGGTAGTTTATCCAACATGGCTTTGTAAATGAAAAAGTACCAGTGACTGAGCCTCCGTACAGTAAGTGATGGCATAACCGCCTTGGTATACAGGGTACAGTGATGCGTAAGTGCTTTACAATTTGTCAACAATCTCAGTGCACTGTGATACGCAGCATCTAACTTGCTCAGGTAATTGGCAGGTGCATTCATATATAACAAATCACCATAATCCAGCACAGGTAAAAAGGTCACAGTGACTAGCCTTTTCCTGGCCTCAAGCGAGAAACAGGACTTATTTCTGTAAAATAAACCTAGCCTAACCCTCAGCTTTTTAAGCAGGTTATTGACATGAAGTTTAAAAGTGAGACAGTCATCAAGCCAGATACCCAAGTATCTGTAACAGGTAACCACTTCAAGTTGTATTCCTTGCGTAGTTACAATATCCAAAGCAGTCTCTGGTGTATTTTTTGCATTACCTTGGTTTTATCCACATTTAAAAGAAGCTTAAGCTCAGAGAGCTGAGCCTGAATAATGTTAAAAACAGCCTGTAATTTAACAACAGCCTCGTTAATCGAGGGACCTGCACAGTACATAACGGTATCGTCCGCATAAAAATGTAAGGTTGCTCCTTCGACATTTTCACCTAAACTATTAATATAGATAGAGAATAATAGCGGACCTAAAACTGAACCTTGTGGTACACCATTAGTGATGTTTAACCACTCAGAAGACAGCCCATCAAAGTGAACACATTGGGATCTTTCAGAGAGGTAGTTTACAAACCACCCTACTGCATGGCTGGACATGCCTATACTGACCAGCCTTTGCTTCAAAATGCGATGATCGACAGTATCAAAAGCTTTGGATAGGTCAACAAATAGAGCTGCACAACTCTGCTTATTATCTAAAATACTCGTAATATCATTTACCACTTTCATTGTGGCAGTGATGGTGCTATGTTGCTTTCTGAAGCCTGACTGATGTTTAGACAGGATGTCATTGTTACATAAAAACTCCTTTACCTGTTCACTCACTAAGCGTTCAAGAACCTTGGCCAGAACTGACAACTTAGAGATGGGTCTATAATTGTTTAATAAGGTGGCCTCCCCTCCTTTTAGTAGTGGCAGGACATACGCTGACTTCCACAATTTTGGGATTTTGTTCATGCTGAGAGAGAGGTTAAAAAGAGTAGTGAGAGGTGGAGCAATAAAATCTGCAGCTATTTTTAAAAAGAAAGGTTCTACGTTGTCCGGACCAGCCGGCTTTTTAGGATCTAGCTTGGTTAAGACTTCACGAACAACATCAACAGTAAAAGGAGTAAAACTGAAAGGGTTTTCCAGACCACATTGTTCTGAGTCACCGACTGTGGTGTTCACAGAAGCAGAATTAGAAACAGAATGAAACAGAGAGCCACAGGACACAAAATGCTCATTAAAACAATTTAGTATGGTGGCCCTATCCGATATAGTGCCAGATGCTGTGGTAAGGCACGGAGGTAGCTCATTACGGATATCACCGGTGGATATCGATTTTATGGCTTTCCAGAATTTTCTAGGGTTGTTCAGGTTCTTTGTGGTTACTGACAGATAATACTTTGATTTAGCACTTTTGACATTTGAAGTGAAGCTATTTCTTAGCTGCCTAAAACGCAGCCATTCTACCTCTGAGCCTGAATTCCTAGCCTTTGCCCAGGCCTTGTTTCTCTCATGTAGGAGACTAGATAATTCAGCAGAAAACCAAGGATTGTCTCGTCCCTTCACTCTAAATTTACGCAGGGGTGCATGTCTATCTATAATTTCCATAAAACCAAGATAAAAATAAGACCATGCAGTGTCAACATCAGCACACAAATTGATTTTTCCCCAATCAAACCCAAACAGATCATGTACAAAACCCTGCTCCACAAAATGTTTTATGTCTCTCTTGATGATAATACGAGGTTTAACCTTTTGGACCTTAGTGTCCCTAATTGTGGCTACAACACAGTGGTCACTCAGATCATTCGCAAATACTCCCACAGCTGAGTATTTATAGGGAACATTAGTTAAAATGAGATCAATTAGGGAGGATTTATTTGGGGACTTAATATTAGGGCGAGTAGGACTGTCAACAATCTGAGTAACATTTAAAGAGATACAAAGGTTTTTAAAATCCTCTTGCTTGTATTTTACATTTTACACTCTGATAGGGTTGTCTGATAAACGACATGCCAGTAAAGTTGACAAATAGAGAGAAAAAAATGATCCCGGAAGTTAAAAAAACAAGGAAAGAGTTACTCAAATGACAGAGACGGAGTCGAGAAAGAGAAGAGAACAACAACTTATTTCCTGTAAGTCACCTGACACTGGAGGCGTCACACAGCCATGAGTAAACACACCTCCCTTTCTCTCTCTGTCTCGGTCACCCATGTTCTTAGTCCAGGCACAAGCCCTCTTCTTGATTCAATGTTTTGTTTGGAGCTCCCTTACTAGTTTCTATATATAGACCTATCTCCCTAAATTATTTTTTGCACTGAAGGAGGGCTCTTTGGTTGAGGAGTTGTCATATTATTGTAAATCTAAATGATCCTGAAGTATAACACAGGTATTATTATATAATTGCCATTTTGTTGATAAATCCAACACCAAAGGTCCAAGACCAAAACCAACAATGTTTAAGAAAGTCTTCGAATAATTTCGGACTTCATTGCCTCAAATTGCCTCCAACGAAGAACTACATTTATTTTAAAGTTACTTATTTAATAAATGTTATTCAAACAGTAGGACATAGCACATTTGTTGGGGACCATTTTTAGCTGTGGATTGATACATACATACGGCTAGAACCTAGCCAAAATGTGTCTGGGTTTTCCCCACTCATTAAAATCTCAATGACCTTTAAGGATGCATTTTGACAGAAAGAAAATACAAAGCTGCTGATGTGCTGCCAAGTAGCCATCATGATTTATAGCAACCTGATGAGTTAATGACACTGCGTTCCAAATGGGGAAGCTGTACAATGTTAAGGTTAACTAGGAGACCCTAAGCTGTTCAATAACAACTGAGCATGAACTTGGACACATTTGCACAACTTTACAAAGCATATTCAGTTGCATCCAATGGCCATATTCTTAAAGTAGGGTTAGGGTTGGCTTGGAATCCTAACTTTATTGTCAAATTGTGTTTAGATAACAAACATACAAAAAATTGCAAGGATAATAGGAATGACTCAACGATGAAACTAGCCTAGATAGGTCATTACTTACACGAGTCCACTATCGCGTGATAATGACACAATCAATATTGTTGTTACATGCTTAAAAGAACAGCCTAAAACTAATTTGGTCATCTTGCCATACATGTACTGACTCAATTGATAATGAAACATAATGTGTGTATGGTTACATGGAACCCTACCCTGTGATCTGTTGTGGTTTTAAAGAAAACCAAGCCAAAAGAAGAGAAGCCAATGTGAAGTTGACTTAAACTTGCATTCTATCCAACAGCCAGTAGGTGTCGCTCAACTCGTGTAAAAAAAAAAAGATCCAATTCTATAGAAGTCTATGCGAATTTTACCCTTTACCTCTCACTTGATGTTTTACTTTGCGAATAATTTTTTCTTAATCTTAATCTTTTGCTCCAAGTCTTTAATACAGCATGACGTACATTTCTAAAATGATGGAACCATTTAGAGTAAAAAATAGGGTAAAACAGACTATGGTTCAGGGCAGGGTAACATTGTTATTCATTACTATGGCATTGTTGGGTGTTGGTGTTTTCAGTGTCAGAGTCTTACCCCCAAAACACACCAGGAGCGTCTGCGTCGCGTTACGGCCGCGCCGCGGCGGTCGTAAGGATCGCGGCCACTCTAGTCAATGGGTGCTATTACACCACACGCGCCATGTTACGGCTCAGACGCGTCCCAGAAGCGGTTCGGTGCAGCGCTTCTCTAAAATTAGGATGAATCCTATTTTTGCCGCGGCATAGCCGTAAGGTAAAGTCGGGCAGGCAGCCCCCCCCTCGCAGGAAGTGGAAAGGTGATCATCCGGGCCAGGCCCATCCCCCACATATACTAATTTAGCAGACCCCACAACACCTCCACTACGAAACGCACCATGGACGACGAGGTGTTCATAATGGAAGTGGAGAAACACACAATTTTATATGATGTAACCAATGCTTTTTACAAGGACAACATCAGAAAGGACAAGGCCTGGTTTTTAGTCGCTGCAGTTTGTGGAGTGGAAGGTAACAACTACATATTAATGTTTTAAAGTTAATTAATACTTGTAGGAATATTACAATTATTATTAACTGTGTCTGTAGTCTACAACACAACAAGATAGGAAATAACAACAATAAACACGATTTTAAACAGACACAAACATAAACCATTTAACTACGTATAGCCTACTTACTTGTAGAAGTACAAATGTCCAGGAAATATTCCAAAATCAACAACAACTGCAAGGCTGCACACACGACGCTCCGCTTCCGCAACGTTTTGAAACGCGTCTGGTGTGTGTTGTCGCAGGAGGAGGTCGCAGCGTGGCGCAGCCGCAACGTAACGCGGCGCAGACGCTCCTGGTGTGTTTTGGGGGTTAGACCATTCACATTTGAGTCTGTTTTTACAGTTTATGAAAGTTAGTTGAAACATTTTGGTCACACACAAATGTCTAGTCCACAAACCCCTTGGTGACGTAAAAATATAATAAACACCTTTTGAGTCTACCATGATTTAGAATGCCCAATAACTTAAATATTACATAACAATTCGGCAGAGCAGCTATTGAGTGTCACATTAGGATAAATGCTTATATCACCAGCATCAGAAGAAACGATGGGTTACGTATTGTAACCCTAGTTATATAAACACAGGCGGAGCCCTCTATTGGACTCTATAGGTACTACGCCTTGACCTTACTATGCAAGCGTTCACCTACTGAGATATCTTTAAACGTAGCCGGCCCTCGGGGCGGGCCTACCTGAGTGTGCGCGCAAGCCCACCCTATATAAGGTGGCCTCGCCTCCTGACTGTCATCCTACACCCTCTTCAGCGAGCAGCATAGGACAGACAGGGCCCCTAGTAGAGGGCTCCGTCTGTGCTTATATAACTAGGGTTACAATACGTAACCCATTGTTATATCTCACAGGCTCCGCCCTCTACTGGACTCTATGGGTACAGTGGGTGGAGCCCTAATGGATACACGCCCTGTCGTCCAACAACCCATCACACTGCCCATGACCGGCTTTTTGGTTAGCAGCCACTGCACCGCAACCTCTCCTCCCTCGGCCATGACCGTGGAGGAGTCTGGGCCGCAGTTTACTTGGCTGATAGAGCACACTCAGACACGCTTACCTCGTAAAGAGTGTGCATGGAAAAAGAATCCTTCCGCCCTGAATGGGGCTCACTGCGCACCATGTTTCCCGGGTCCCTAAGGAGCATGGGAAACCATAAGTGCATTATGTCCAGATACCTACTGACCCACAGCCCCCCTCCCCCCCCCCCCCCCCCCCCCCCCCCCCCACCAGTCCTGTGTTGTCCCTGCAAGCACAGACGATGAGAAGGAGGCAGACATGTCCAAGAGATAAAACCTTATGAAGGGGCCTGGCGTGGACCAAGACGCCGCAGTGCATATGTCCTCCACACTCACGCCGCTAAATAAGGCTGTTGACACAGCCATAGCCCGTGTAGAGTGCGCACGGACCCCCGTGGGGAAGGCTCACAGAGCCATCCTGCCAGGCGTTTCTTGGACAGAGCTTTACCGGCCACACCCCCCCTGAAGCACACGAACAGCTGTTCAGGGCACCTAATGACAGCCGTGCGCTCAACATATCATGCCAGTGCAGGTACTGGGCAGAGGAGGTGCAGTTTAGCCTCCCTTACCCCAATATGGGGTGGAAGACTAAAGCCGCCCAGCTGTATAGCCCTTAACCTGAACAAACTCCTTAAGTTCTTGGGAACAAAGGAGAGGTTCGGGCTGAGTGTCGCCCCGCTACGGTCACCCCGGATCCACAGGCAACTTGGGTGTATCGACAGAGCGGTCAGTTCGGACACTCTCTTGGCCAAAGTCAGGGCCAGCAGTAACGCTGTTTTTAATGACAGCGCGTTCAGGGAGGAGAGCTCCAGAGGCTCAAATGGTTCTGTGACCAGAGCCTCGAGCACCAACGGCAGGTCCCATTGCGGAGCGGAGGCGTGCACTACTGGGCGCTGCCTCCTGACCCCCTGCAAAAACCGCGACATAAGCGGCTGACTGAAGGCTGACCTGCCGCCAAATCCCTCATGACAGGATGAAATGGCTGCTGCATACACTTTAACTGTGGAATAAGCAAGCCCTCTGTCCACCAGTAACTGTAAGTAGGACAGAATAGAGCCCAGCGTACAAGATAAGGGCTCTAGACTTCCCTCTTCACACCATCGCTGGAATCCCAACCACTTTGGCCTGTAACAGGCTGTGGTGGATCCTGCTCTTGCTGCCTGGATAGTCTGGATAACTTTGTCAGACAATCCCCCCTGTCTCAGCCTGTCCCTCTCAGGAGCCAAGCCTGGAGAGGTTGGCCCAGAGAGGGTAACGCCCCTATTGCACCAGCCCCCTGATACATCGCCCCCCAGACCTGAGGAACTGCCCAGGGCTGGCCCACCAACATCTGTGTCACCTCCGCGAACCACGGTGCCACACGGCGGTCTGGGGCTACTAGGATGACTGACAGATGTTCTCGTCTCACCCTCTCCAGGAGGGGGAGAATGAGGCGCAGCGGTGGAAAGGCGTAGAGCAGCTTTCTTGGCCATGCCGAAGGCCGGCAAACCACCTTTGCAGGCGGTGCATATGCAGCAACCCCAGCGGCATCATGGAGTGAGCAACCGCCATGAGACCCAGAGTCTGCATGATGGTCAAAGCTGTTAACGTTGCCCCCTGTCGCAGTCTGCAAACAGCCCGCAGCAGGGACGCCTGTCTGCTTTCAGGGTGGCGCGTAGCCTGCCTGCATCGAGCACCATCCCTAGATACTGCACCTGCTGATGAGGTATGGAATTGCTAAACCCAACTTGGTTAGGTGTAGGATCAATTGGGCTGTGTGAAACATTGCCCATTCCCTGGACCTGGCCATGACTATGAGGTCGTCCAGATAAAAGAAAACCCTTATACCATGGTCGCGAAGCGGCTGAAGAGCCGTGGCCACACATTTGCTGAACGGCAGTCTGTTGTACTCATAGGCTCCCCATGAAAGGAAGTTCGGCCCATGGGGGGCTGACACAAAAAGGGCCGATTTTCTACTGAGGTCCCTGAACGCCGCGGCGTGCTCTCGTGGTAGCGCGCGTCCGCCATAATGCAATCCTCACCCAGACGGAGAAATGCATTACGCTAAGTGCTGTGTGCCTCCGGACAATAACACGCCAGCCACAATGTCCCTGTACCCGCAGAACGGGGGCAAAATGAAGGCCGTACCCGACATCGAGGGACTCTCGTCGTCTTCCTCCTCTACGAACGGGGCCGGCCGGCCCGCCGGGAAGGCGAAAACGAATGCCCCCCCCCCAGCCGCATCCTGTTCCTCCATCACCTCGAGGTCCAAGTGGTCCTCCGTTTCCTCCGGCGACACATAGTAGGCCTGAAAATGCTCCATGCGATGCTGGCGGCTAAGTTGTGGTAGCATCCGGCAGGCATTACAGGAGGGAGACTGCAAGCCGTCCCTGGCGTGTTCAGGCCCCAGACACTCGAAACACAGGCTAAGGGATCGGCACCTGCGATTTGGCCGGTGCACGTAGGACAGGGTCGGTGCTGGAGGACTGGTGAGTTTTCCATTCTTTGCTCGATCTTCTTCTCTCTCTTTCGCTCTCTCAGTTATTTATCCTGCTCGCTGAAGAGAAAATGATGACAGTCAGGAGGCGAGGCCGCCTTATATAGGGTGGGCTTGCGCGCGCACTCAGGTAGGACCGCCCGAGGGCCAGCTAGGTTTAAAGATATCTCAGTAGGTGAATGCTCGCATAGTAAGGTGAAGGGGTAGTACCCATAGAGTCCAGTGGAGGGTGGAGCCTGTGAGATATAACAACTATACTGTTAAGTCACTGAGTCAAGGTGGCATGACATTTTTGGAGCATATTTCACTCAAATGGCAGCAGCGCAGGAGAGACTTCCCCCTGTGAAGTGCATGACACGTTTTTGAAACCTCAATGTAACAAGAAGAAAGAATAATTGTGGGAAAGCAAACAGAAATATTCTACCAACACTTCTGTGTTTCTATCAATTAAAATAGTGTAGAGTAATGATAAACCATTCTTCCTGTGTATGGGTTTGGGGCAGAGAGGGGGAGAAGGGCACTGATATAAAGACTGGAAAAGAGACAATGAAAGAACGGGAGGACGTAGAGACAAAGAGAAAGTGAAGATAATGGGAAAGAAAACAGATGGGTTCTTTTGGTGGGGAGTCCTTCCCCTCCCTCCTCCCTCCCTTCCTATCTCCCCCTCTTTCTGCCCCTCTCTCTCCATGTTAGCTTTGGTGCCACACCCATATCTAATATAATTAATAATATTCTCTTGTCCTGTTCACACACCCTCCCCAAATCTGCCAGCACATGGATGTTTTCTCAGATTTTGCTCTATTTTAAGTGTTTTTTGAGTATCAAGTGTTTGAAATTTCCAATTTGGATATGATGAAAGATGTATAATGAAAGGTTAAATGTAATGAAGACTTTTCTTTCGAACTCCTCTTCAAACAAATCTGTTTCTGATTTTTCAACACAGGAAACATTATACAATTTGTTCAGTTTGATCAAAAAGTCACGTTCCCTCACAAGAGTGATGACTAGTTTTTCTAGGCCTGACAGAAAACAGGTAAAACTGTCTCGTTTTTGAAGAAATAAACATAATTCTTTTAACATTCATGTTTGTAATTTCTCATTTCATATTGCCAATTACTAAACATGAACTTACCCGTGTGTGTGTGTGTGTGTGTGTGTGTGTGTGTGTGTGTGTGTGTGTGTGTGTGTGTGTGTGTGTGTGTATTTATAGACTGTGATGATATAAAAATGCATGTGTGTTGTCACTGTGAGTATAATTGTAACATGACGGTTGGCGAACTAATTCTGGCTACAGTCATAATCCTGTGTGTTACCACCCGAAGGTGCAATAGCTGATGGATAGAAGAAACATGTAGCCGCATGTACCGAGCCTGAGTAATGAGTGGGACCAGTGAACCACCATGAGTCAGGTTCACACTGGTAGTGTCACACAACCTGATACGTGCACGGAGAAACACACATTTTGTGTCATGGCGTGTTTTCTGTTACAGTATACAGTTTGAATGAACAGTTATTTGTTGTGGTTGCTTCATTAAAATCAAAACCTCTGAATGAATTAAATGAATAGACAGAATGGAAGAAAAATACAGAAAATGAGAGGCAAAGAGAAATGAAGAATATGGCCAATAAGGATAAAGCAACAGCAAGAAGGCAACATAAGAGAAGAGTGGGGCAGGAATAAATAAAGATAGAGGGAGGGAGGGATGTTGTCGGTGCAGTTCTCCAGTTGGTGTTGCTATGGCCCTGCCCTCCCTGCTTATTGAGCCATTTCCTGTTTTTGACCTGAAATCTTTATTTAGAGCCATCCCTCCTCGCTGCTCAGCATTCATGAGTCAACTCAGAGTCCAGAGAGATGAACACAGAACTAAAATCAGATCTCCATTCACCAAAAAAAAGCTGTGTATGAATGCACAGACAGAGCTAACCCGCCCCCTTCAGGCTGTTTGCGTGATACCAGTATATTGAAAATCCCTGTTGTTTGACCAGCATTTTTTCTATAAGCTCTTGTGATTGACTGATTGCACTTTAGTCTTTTTTTTGACTGATTGCACTTTAGTCTTTTTTTTTACTGATTGATTTTTTTATTAAAAACCTCTTATTGTCCATTGATGGAAACGTTTGTCTCTTGCAACCTTCAACCAATGATTGCTTAAGGACAGGTTACTTCTTTAGAGCAGGGGTGTCAAACTCAAATACACAGTGGGCCAAAATAAAAAAATGTTTAATGCAAAACTTATTGAAATGAACTTATTGCACATATTAAACCTGGAACTAACAAAGCTTAAATGATTGCCTATAAAAACAACATTAAACATTAAATAATCAGTTGCATTCATTTCTTATGGCTCTATCTGCAGCTTTTCCAGAGTCATTTCTTATGATTACATGTTTCCACAGGCCAACAACAGCTTCAAAAAAACAATTTCCCTCAAAGAAAAAACCAAACATGCCCTGTTGTCGTGAGAGAAAGTGCAGAAGGAAACATCCATGGAAACTCAGTGTGCTGCTCTGTGATGCTAGTTCAAGCAGATACTTGGCATCTCATCTTGGGTCCAAGTTCATCAATGTTTGGGCTCAGGCTCTGAGCTGATGAAATCCTCAGGATTGAGTGAAGGTGTGCGTGCAATATACCGGCGGGCCAGATCTAATAGTAATTAGAAATTATCCTGCAGGCCGAAATCAAATCCACCAAGGGTCTGATTTGGCCCCCGGGCCTTGAGTTTGACACATGTGGTTTAGAGGTAGAAATACAGTTTAAATCTCTTATCTTCACTAAAATTGCTTTATGTAATAGATCTATTGAAAAAGCCAAAATAAATCAGCACAGTTATTTCATGTCATGTTGAACTTCCGTGACCTTTGATCAGCAATTCTGCACAATTGACCAATAGAAAGCGGCGTTGACAGTGCTGAATTTTTTTAGAGTTGAGAGCCAAAGACTTTAAATGGCATATTAGCTGTTTTGCAACATTCACTTTCAGTCTGAAAATAAACTGCATAACTAAAAAGGAAGTCATATTTGAGACATGCTGGGTCGTACAAATCCAACTTTTGAATAAAAAATGTAGCGCAATTGCGACTACTTTGCCGTGCTCTCTTGAAGTGCCTGTGCAATTGATTTTGTTCCTTCATCAGAATACCAAGTTTATTTATTTTTTATCTGAGCATCCACCCAGGAACTTAGCTTCAGCTGCTGTTCCTTTGTGATGGTCTCGGAAATTGGTGTCCCGTTAGCGACCAAGCTCACAGTTAGCGAGCTAGTTTAGTTTAGTTTTACCACACCTGCCTAAAGTGTCCCAAAGCGGAGTAAACAACACAGGTCAAGGAAACAAAAAGACATAGGGACCGATTTAGACTGACAAGAGTTATGCTTCCATAATGTTCTAGAGGAAAATATTTTGCGAAAATCAGATAAGACCCTTTATTTTTTGCAGTTTCGGGTTACCTCGGTAGTGCCCAGGAGCTGAACCAGCACCTCTCCAGTATGCCGTATTTGAACCATTTTCCTCATACAACGGTTTTTATGATACCGCTGCTAACAATTCAGTCCTGGACTCTAGGAAATATAAGTATTTCCATCTATTTGTGACAGCCAGTGATCAAAGCCTGACCCTAAGAACTGGCAGCCTGTATTGTTGTATTGTGATTGTGAACGTTTCAGAGCACAACTGGGTGGGTGTGTGCAGCAGGGGGCATCACGGTCACAAATGGTCTGAGATGCCCATTTTCTGCCCTGCTCCACTGGTGCTTTTGTCAGTTTGAAGCAGACTCTGCTGGGTTTTGTTTGAGTTTACCGGGCAGCATTCTGCCATCTGCTGCCAGGCGGGTAGGACAGGCATCTCTAACGGCCAAACAGCACCATCAGTCAAGAACTCATTTCACCATTCTTATGTCAATAAAAGAACAAATCAATGAATTCAAATTCTTAGTAGGCCTACATGTCAAAGTGCATTACACAGGGATTCAGATGTAAAATGTTGCTACCATTTAAATATATATTAACACTGAAACGAATAGAAAAATATACTATGACAGAACATCAAGCATGTGCGTGCGCGAGCGTGTGTTCGAGTATGTGTACGCGCGTGTGTGTCTGCGCGTGCGTGTGGGCGGAGCAAAGTTGACGACACCACTTCTCCGGGCAGCTGCTCGGTTTCAGCTTCTCCTGCTGCCTTCACGTGCTCCTCGGAAACGTACCTGCCTTGACAAAATGGATTCTGTCGTAGCAGCAGTTACTAAGCCATTGTTACACATGTAAGAATGATCTCAGAAGTAAAGTTGATTCTTTAAGCAAATTGTTACTGTCAAAAGTACGAGTAGCCGATTTAGGAAATAATCTCGCTTTAATTAATCCCTGTTGAATATTTCCCAATTAAAAATGTGTTTTATATAATAAGTGGAACATTTTTGCATTTTGCACAAATGAATGTACCATCTGAAAAATGTATTACATACTAGAAAAATAAATATATGTATAAGTATAAAAACAGTTGAATAGCTGGTGAAATGCACCTTATTGACCTGACCTCTAGTTGTCACAGCATTTGGCTGTCCTTAAATGTCACCTTTTGGTACAGACACATTTGACTGTGTTCTTAATTTAAGTGCATTTTTCACTTACATAATAACGTTTGAACTCAATGTTGACATAGTTTTTAATAAATCTTCGAAGCATCGATCGAACATTGTGTGTATTTGGGTGACAAATCATGTAATTAACTAATATCCTGTCACGTATTTGCTTCAAATGACACTAAGTACGGGACATAAACGCACGTGCAGTTTACCTCGCGAGTATGTCCGACGGCGCGTGAAGGCAGCAGCATTCCTGTGAGCGGTTCACTTCAGTTATCTCCTCCTATCAGCGCCATTGTGTGTCAGAGTCTCGGGGAGCGGGGACGGCTTGTTCTTCTGTAGCCGACGGGACCGTTTAAATACCCTCCATGTTTCTCCTTCAAACTCCGGCGGACCTGGACGTGGTAAGAAACCGTTTGAGTTTTCAAAAAGCAAAGTAAATCCGTGGACATGCATTACGGCGAAGCAGTGTAACTGCATGAATAATAGATACGGTGAAGGTGTATGGGTTCCTGGTGTTGTGTCGTTAGCGGGGTCTGCTTGAAAAAAAAGTTTTCGTATTAAATGGTAATGTGGCAATACGTGTGGCTACTTCAGTGACCTTCTATCGCTATCTGGCAACAACTATTTCCAGTTAACAGAGCTGAGGCTTTCACTTGCTCTTTATTACTATTGAGAAAAGTCTGCTTAGTCAACTTTCCCCTTTAAATACTGAGTGGATTTCCCAAATACACCCACTCCTTGTCACATAGGCCTACTGCTTTAATGAATAACGATAGATACATTGATAATTGCACCTATATTACGCTGTATTTTTTACAAATTAAATGTCACAACTATATCAAATGACCTGTATTTGTACATGTAATCGACTTTTATTTATTTGAGCCATATATTAACTGATTTATTCATCCCATATATGGGAAGTTTGTTGTGTTGCAGCAACGTGTTTACAAGGCATTGGACATTACTAAAAATATAATAAAATAGGTTCAAATTCAAATAGACCTGAACAGTAAATATGATGTAATAACATGTCATATCAGAGGTGGGAGGACTACTCAGTTCCTGTTCTTGAGTGAAAGTAAAAGTAACAGAGTGTGTAGGAATACTCTGTTAAAAGTAAATTCCTACATTCAACATTTTACTCAAGTAAAAGTACAAAAGTATTAGCATCAACGTATTCTTAGTGTACCGAAAGTAAAAGTACTCATTATGCAGATTGGCCCCTTTTAATATAATATATATGATATGTTTTATAATGATTGATCATGAAAGTGTTCTCAAAGCTGGTAAAGGAGCAGCTAGTTTGAATGGCTTTGTAGACTGCAGGGTAGCTGGTGGATTTACTCCAGGTGGAACTAAAGTCTGATTCAACACTTGATTATATTTCACATCATTCATCCACATCTTTAAAGTAACTAAAGGTATTAAATACATGTAGTGGAGTAGAAGTACAATATCTATCTCTGAATTGTAGTGGGGTAGAAGTAGAAAGAAGCAAAACATTGACATACTTCAGTACATTACAAGTCTCTTGAAATTGTACTTAAGTACAGTACTTGAGTAACTGTACTTAGTTACTGTACACCACTTTGAAATACACAGTATAGAATATACAGAATCTGTTGGAATTAAGTGTAATAGACCAACTACAATTGACTACATATGTAATCATATGCTGTGAGCAGTTACATAAAGAAAACATGTATATAGTTCATGTTTACACAGAAGTCATTGGCAAGCACACTTTAAAGGTGCATTATGTCTTCTTTGACAACGTATTGTAGCCTGTACACCTGCTCTGAAGTAGTGAGATGTGGTGGAAGTGATTTCTGCTCCAGTGTTTGGGACTGTCTCAGTAGGTGTAGCATTAGTAGGGGGGGGGGGGGCTCTGTTTCGTAACGTGCACCACAACACAGCAGTGTGCTCTCACCAGGACCGACAGCGGACTCTTCTTCTTCACTTTGTCCCTCCTGTGCCGTGGTCCACAAGCTGATCACAGGTCAGCTGATGCTTTATCTGGAGAACACCCACAACAAAGGCTCACTTCAGACCAAACTGTAGATGGGGGGGAGAGGAAAGTCTTTGGTGACTTCAGAACCCCTCAGGACGTGTCATGGTTGCACAATTTGGAAGAATTACAGTTATTTTCACAGATATTGCTCCATGATTTCAGATATAAGGGGGAATGGCCATTTTGAAAGATCGATCACAATTTCATTGAAAGAAATAATTGATATGACCGTGGTGTGATTTTTGTAACCAGCTCTGTATAAACCACCATTTTGTAATACATCTGTAGAATACCGTTTGTATGCTGGATGTTCTCTGCAGCTCCACAATACTTCATTCAGATATTTGAAATAGTTTACTAAATATCGTGCTTGCGATTTAATGTTCAAAAAGCTCTTTATTGTTCTCACCCTCTGTCTGAAACCAGAGCCCAGTCTGCTCTGAAAATCTCTGTTGTGATTGTGATAGAAATGTGTCTGAAATGTCAAGTGTTACATAGTGATGTCATTATGTCACAGAAGTAAACAAAGGACTTCAATGGGGGGAGTGTGTGGGAGAGAAACTCCCTCTAGGGGATTTGAGCCTTTGCAGACCATTTACATGCACACACTCCTATAGAGCACACTACAGGAGCGGGGAACCCCGACAAGCATAAGCCTGATTGTGTTTTGATCACGCAGTCGTCTCTCCAAATCCCCTACCTTTCTTCCTTGCTTGCTGCGGTTTCTTCAAACTCAATACAAGAATATCTGGGGGGTACATTTTGGGGCACAATCAAGAAATCATTTTCCACAAGACCTTTTATATGAAAAATGCAGGCTTCAACTGACAGGGATAAGGGTTGTCTTGCACATGCTATGAGGGACTCTATATTGCATAGTAGCTGAATACCTATCACTAGTAACAGTAATAAAGCTCACGGTGCAGCATTGAAGCTTCATGTGCAGTAATAAGGCTTGTACTGCATTCACAAGGATTATGCTTAAGTAGTAAGCGTGCTGCCTGCAGTAAAACATGATGACACTTGCAGCACTGAAGAAGCTGCTGCCGTAACAAGGTGGGCAGCGTGTCAGGCACATACTGCTGGGGTAGTGCATGCTGCAGTAATAAGGCCCATGCTGCAGCAGAGACCGTGGATACTACCATGCATACTGTACACCCAGAAACCAGATGCATTGGCGCTGGAGATTTGTGTAGCTTCTGAGGCTTCGTCACTGCAAGTGTCAAGCTTTATGTCCCCCCCCCCCCCTGAAGAGGCTTGGTGGAAAGAGTGGAGCGCTCAGCGGCATCAACACACGTCTGCTGACCTAAATCTGCTCTCTTCTGCTGCTTTTTATTTATAGACTTGTGTGTGTGTGTGTGTGTGTGTGTGTGTGTGTGTGTGTGTGTGTGTGTGTGTGTGTGTGTGTGTGTGTGTGTGTGTGTGTGTGTGTGTGTGTGTGTGTGTGTGTGTGTGTGTGTGGTGTGTGTGTGTGTGTGTGTGTGTGTGTGTGTGTGTGTGTGTGTGTGTGTGTGTGTGTGTGTGTGTGTGTGTGTGTGTGTGTGTGTGTGTGTGTGTGTGTGTGTGTGTGTGTGTGTGTGTGTGTGTGTGTGTGTGTGTGTGTGTACTTTGAGAAGTGCATGTGTTGATCATCATGATTTACTACACACTTCTGTGAAAGTGATGCATGGTGTTGACTTTTTGTAAAACAGTGGATTGTCCATTTAACTAACATGGTACCGAGAAGGTGTGTGGTGTAGTTTGTTACGTTCCCAAAGGAATATCTACTCCTGGCTCCATACAATGTCCTTTTACATTAAAGAGGACATATTGTACTCATTTTCAGGGTCATATTTGTATGTAGTGTCTCTACTGTGACATGTCTCTCCGTGATTTAAAGTTCGAAAAGCTCTTTCTTTTCCTCATACTGCCTGTGCTGCAGCACCTCTTTTCACCCTCTGTCTGAAACCAGAGCCCAGTTTGCTCTGATTGGTTAGCTGACCAGCTCTGTGGTGATTGGTCAATGCTTAGCAAGTCCCGACCCTTAGCCTATCTTGTACAATGTGTTGGAGGACTAGCAAATAGAAAGGCAAGTGTTACAATGTTATGTCACTATGTTACCCGCTGTACCACATGAACATAGGCAATATTTAAGCCTATGGGGGCGGAGTGTGTGCGAGAGAAACTCAGGGATTTTACCTTTGCAGACCATTTAACTTCTGGTCCATCTCACGCCTAGACTACTGCAACTCCCTCCTGGCTGGTCTACCTGCATGTGCCATCCGACCTCTGCAGCTCATCCAGAATGCAGCTGCTCGTCTGGTCTTCAACCTTCCTAAATTCTCCCACACCACTCCGCTCCTCCGCTCCCTTCACTGGCTTCCGGTAACTGCTAGAATCCACTTCAAGACACTGGTACTTGCTTACCATGCTGCGAATGGATCTGGCCCTTCCTACATCCAGGACATGGTTAAACCGTACACCCCAGCGCGTGCACTACGCTCTGCATCAGCCAAACGACTCGCTGCGCCCGCACTGCGAGGGGGACCCAAGTTCTCATCGGCAAAAACACGTGGGTTTGCTGTCCTGGCTCCAAAATGGTGGAATGAGCTCCCCATTGACATCAGGACGGCAGATAGCTTGCACATCTTCCGGCGCAGACTGAAAACTCATCTCTTTCGACTCCACTTCGAGCGATATAATTACTAACAAAGCACTTATATACTAATAAAGGACTGGCTTACCTAAAGCCAGTTGAGTAGCACTTGAAATGTTTGGCTCTATGAAACCTGATGTACTTATATGATTCTGTTTTCTTCAAGTTTGTATCTTGTTGGTCGAACGCACTTATTGTAAGTCGCTTTGGATAAAAGCGTCAGCTAAATGCAATGTAATTTACATGCACATAAACCTATATAACACACTACAGGAAAGGGGAAACCCCGATAAACATAATAGGGCCTCTTTAAATATAATGTTTTTGTAATAATCAGCAGATGGTGAAAATAGTTAGATATAGCCCTACTACAAACTTCCAATACTGCAAATCAAACACAGAAAGCCATTCATATAGGTAATTTACATGGGATTGCACTCAATAATAAACATGTATTGATCACAAAATGAATTAAAAGCAACATCTGCTAACTAACTTCAATATCTAGAAGATGCAGACACTAACTATATCTCATCTACTTGAGTGTAGTGGTTGAATCCTGCACCACTGAGTCTTCATTACTGGGATGCTGCGTGTGGCGCAGCTGGAGCTCTGGTGTTTTGTAACCAGGTCTGCCATTGCGTAAGAGATCGTAGTGTATTCCCTGTGCCCAGCTGACCTCTGTCATGTGAGCATTTATGATCACTACAAGGGAAGATACACACACATAATCCGACAAGTTAGAGGCATGCACACACACAGACATTGTTTTCAGCCACATGATTGATTTATGTGTTTTGGTCCTTGGTCGTCACTAATGCCTGTTGTCCCTTGTAGTTGTTCCACTTATGTAAAAATACATTTTTAGATAAGTTTCAGCTCATTCTTAGGGTATTTGACCACTTACTGTAACCAAGTCTAGTACCAGTGTAAGTTATATTATAGATTATATATATATATATATATATTTTAAGAAAATATATTTTTACAGGGAAAAGACAACAAAAAGAAATACTATATAAAATAACATTGTTTTGTTTGTAACATTTTTGTTGAACTTAATCAACTACCCAGTACAAACACTTTACTTAAAGTGGACCTATCATGCTATATTTGAAACATATATTGTAGGGCCATACCTATACAAAACATGTCTGTGAAGTTTTTCTTCAAAATACCAAACAGATCACCCATTGTAGCCATGCCTCATACTGCTCAAACCCCTCTTTTGAAGCCCTGTTAGGGAAACGCGGATCTTGGGTCCTTAGCTTGAAAAAAAGAAGAAGAGGAGGCGGAGCTAATGCCTGATCAGAATTCTACCGGAGATAAAGTTAAATTCTGCTGTGATAAAAGGCCATCCTGTTTAAACCACGTCAAGGATTATTTCTGAAACAGTATGGAGCTCAAATGCTTTTTCTCTTGCAGGTTTATCACAAGGTGAGTTCTTTTTTTATTTCCTGCTTTTTAAACACATGTGCTCTACACAGTACAGGTTAGCTCTGAGTGTTAGCGAGGCTTGCTAATGTAAAAAAAGATGTCCAAAACACGTCAGGCATTGTTTCTGATAGCAACTTTCTGTGGGTCCGCTGCCGAGTTGAAGTCAGTTCGGCAGCAAATCTGTATCCGCTCGTTGTACACCTGTTTTTAAAAGATTTAGGTACGGAGGAAAAGAGAGAGGGTTTTATTTTCTGACGCTGCGTGAGTTCCCCGACGCACCGGGGACACATAAAAAGTATTTAGTCAGCCACCAATTGTGCAAGTTCTCCCACTTAAAAAGATGAGGCCTGTAATTGTCATCCTAGGTATACCTCAACTATGAGAGACAAAATGAGAAAAATAAATCCAGAAAATCACATTGTCTGATTTTTAAAGAATTTATTTGCAAATTATGGTGGAAAATAAGTATTTGGTCAATAACAAAACTTCATCTCAATACTTTGTTATATACGCCTTTGTTGGCAATGACAGAGGTCAAACGCTTTCTGTAAGTCTTCACAAGGTTTTCACACACTGTTGCTGGTATTTTGGCCCATTCCTCCATGCAGATCTCCTCGAGAGCAGTGATGTTTTGGGGCTGTCGCTGGGCAACACGGACTTCCAACTCCCTCCAAAGATTTTCTATGGGGTTGAGATCTGGAGACTGGCTAGGCCACTCCAGGACCTTGAAATGCTTCTTACGAAGCCACTCCTTCGTTGCCCGGGCGGTGTGTTTGGGATCATTGTCATGCTGAAAGACCCAGCCACGTTTCATCTTCAATGCCCTTGCTGATGGAAGGAGGTTGTCACTCAAAATTTCACGATACATGGCCCCATCCATTCTTTCCTTTACACGGATCAGTCGTCCTGGTCCCTTTGCAGAAAAACAGCCCCAAAGCATGATGTTTCCACCCCCATGTTTCACAGTAGGTATGGTGTTCTTTGGATGCAACTCAGCATTCTTTCTCCTCCAAACACGTCTAGTTGAGTTTTTACCAAAAAGTTCTATTTTGGTTTCATCTGACCATATGACATTCTCCCAATCCTCTTCTGGATCATCTAAATGCTCTCTAGCAAACTTCAGACGGGCCTGGACATGTACTGGCTTAAGCAGGGGGACACGTCTGGCACTGCAGGATTTGAGTCCCTGGCGGCGTAGTGTGTTACTGATGGTAGCCTTTGTTACTTTGGTCCCAGCTCTCTGCAGGTCATTGACTAGGTCCCCCCGTGTGGTTCTGGGATTTTTGCTCACCGTTCTTGTGATCATTTTGACCCCACGGGGTGAGATCTTGCGTGGAGCCCCAGATCGAGGGAGATTATCAGTGGTCTTGTATGTCTTCCATTTTATAATAATTGCTCCCACAGTTGATTTCTTCACACCAAGCTGCTTACCTATTGCAGATTCAGTCTTCCCAGCCTGGTGCAGGTCTAACATTTTGTTTCTGGTGTCCTTTGACAGCTCTTTGGTCTTGGCCATAGTGGAGTTTGTAGGTGACCAAATACTTATTTTACCGAGGAATTTACCAATTAATTCATTAAAAATCCTACAATGTGATTTCCTGGATTCTTTCCCCCCCATTCTGTCTCTCATAGTTGAAGTGTACCTAGGATGAAAATTACAGGCCTCTCTCATATTTTTAAGTGGGAGAACTTGCACAATTGGTGGCTGACTAAATACTTTTTGCCCCACTGTATGTATGTATAAAAGACATCACAAAGTGCATTTTGCATGATAGGTCCCCTTTAAATGATTAGGGTCTAGACTTTTTAAAATGTGCTAAAAGCCGAATCCAGAGTGATTTCCCCTCTGGGCCCAGATACAGGTACTTTTGCTCTTAAGAACGAGGCCATATTGACTTACTGCACTACAGGCCCCCCCGCATCCAACACTGTTTCCAGTTCCCTTTATACATCCACAGTCATCACGCCCAACATCAGCCGATTCAACATGTCGAATCGGTGGGCAGCCGGCCAAAGGCTGTCGGCAAAATAAATCACTCTGATTGGCTGTTCAGCTAGCGAATCAGTGCATGAGAAGCGAAACGGAAGTGAGGGACCTAAACAAACTATTAAGAAGAGCAGCCTCTAGCTCCGGAATCCGGTTCGTTTCAAGCACCAAAAAATTGTCCGGCTAGAGCAAAAGCACTGCATACGTCACGCTTATGTCGATCAACTCCTGAACAACAACAAAAAGCCCGCGTTTTATCCAGTTTGTACACAACGATGGAGAAACTTAACAAGCAGCAGTGGTCCACTGAAGAGACCAGCTACCTACTGGGAATCTGGTCTTCTGAAGACGTACAGAGGAAGCTGGAGCACAATCGGCCATTGTTGTTGTTGTCGGTGTGAGCTGTGAGGGGTTTCCGCGCGGTTTGGCTTTATGAAGCAGGCACGCAAACGGTTACGTCATGACGCAAACGATGACGCAATGACGCAGCACCAGTCGGACTCTGGGCTGTGTGAAAAGAGCCGGAGCTAAACCCGAAGAACTGGTTCTGAACCTGAAAAGCTCTAGCACGCGCTTGAACCGGAGTTGCGTTGGTGTGAATGAGGTAACACACACACACACACACACACACACACACACACACACACACACACACACACACACACACACACACACACACACACACACACACACACTGTGAGTTGGACAGAGTCCTCCTCATGTGCAAAGCTGGGTGCATTACAGCCAGGAGGAAGCAGTATTAATGTGCTCCTGTACGCCTTAATGCACATGCGTATGCTGAGATGAATCCATGTCACACTGAGCACCCAGCACAGTGCTACATTCTTCCACCTGCAGCAGCAGCAGCAGCGTAGTGTGCACCACATGTCCATACTCCATGCATCCAGAGAACCTGAAATAGCCCGATGTGGAGGTGGGGGGAGGGGTGGATGTGCAGTTTAGGCATGGAAACCAGCGTATCCGGTTACAGGATCATAATATCACTGCAGTCCGTCCAGTAGCACCGCACTACCCCACATTACACACACACTCACCCCAGCCAGCTCTTTGAATCATATGCTCAGCCCACATGTCTGATGTGTGCACAGTTAGCTGACACACACTCTCATGCTTGCACACACACCTGACCTCTGTTCTAAATGAATAAAGCACTCTTATTGGCTGTATAGTTGTGATTAGATTTATACTTTTCTATTTATGCATACATATTTCAACTCTTTTTTCGGTGCTTGATATTACAGTTTTACTACCAAGGCCAACTTCCCTGAAGGCATCATAAACCTTTCATGTGATCTTGGCAAACACACACACACACACACACACACACACACACACACACACACACACACACACACACACACACACAAGTAGGCCTTTTATTTGTAGGTTAGTTTTCAGGTTGTGGATGTCCTAAACAATGATAGATAATCATCAGCAATGTATGCACAAGTTGAGTTGGTTCTGTACGTTTTTCAGAACATATAGAAATTGTTCAGCCCAGTCTGTGGGTCAGGATAATTGGTGATATTTTGGGCTGGACACAAAATGATAGACGTATTTGACTAAATGATTTGATCAGATCGCTCTGCTGGAAACAACCATTTATATATTGATAATGAATGTGTTTGTTATTCGTTCTTAGTAGGTAGAGAAAAGGAGGAAGTTCTGCAAATGGAAAGATTTCATGTGACCTTTTTATTACATACATTGATGAAGTAATAGGTAGTTATTAAACTTAAGTGATGAGTTAACATGTTTATGATCTGATATGATGTGGTTTGATTTATTGCATATTAGGGCTGCACGATTTGGGGAAATAATCTAATTGCGATTTTTCTGACAGATATTGCGATTCGAATTGCGATATTTGTTTTTAAGCGACCCAACGGAAGTTTATTGTAAAATGCGGCCATAACTCCGGCTAGGAAGGTCGTATCAACGTGCTCCCGTCTCTAGCACCCCCGCAGCCCGAGCTACGAGTGAAAGAACTAAACTTACATGAAGCTTCCGTTGGGTTGCTTTAAAGTCAAGCTTCAGTTTAAGATTCACCCTGTAATAGAAACACGTGATGGAGCATTACTAACCTGACCCAGATGCTTTGTTTCACCAAACCATCTAGGAAAGCTCCATTGGAAGCCATTTGGAAAAGTATTTCAAAAATACTTGGCAGGTGATTGGATCAATCTGTCTATCACCTTCTGTCATGGGCCACTTCTGATTGGTTAACAATGATTGGTACATGTGGAGCACAGCACTTCTGATTGGTGTGGATGACTGACACACACAAAAACAAAACAAAATCGCAGGCTTTGCGATTTGATAATTGCATCATTTCAAAATCGATTAATCGTTCAGCCCTGTTACATATTTATAATTACATCATTCTTTTGATATTGCACTCTGGCAGACATTTTCCTAAATACATTTTTATTAGATCTCATAGAAGTCAATATAGTTACATTTAACATATACATTCACTTGTAATATTTGTAGCCTTCCAATTCAAAAGTAATGACTTACAAGTGAAAATATATCCATTGTGAGCTTCAGTCCAAGAATATGAGCAATAGTTCTGACCTTCAAAAATGTAGGCTTGTTGATTTCTAGTCATAGCTGCTTGCTTCTCTGCCTAGACGCTCTCAAGAGACCTTGAGCTATTTTTACTTCCTGGAAAAACCTTTTTTAGGACAGTTCTTTGCGAGACAGACAACAGTGGACTGGACGCGTTACAGTGACCTTTAATGAAGACTGTTGCTCCATTTCAGAGCACAGTACTCCTCCACAGCTATGCTATACTCATATACTCATATACGACCTGTTGTTTGTTTGTCTGGTGTGTTCATATGCCCACATAGCTCACAATATGATATATGGAGAGGAGGTTATATAGTGACTGAAAAAGAGAAGAGGAAAAGGGAAGGGAAGAGGAGGATAATGAAGTGGAATGTAAGGGGTGGGGCACCTCTGGTATGTCAGCCCTGCACTGTGTGTGTGTGTGTGTGTGTGTGTGTGTGTGTGTGTGTGTGTGTGTGTGTGTGTGTGTGTGTGTGTGTGTGTGTGTGTGTGTGTGTGTGTGTGTGTGTGTGTGTGTGTGTGTGTGTGTGTGTGTGTGTGTGTGTGTGTGTGTGTGTGTGTGTGTGTGTGTGTGTGTGTGTGTGTGTGTGTGTGTGTGTGTGTGTGTGTGTGTGTGTGTGTGTGTGTGTGTGTGTGTGTGGCCTAGCATTACTATACTTGTGGGGACCTACATCTATTTACACAGTCACGTGTGGGGACTCGCCTCCCTTATGGGGACAATATGGAGGTCCCCATAAGGGGAATCATTAATTTTAGGGTGAAGACTCTGTTAGGCTAAGGGTTAGGGTTAGGCATGTGTTGGTTAAGGTTAGGATAAGTCTCCAGGAAATGCATGTAAGTCAATGTAATGTCCCCAGAAGTGATGTATACATGGTGTGTGTGTGTGTGTGTGTGTATAAACACCCTGCCATGAGTCAGTCAGTAAGACATGTGCAGCTGCTTCAGCTCTCAATCACACAGCAGCAGACTGCTTTGAAACTCTCTCTGTTGCTCTCTCTGTTTTTGTCTCTTTGACACTCTGTGATTGGCCATTTTCCTCAAAAGCAGCTCCAATGAATGCAGATACTCAAGTAGTGCATGGGTAAACGTCAGGAACATCAAAAATAACTACTGTTACATTAACAAGTATTTTCATTTTGTCCTTATTTAGAAAAAGACTGCAGATTTTTTAGAAGTTCCCAGGGCTACCTATAAAAAAAAAAGCTTTCCATTGGATTTCGGTATATTGCAGAGAATAAGCTCTATAAAGAACTACATCACGGTCACATGACTTCACCACTGCTAAGCTAAAAGCTGCTAATGTTCAGCTTTATGACATTGTGTAGTCCCATTTATACACTTGTTAGCAACTGACGTTTTTATGACTCACAGAATCTTCCGACATTCACCAGTGGGGGATTTACTGAGCCATCTTAGGTCATATGTTAACCACAGACCTTATTTCAGGTATCTAGACAGAAAGACATTGCCGCTAATAGGCAGTGAGCTGATAGCCTTTGTCCTAGCTAGTTTATAGTTTAGCTCAATAAAGTGAAAGCACTATAGAAAATCATTTTAGTTTTGTCTGCTGAGCCAGGTTGGCTGTCTCTGTAATATACTGAGTTGTAGTGTATAATAAAAGATAACACTGCTAGATAGTCTTATGTTTAGGAGCTCTTATTTAGCTAATTAAGCCTAATGGATTGATTGTTAAAGTTCATTTTGGGGATTATGTTAGCTTTGAGAGTGAGAGTTTAATTAGAAGTTCAGTCTCATATCTGTGTGTCAGCAATGGATGTCAGGAGATGGTTAGCCTAGCTTAGCATATAGCTTGAAGTAGGGGAAACAGCTAGCCTGGCTCTGTTAAAAAAGAAACACCTCATTAACTAACAAATATACCCTGTTACACTTTTCATGTTAATAACATTCTCATTTTGTAAATCATCTCAGCAGTCAGCAGTCCGACCAGCATCTGGTATGTGACCATTTCCATGGATACAAATTCAAATCCCAAGCGTAATATACTTCAAAGCTAACCTGCTAGCATTGAAAAAAAAACTGTCATTGTTGTGTCCAAGGCAAAGACAGGAGATCGTCTAAGAGTTCGACAAACATCAGTCAAATGTCATTTTGTAGAGCCGACCTTCATCATTTTAGGTGAAGAGTTCTTTGCTCAAAGGCCCTGAGCAGTAGTTTTAAAGGAGGAGGATTCAAAGTTGCTCAATGCCCTCCCACCTTTTACGGACCAATCTCTCACCTCCTCCTCCTCCTCTTCCTGCTCCTCGCCTTCCTCTTTCCTGCCCCCCGAGAACACCCCCTCCAGTGTCCTCATCCCATTCTTTGTCATCTCTCCGGGTGAATTCCCAGCTGACTCTGTTTGTCATGGCAACCAACCAGTTGTGGTGACTGGGCCTGCAGCTCACACTTCCTGTGTGTGTGGTTGTATGTGTGTGTGAGGAGACGCATGTGCACACTGCGCATGCGTGTGGAGACAGCAACTGGCTGCATGAGCCTGTCAGCCTGGATTAGAGTCAAACATACTGCAGCGACTCCTTCCTTCTATTTAACGTTCTTGTTGCTGCCTTTCTTGCTTTGCACTAATAATGACACCATCAGATCGTTTGATTCAACAAAGGGATCTGTTAAAGCAATATAAATGTATGTTATGTAAAGGCGTGGACCTTTGCTAATGCACTGTATGTCTCGTGCCACCACCCTTCCCAGCCCCCCCAATAATATACCATTTAGACAGACTCTGTGCGCGGGTCATGGGTCTATCTGTATTAACTGCATCAGCTGACCTTCCTTCACCATCCTCTCCCCGACCCGTCAGGCGCTGCCCTGCTTTGGAGAACTAGCGTACGGAAAACATGAATGGAAATACTGACACCGACCTTTGATGTCTTTTAACCAATTTATGGACAAAAGTTGAGGGGAATTCATATAAAGTGTGGGTTACAAAGAGAGATGGACAGCCCAAAAGGTGAACCTGAAACAACATTTATTTTATAGTACATTATGGATACAATAATTAGCTTTATCAGGCATTCTGGAGTGAGAATCAGGTTGACTCCAATGTGGGTCAAACAGCGTGCTATCTGAAAGTGGTATAAGTAACCCAATGTGCAATTCAGATATGGCAGGAGGGAGGAGGATGGAGGATGGAGGGGGGTGGGGCTTCAATATTGCCTATGTTCATGCGGGTAACGCTGCTATTACATAACCAGTGTGTGTGACTGGTATGCAGCGGTGAGCATTACTGTGCAGCTGCCCTTGGTTTCAACGTATGTTTTTTTTTGTATCTCCCATTGCAGTAAGCTTGTTGTGTTTAAGCAGCTTTTTGAATCACCATGGTTAAGCTGCTGGGTTGCAGTATATACACTTCTCTGGTGGTAAACATGTCACATTTCAGTTGGGCGAGATGTTGTATAACAATTATGATCTAATGCTGAGAACCAGGAGGGCTAATGGATTTGTCATAATGTACAAAAACTCCAATGGCCAGGTGTATATCTTTTTTGCAATAACAGAATAGTTCATGAACAGACAAGTATGTTAAATGTCACCATTCCAGGCGCAAGAGCTTAAAGGATGAGTTGATTAATTTATTTCCAATCAACAGGATGCTGAATGGCAATTACTTTGATAATGTTTAAATAGTTTTTTATGCAAAAAGGACAAACATTTGCATAGATTTGGGAAATGTTGAAGGTCAATCTTTAACTGATAGAACAAAATGATTAATATAGAAAACATTTGATTGTGTGCTTGAATTGCCTTGTTATGTTTCTGGTATAACTAAAGTCTCTCCGATTTTGTGTTTTCTAGATATATGTTCGGTAAAGGTGCGAAGCGGAAGCTGGGCGAGGATGAAGAGGGGTTGGAAGGCAAAACGCTGGAGGGGTCGCTGGCGGGGGGGGGCTTCGGCTTCTGTCCAGAGGGCCTGTCCAAGGTGTCGTACACCCTGCAGCGGCAGACCATCTTCAACATCTCCCTCATGAAGCTGTACAGCCATCGGCCCCTCGGGGAGCCCAGCCTGGAGCGCCGGGTCCTCATCAACAACATGCTGCGCCGCATCCAGGACGAGCTGAAGCAGGAGGGGTCCCTGCGGCCCCTGCTCCTCCCCCCCTCTCCACAGCCCGACGACCCCATGGACGAGGGCTTCCGTGAGGCGCCATCTTCCTTTGGTGTTCTGTCAGTGCAGGTATCCCAGCCTTCTGCACTGCTGATGCCGACGATCGTTCCACCGCCTTCCCCCCACCCAATGGTGCCTCCCAACAGCCAGGCATCCCAGGCCTGCCCCAACCATGGAGGGGTCTGCCTCGCCCCTCTGGAAGCCTGCCTCACACCAGCCTCTTTACTAGAGGAGGATGGTACAGATTCCGCCTTTTGTACTCCCACCCCACCCACTCCTCCAATGTCGCCGCCCACGCCGCAGCCTCCCCCGTTACCTTCGGCACTTCTGAGCCAGACGGCCCCCCGGGTCCCTGCGCCGGCCTCGTCCAACGACTGTTTACCCTCCACTCTGAGTGACATGGAGTTGGCTCCTCCCACAGCCATAACAAGGACAGCAGCAGCTAATGCTAATACCGAGACTACCTCCCTGGCTCCCACGCCACTCACCCAGCCCTCCCCCTTAGAAACGCTCTCCCCTGCTCACACAGGCCTACCAAGAGACTGCAGGACTGTGGGAGTTAAACCAGAGGCAGATAGCGTCTTGCTAGCTGATGCCCGTTGTGCAGAGCTGCCCCCTGCTGGCCTGGCAGACATTTCTTCCTCCTCTTCCTCCCCCTCGGGGTTCCTCTCAGACTTGGCACTGGACGACGTCCTGTTTGCCGACATCGACACGTCCATGTATGACTTTGACCCCTGCACGACGGGGGGGGCTGTGGGCGTGGCGGCAGGCGGCATCACCAAACTGTCGCCGGTGGTGACGGCGGACGACCTCCTCAAATCGCTGGCTTCGCCGTACAGTGGCCCCGCCCCCCAGGTTTCAGCCAATCAGCCTTTCAAAATTGATCTGACAGAACTGGACCACATCATGGAGGTGTTGGTGGGGTCGTGACTGACGGACTCCGTCACCACGGAAACACTCAGACAGTTTCATACAGACAACAGACTGGAATGAACATTTAGGAATCGATTTTGGCATATTCCTGTTTGTTGTTTTTATGTTTTTTTAATAGGGTCGGTAATTGTAAACATCGATTGTGATGTCAATTAGTACTACTATGACAACTACTCCTACACATTACTGTGCATGTACTGTGCTCGCCTTTCCAATTATGGAAATGAAGTAACCGGGAAACAAAGACATACATACGTTTGTATTTCAATACTTGTGAGGACCTCTATTGACTCCATTCATTCCCTAATCCTGATGTTAACTTTATCCTAATTTAAAATCTTTAACCTGAATAACCCAAACCTAAGCCTTAAACCTAAACTGTAAATAGAAAAAAACACGAGGACCGGCAGATCGTTCTCTTCATGGGGGATCTTTGCAGTCATGCTGTCCTTTTATTTGACCTCACAGGTATAGTAATACAAGTGGACACACACACACACACACACACACACACACACACACACACACACACACACACACACACACACACACACACACACACACACACACACACATACCATGTATACATCACTTCAGGGGACATTACATTGACTTATATGCATTTCCTGGAGACTTATCCTAACCTTAACCATAACCAACACATGCCTAACCCTTATCCTTAAACTTACCCTAACCCTTAACCTAACCAAGTATTCGCCCTAAAATGAATGATTCCCCTCATGGGGACCTCCATTTTGTCCCCATAAAGGAGGCGAGTCCCCACATGTGACTGTGTAAACAGATTTAGGTCCCCACAAGTATAGTAATGATAGGCCACACACACACACACACCAGAGTCCTGCACGGGTCTGATTTTCAAGAACTTTTTTGCGGGTCACCCGGCGGGTACCCGACCCGATGCAGGACTCTGACACACACACACACAATGAATCAATGATGAGCAGATGAGTGCCTTTCAAAATGACCACTTCTTCAATTCCTGTTTTTACAGTATTCTTTTTTCTAGTTATTTTCACTTTAACAGCCGAGAGAGAGGTAACTCTTCGATATTTGTTTTTTAATTTAATGTATTGTATCGTGTTAAAACTATTATTAAGTAAGGTAATTTCTCATGATCAAATAATAATAATTTAATCTTTATCTTATTACAGATGTTTTAGCTTCTTGTAAAGCAAGCATAATGAGGTTTTAGGAGGAATGCGTTGTTTTATGTTAGCTCAGCTATATAATCACGCTTTGGGATAACTCTGAAACACATCGCCGGGTTATTTGTTACATTTGTTTGGAAGAGGAAAATGTCTGTTCTTGTACACATCATGAATTCAGTTCAGGGCTTATTTTTCTCTTCCTCATTGGCAGGCACAAATAACTGTGCTGGATGCTATTTTACATGAGCTCCATCTACGGGCCATCGTGCTTCAGTTCCAGCAGAATTCGAATGAGCTGCACCGCAGGAACGCTCCACGTGTTTACATCGCTGCGCCACCATCAACTCAGTCACGTGCAGAGGATTCCACCTTTAAAACATACTCATTTGGCTGAATTGGACACAAATATATTTATTTAGAAATGCATTTTCTTGGTTTGATACCTACAGAATTAGCAACATAAATGACACACAGTATAAAGTATTAAAGTATGTTTACCTGTGTTTAGAATAAGAGCCCTATATGCCAAATGGCAGGGTGCTGCTCACTTCTGTGCTTTGTGCTGTTCACTGTTTACCCTCAGCTTATGGATTCTTTAACCACACAACAGCAGACGGGCGAGATCTGGCTCATGAATAATTTGAATGTTGATTTCCAATGAGTACAACAACAATGTTAACCTGATAATGCAACGGGGCAACATACTCCAAACAGAGGCTACTATGCAGAAACACAGTGTGTAGGCTAAGGGCAGCATCTAAAAAACGGTCACATGAGGACTCCAAACACATTTAGATACAGATCCACAGCCATACTAGCTTTTGCAGGAATCCATTAACTGCACTCAGACCACCCAGATATTTGTATTTTGATTGGAAGATGAGGCCAGTAGAACACAGGCATTATACAAATCTGCTTTCTATTTATGCAGCAGTCCTACTAATAACTGGATTATTGGATTGAATCATTTTCAAGCTGCTCAGTTGATAACAAAAAAAAGAAAAAGTTGCAAAATGCTTTTTCTTGCTTGTTCCTCCTAAAGTCTTACAATGTAATGATATTTTAAAAGTAGTCTTCCCTGCAATTCTTTAAAACATGATCTTTTATTAATGTATTTCAAGACTTGCTGTGTGGTGACATGTCACAATCTTCTTGAGGCTACATTTGGTGAAATTGGATAATATATCGATATCAGGGCACAATGTCTCAAGTAAAAAAAAAGCCCTCAGTTAAAGTTAAACCTTAGGTGCTTTCACACCGCAGTACTTTTCTCACTTTAGTTCCGATATAGTTCCGAAATGTCGCGTTCACACCAAAAAAATCCGGAACTAAAATGTGTTCATCAGAACCTTTTTACCCCCTTTTCCGTCCCTGCGGAATAGGTTCCTATGTCTGATTCGCTGTGCGGATTGCAAACCACGCCCCGTAAAACTCCCAAAAAGTTTTGTGAAGCCGCCATTTTATTATCCTCGCATTAGCATTATTAGCATTAGCCCAGCGCAGAAACGCAGAGAGACTAACTTATAACATGGGAGCGGTGGAGATGAGGAGGTGTCGGCGTTCTGGCGATTTACTCGGAAGGCTTCAGTAGAAGCTGCTGGGAGTCCCAGCAGCTTCTACTGAAGCCAGTCCCCAACTCCGGGGACTTCGGGCGGCAGTATACGCCGTGAAGTGGTTTGCGGCCTGCCAGTAAACCCAAAGCAGAAGAAGAAGAAGTGACGTCAGCGGCTTCATTTGCCTAATCCTCCCCCAGGGACTTTTTCCAGTGTGAACGCGATCTGTACTTAGTTCATGAGAACTAAAGAGTTCTGATGAACCTTTGTGGGAAAAGTACTGCGGTGTGAAAGCGCCTCTTGTGTTCATCACTTATTTGAGCCCCTTTTTGCAACAAGCCTAAAACACACTATATGACATTATTAACTTGAACGTTGAATGCTACACATTGTCACTTGTGATGGCGCACAGTGAGACATTGTTTAAAGAAGCTAAAACGCTTCATAGAATTGTGAGGAGTTTTGTGAAAACTGTCCAAGTTCATCATTACAACCGACACCTTACACATTATGCATAACTATTTGTCACGCAGCTTGAATGAAGGTGGATCATTCGAATGAAATCCTGTGTACACAGCACGGCACACACAGTGACTTTTAGTTCTCAAAGGACCAGTCCACACTTTGTACTTGGTCTGTTCTGAGAATTGAACCAGCAACCTACGCTTCCCACGCCAAGTCCCTATAGACCCCTGAGAATCGTAGTTGTTGGAATGAATGTCATCTACATTTGTGGAGCAATATCACAAAGAGACGCATTACATTACATTGCATTTAGCTGACGCTTTTATCCAAAGCGACTTACAATAAGTACATTCGACCAGGAAGACACAACCTTGAAGAAAACAGAATCATATAAGTACATCAGGGTTCATAGAGCCAAACATTTCAAGTGCTACTCAACTGGCTTTAGGTAAGCCAGTCCTTTATTAGTATAAAAGTGCTTCGTTAATAGTTCTAACGCTCGAAGTGGAGTCGAAAGAGATGAGTTTTCAGTTTGCGCCGGAAGATGTGCAAGCTATCTGCCGTCCTGATGTCAATGGAGAGCTCATTCCACCATCTTGGAGCCAGGACAGCAAGGACACCACAGAGATGCACATCACCAACATGTTGAAATGTTTCCCTTCAAATGAAGTTCAGTAACAAATACCCCTAACAAGAGTCCCTAGACCCTTGTGTCTGGCAGCAGTGAGGTGTTGGTGATGTTCAACTTGTTCTGGTGGATCATCATTAGTTTCCCATCATGCATTTGACACTTAATATGTAAATGAGCTGCGTTGAACTGAATTCAAAGCGGAGTGTGAGCAGCACCGATCATACTGTTTGCAGACAACGCTTCTCTCACCATGTTTGAATTTTGGAGTGCTTGTTTTTTCTTTTGTCCATGAAGTTATTTATTCTTCTTGTTTTTCTTTTCAATGTAAATATATTTATTTTTGATGTGAAGTGAACATTTGGATTGTAAATGTGTGTACAGAATGTGTGGCAGGAATGTATTTCAGATAGGAATGTATCTGAGCGTGGAATTATGGGTGGAAGCCATTTTTTATACACATAGGTAGTTCCTATTATCTGCTTTTATGTTGTTGTTGTTATTGTGGGTTTGCGGCCACAACTTTTTACATCTTTTGTACTTGATTTTGTTTCCAGTTGAAGTTGAACCGTTCATGCAGCAATACACACAGCCGTCTCCAACCTTCCGATGTCAAGACTCCAAAGCCTGTCATAGACGCTTCAATGCCAAAAGTAATGTAAATAGTAGGAACAACACACGAGCTCCAGAGACTTGGTCCATCAGTGTTTGTTACCGATCTGTTTTAGTGCTGTCTGACCACGAGTTGGGTCACATCGCGGAGAAACACTCATTTTTCTCCACGAAGGCTGTATTTTACACAGACCTCAGAGCTGTGCCTTTTTCTATGCAATAGTACACACACACACAAAGAGACAGCTGATCACTGTATAGGGATCCAACGTGGACTGAAGATGGTATATATTTGTATATATACAAATATATATATAAAGTTTATGAGATGAATGGACAGCTGTCAATGAATTTGAAACAGTCTTACTTTTTTTGTTATATATATATGAATATATATATATACAATAAACTGTAAAAAGAGCCTGATTTGTCTCCTTATTTTTTTGATATTGTGTACAGTTTTTTTTATTTGCATGCACATAATACACAGTGACATTTATATAATAAGCTGACCAGTGTGTGCTATCGGTAAACATGTGTGTATGGGCTATATAAAGGGGGCCTATTATGATTTCAGGGTTTCCCTTCCCTGTAGTGTGTGCTATAGGTTTGCGTGCATGTCAATGGTCTGCAAAGGCTAAAATCCAAAGGTTTCTCCCCCCCCCCCCGCCTGAAACACCTCCACTGGACTCCATGGTTTAAGATAAGATATACTTTATTAATCCCAAATTGGGACTTTGTTTCGTTTCATTAGCATGTAAAACAAAGTATTGCACATAATTAGAAGAGTAGCAAATAAACAATTATACAATATAAACATCTCAAAATAGAATATAAAACAGAACTAAAAAAGAGTGAAAATATGAAAGTTTACCGTGAAAATAAAAATGTGTAGACTATCCAACAAATAAAACACTATTGAAGTAGTAGGGTAATAAAACACTATTTACTTCTGTTACATATTGACATCACTTTGTAACACTTGCGCTTCTTGGTTAGGCCAATCTCAACTTTGTTGCATGTGAACTCAGTTTTACATCTCATTTTAAATATATACTTTACATGTTACTTGTTAGACGCTTTTATCCAAAGCGACTTACATACTCAATACTGGGCAATCCCCACAGGAGCAATTTGGGGTGAAGTCTCTCAGGGACACAACGACATGCTGACTGCAGTGGGGTTTGAACCTGTGCACAACCCACTGCACCACACACCTCCCTTTTTAGTATAACATAACATAAGCCAATGTCCACAGGTAGTCAAAAACACTAGCGACTATACATATATAATATACAAAATAAGAATAGGTCTTGTAAAGCAAGGTTTGGTGCCATCATGTCCATGTTCATTATATCATACTCAGCAGTGTTCTGCTCTTCCTGCCTCTAAGGTTCAATAGAATAACTGAATACTGGTATTTATGTGTTGTATTTTCCTTTTGGCCACAGAGTGGTGCAGCACAGAGAGGCACATATACTTACTGCACTCATTTACCCTGTAACACAACATGTCTGATAGTAGGGCTTAATTTGCTTTTTGATGCCCCATTGGCTAAAATATGATACACAAATGAAGGACACATTCTCAACAGGCTGATTTGCATGGAAAGCATGTCAATCTAATTGAATTCAAGCCTTCTATTGCTTAAAGAAAGAGTCATTTAGCAGTGGTTGTTTCAGAAGGGCTGGGGCATGTGTAGGGAGTATTGGTTCTCCACTGGATCCTCTTTGAGTTGGATATTGTATGCCTCTGGGTAACAGCTCCCTGTATTTTTTGTAATCTATTTTAGCAGCACAGCCAGCATTTGCCCCTGTTAAACAGCCATGACTCCTGATCTGTAGGCCGGTGGTTATTTACAGCGTTCAGGCAGCACAGCTGTGAGGGGAGAGGGAACAATCTGTCTCGGCTGGAGGAGGGAGAGTTAGCTCAACTTAGACACAGCAGATCTGAGGTCAGTGAGGACAACTCAGAGACAGAGGCTGCTACTCTGTCCGCTGGCATCAATATCACGCTTCTTATTTTATTATACTAACATCACATTGCTTTATGGCAGGTCGATGTCTAAAACATAGTATCTTGATTATTCCTCAAAATAATGCTTTATCAGAAGATTTCCATATTTATATTTTAAAAGTTTGTTTTGTACTCCTCTTTAATCACACCGCAATACTAATTTAGTGTTTTGTTCGTCTGTAAGTTATATTGTTATATTGAAGTTTTACCAATACTAACTTGATGACTCATATATACTATTTTATTTTTCTCCTATATTTGTTAACTTATATTTATTTGCCTTTGGCTTTTACGATGGTAAAGGTGCTTTGGCAACATGTCAAGCCAATATTGAAATTACATTTAACAAATATTTAGATGCTACAGAAAGTAAGATAATCAGACATTTTAAAATATAACTTATTACCATTTATAAATATTGTTGTTGGTTCAACTAATGAATGTACAAAAAAGACACATAACAAAAAGCATATCTCATGAAAACCGTCTTTCTGTGAATTATCCAAAGACCTCAAACCCTATATCAGATTTACTACAAACTTTATGATACATTTTGAAAATGTATTTAAAAAGAAATATTACACGTTTCAGGGTAACAACAAACGTTAGTTACAAGTGCTGCTGATATCAATACAATACAATTGTACATTCTTTGTTTATCTAAAGTTCATCAAAAGTTTATGGCAGATTATCTTGTATTTGACATTTTACTTACACTTCTTGTGTTTATATAAATATTTGTTCTATTTTAATTAATTTGATCTTTTATTTATTTTAGGTGGGGTAGGTAAGTTTGAGAAACCGGCTTGAGATACACTTTTTGTTATATTCCATGGAATGCTCTTAACATCCCGATAGCAATGAATATCTGAAGTGCTTTGACAAAGAATCCATACAAAAATGTCATCTGTGGAAGCCGTAGTACTGTAAAAAGCACGACCAATCCGTTTAGCCGGGGCGGCTAAACGGATTGCCGCCCTGTCTGTCAGCCTTCCATTATGGAGGACGGAACATGACTTAAGTATAAATAAATAAATGTATGAAGAAATACAGGAATAAATAAATTACGTACATAAATACAGGAATAAATAAATAAATACGTAAATAAATAAATAAATACAGGAATAAATAAATGACGAAATAAATACAGAAATAAATAAATGTTGAAATGAATACACAAATAAATAAATAAATGCATAAATAAATATGGAAATAAATACATCAATGTATAAATAAATAAATGTCGAAAATAAAACAGAACACACGTTATTATTATATATCTTTCATTTATTTCTACATTTACGCGACATACATTTATTTATTTATGTATTTATGTGTCCGTATGCTAATGAGGTGGGCGGTCCTAACCTCAGTCTGAAGCAGGATTCGCCAATTGTTGGAGCCAGGCAGAAGCAATAGATTTGTGGCAAGTCACATCATGTCGAGCTGAGCCAAGTCCTCTATACATCGTTCCACACGAAACTGGACATAGTCTTTTGGTTCTCCGTTCTCTAAATGGTCCGCTAATGATCGTAAATGATCTCCAATGGCTCTTAAATCAATATCCATAAATAAACCTTACAACTGTGGATAAACCATGGATGTATAAAGATAAGGGCTAAACAGTAAAGCTCCTGCATTCGAATCAGCGCGGTTATCCAGGCGTTAGTAGTAGAGCCCTCTGCCAGAAATGATCACACACTCCTGTAACCAATCCTGCTTCAGACTGAGGTTAGGACCGCCCACCTCATTAGCATACGGACACATAAATACATAAATAAATAAATGTATGTTGCGTAAATGTAGAAATAAATGAAAGATATATAATAACGTGTGTTCTGTTTTATTTTCGACTTTTATTTATTTATTTATACATTGATGTATTTATTTCCATATTTATTTATGCATTTATTTATGCATTTATTCTTTTATTTATTTATTTGTGTATTCATTTCAACATTTATTTATTTCTGTATTTATTTCGTCATTTATTTATTCCTGTATTTATTTATTCCTGTATTTATTTATTTATTTACGTATTTATTTATTTATTCCTGTATTTCTTCATACATTTATTTATTTATACTTAAGTCATGTTCCGTCCTCCATATTCCATCTCGTGCACGCACAAATGTATCTCGTGCCCTGGGCGTGCCGTCATTGGGCGTGCATTGCAGCAGTACTTCAATAGAGGCTTCTCAATTCTTACATCTCCCCTCCTCGACTCCCCTCCTCGAGACTTAGTCCCGCCCACAGGAGATGCGAGCGGAGGACCGAGGAGGGGAAGCAGCAGACGTTTAAAGAAATGAGAACTCCTCTCCTCTGAGCGGTCATATTAAAGCGACGTCCGTTCATTATTACGTGGCAACAGCTGCATCAGCTGTCGAGTGTTTTGTCATAGCACTGTATTTTATAATCTCTGTTAGATCAGCTGAACATTGTTCCCCCACATATTTACTTTGAATTCATTGAGAGTGCGGTATAATGAGACAATAACAGGCTACAGATGCGGACACACACACAAATATATTTATATAAATATATACAATTTAAAGTATGAGCACTCTCATAATAACGTAACACAATCAGAGACTGGATATATCCCAGTGTGAGAAAAAGTTTTTAGAGAGTACTTGTCTATGGACAAGTGAGTTTGGCAATTTACTTGTCCGAATACATTTTTCACTTGTCCAGAATGGACAAACATTGGGGCCACTGGAATCTTCTTCTTTGTCATCGTATTTTACATTTTCCCACGGTTTTTACGACACCGCTAACGTAAGTGAGCCGTAAGATTGTACTGCATCACACATGGGGTTGGGTATCGTTTGGATTTTAACGATTCCGGTTCTGCTTTTCGATTCCGGTTATTTTCGGTTCTCGATTCCGGTTCTTTGAGAGGGTAAAAATAAGTCAAACTGGGAGAAAAATATATTTATGAAAACATTAAGTAAAATCTGTATTCCTATTTACAAATCACTTCATACTGTTTAATTTCTTACGGTTATTGAATACAATTATATAAAAATAATCTCTGCATTGTTTAGTTAGTTCCAATGGCATAGGAGGGCGGACAGTACGTGGTATGTTATACTCTATATAACCTATTTATTGTTAATTCATGCCCTAACACAAGTGTTCTTAATGCACAAGAGAAACAAGGTGTTCAGACAAACAATCGGGTGCCCTTTGAGTCCCCCAAGCTTACCTCAACCATTTTAAATGAAAGGAAATTACAAAATGTATTTTAAAGCAATGAATTAATGGAACAGGTTGTTTTGCATTACAATGTAAAATTAAATATATATTTTGTTTTAAAAAAAATTGGTTGTCTTAGACAATCACTAAGCATTATTACATATTAATTTAATATTAAACAAATCAAAATGGCCAATTATCCCAAAATGTTGCTGCTAATATAATCACATGCTTGTCAACTTTAACTGATCAAAAATCAATTCTGAAAAAATACTTGAATTATCTATGAAATTGCAATATTGTCCCTCAGTTTGTTTCAACCCCGTCACGCCATACCATTTACCCTCCTATTAAAATAATGGATCAGTCCGTGATCTGCATTGAGGGAATTACATCACAAAAGTGTCAGTTTCTTCTCTTACCTATATTTCAGATTAAGATTGACAAGCTCAACATTTCAACTATGTTGTATGAATTAATAATAGTAAATCATTGTTTATTACAAAAATAAACAATAGTTTTGCCAAATATTACAATTTTGTAATGTCCTTGATTTCCATGTGGTGCCATATCTTAGCTAAACAAGGTCTCATGCCTACTTTTTGTCAAAAACTTCTACCCTGTTACATTTTTTCAAGTAAATTCCTAGTAATTATTTATATTTTGTGCCAGAGGTGGGAAAATGTAAGTAGTCCACTACCAGATGTTATGACCAAACATTTTGGTTTCATTTTTCAAAGATATAAAGACCCAAAAGGCACCCGATTCAGAGAATACCCAGAATTCTGCATACTGTAAGTACTTAATTATAATTAAGTACACAAATGACATCACCCATCTCTTCAGAGAGCTAAAGGTGACCTGTGCAGCAACACATTTCAATCAATATTAGTCAATACTAAGAGCTGCTAGATTGTGCTGCTTTAATGGAATATGTAAGGAGAATAAGAACATACCATGTGGTCCAGCTGGAGTTTCATCTGCCTCCTGATCCCTGCCTCTGGCCCTCTTTCTGATACTTCATCTTTATTCCTCACATATATTTCTTCTTCTTCACTAATGTCTTCATCTCCTCCTCTTCCTCCTGCTCTGACCCTCCTGGTCTCTTCGTCTCTCTTTTCCTTTTCCTCTTTCTGTTCGTCCTGATCACTTCTCATATGTCTTTTTGTTGTTGTTGAATCACTCCAATACTCTGGCCTGCAAGAGTCTACTTGTGAAAAGCACTGGTACAAATGCTTGTATAACTTTACACGTTAGGGCCATGTAGCCTAGCTAATATGTAGCATATAATAAATATAACATCAGAAAGTATTGATCAAGCGCACACATGCAGCTGTGTTTGGATCCAGTTTTTACGGTAAAGGATGAATCCTGGTTTCATTGATCTGGCCTCATGGCTGTGATGTGTAGTTTACGTGGATTTAATAGTAGGCTACCGCGTAGTTTAGCAAAGTGATCGATCTCCCAGCTAACGCTGTCTGCGTAGTATTTTGTAACGTAATTACGCCCCAAACAGCGCCCGTCTGTTAAACGCTATCGATTCAAACGGCAGCGTTTTATTAATATTTAGTTTCAAGCTCTCGTCCTTAGTAAAAACAAAACTAGTGGAAAGGGAAATGCTCCCAGGGGAAGCTGATCCATAGGTGCTGGGACAGCTCGCTCCCTCCCTCTCTGCAGCGGTGTGAGCCGCGGTCTGTGTGAACGCCGCTCCGCAGTTTAATGCAGGGCCGTAGCTGCGTTTTTAACGGGCCTAAAATGATATTTAAAATGATTCAATTTTAACTAATGTAATGCTTGTTTTGTTGCTTGAGAAGCTTGTGGAAATAGTGTAGGTTTGTTTTAGTACAGTTTAAGGGAAACAAAAGTTAGGGGGGCAGCTGGGGGGGCAAGGCTCTACAGTGGGGGGGCAGCTGCGTCAATCGTTATGTACTTATATTACGCTGTAACAGGATCTAGTGATATCCAAGCAACAGAGCTTCATTTAGCATGAAATAATTATTGCACTGTATATATATATATACACTTATAATAATAAGTAATATTAACTTTATTTAATACAACATTTACGGTACAAGATTTAATCATACAGCCCATGTAGTATGATAATGATTTATAGCAAACATGTGCAATATATCCATTATTACAGCTCTGTGAGACGATATGGGTCCGTTCTTATTGTGCATCCATGGGTAAAGATAAATGCAACTCACATTGGTTTCTCAAACAGCATCTCTGTAAACTACGTGTATTCACTGAATTTCACTCTCTGCCTTTAACGGCTCGTTGTAGCTCCAATAGCTCCAGCCCCCACCCTCCCTGTGAGCACAGTGTGCTCTGATTGGTCGGGACACGTAACATGAACGTGCCGGGCGGCGCGGTCCCGTGGGTTAGATGCGCGTTCATAATGCAGAGGGAAATAACTCTCAGAATAACGTTATTAGCACATTATTACAACTTGAGGAACGAATGTTTTTAATAAGGGCTATACAAGTGTTCATACTGGGTAGTTTATTTAGTTTAAAAAAAATTATCCAACGATTTACAGACCACTAAATCGTCTCCGGCGTCAGAAGTTGAACATTGTTCAACTTCTGACGCCGGAGACGGACCGCTATGCTACCCACAATTCAGTTCGGCGAAAAAGCGAGGCAACGTGACGTCACCCCATTCAAAGTGAATGGGCAGATTGAAGCTGTCGACGCTGTAGTGTGGACGGGCCGTTAGGAATCGACAAGCAGAACCGAAACTAACACTTCTAAACGAACAATGGCGGACACGTACAATTTGCGAATGAGTTCTGCCTTTTGTAAACTGAATGTATCAATCATTTGTCAATAAATCAGGCCGAAAAACTTCACTTGTCCGCCGGACAAGTCAATTGAAAGATCTACTTGTCCGATATTGTAAATACCACGTCCCGGACGGTGGGACGTGTACTTTTTCGCACACTGTATCCTCCCCCGTTTCTCTGGTCGCTGAAATGGGGAATTGAAATTACGGGCCAAAAGTTGTATTTACAAGTATTAAAAGTAAGGACACCAAACCAACTGAGACCCGTCTGTCCGCCACATCTACGCACTGTACAACACACACCTACACACTGTACCACACACACCTACACACTGTACCACACACACACCTACACACTGTACTACACACTTAATGTAATGGCAATTTCCTTCTCCTATGTCCTAGATATTTTTGCCGTTACTTTCACAGAAGGGCTGAAGAGTGATCCAGACGCAGACACAAACAGATGATTTCCGGTCCTTTGTTGAATGTTTATAATGTTGTTTATTCAGCTTTACATACCAGGGTTAATTGTACAGTTTCTAATTGTTGTAATGAGCATCTGCCGGGCTGGTGGAATCGGTATGCTCTCTTCCTCCTGTGTCCACACCTCTCCTGTCACCTATGACCTCCTTATATACACCCGGTCAGGGGCGGATCTACCGGGGTGGCATGGGGTGGCAACTGCCACCCTAAACAATAGCCTTGCCACCCCAGCTGACACCCCAGTTGGCATCTTTGTTTTGAAAGAAAAGTTGTGGCTCATAGGACATTTATGAGAGAGAGTCTCTAATGTCCGAGTGCAAGTGAATGCAGCACAAGATGCACGTCATGTAACCCCTCCCCCGGTCCTGGCGCGAGAGTGGAAATATGATTGGTGGCGAATTCACTTGAACCGGGGGACGGCGCAAAACGAGAAGCATTCGGACCCAAGCACTGAAGGAATGAGGTAGTTGCGGTCTACAATGACAGAGAAGAGACTGTCAGTTTGGCTGTACTCAGCATTGAATCAAAACGCACTACAGCTGTTGATCTTAATACATTTGTGAGGCGTTTTGCTGAACAAAATAGTAATCGCCGCATTCAGCTGTAATAGACATGCCAACTTGATGCTCTGCTCACGGATGACTCGATGAGAATAACAAATTGTTAAGATGATGACCTTGTATGCGTGTATATATTTTTTTCTTTGAGGGGGTCTGCCCCCAAAAAACAGTTTTAAGTCCTGAGAAAGTAAAATAAGACGGTGTGTAAAACTACACTGCCCAGCCAACAGAAAGTAACCACTTTGATTTAACTAGGCCAGTAGGTAAGGACTTTCCACTGGATAATAACTGCAGCGATGTTTTAGCTGAATACACGTTTTTTAACCCTAACTGATGCAGTTAGTCACTTCTTTAATGTTTGTTCTTTCTGATGTAAAGTCAAGGTTGTAACTGTATATCAATAATGATATAATTACTTGTTTTCAAATTTGAAGGAGGGCGAGCAAGCATCTTGATGAACATTCATCATTAACTCCTCCAAAAAATATAGTTTATTCAATAATAAATGAATATGTGAATCATAACAGGTCTTCACTATATCTGTAAAGCGTCTTTGAGCACCTGTAAAAGCGCTAACAAATTAAATCTATTATTATTATTATTATTTATTAACAGCGATTGACAGCTGATAGGAATAATATGATTGTTAATAGTATCATATTCATTCAGACAAACATCGATGAGACAGTTAATTAATGTACTTATTGCAGCAGTCTGCATAGATTTGGTACCCCTGCTGGTCTAAGAGTGAGACAAACTCATTCAGTTATTGTTCAGTTAAAATTCATTAAATTACGTCTGCCACCTTATATGTAAGGCTTTACTGATGTGCCACAATAATATCACCTATGTGATTGAGTTAAAATATGAATATTGTGGCTTTCCAAGTTAACATTGATTGTAGGGGTGTAACGGTTCACAAACATTTCGGTTCGGTACGTAGGCCTACCTCGGTTTTTAGGTCACGGTTCGGTTCGGTTCGTTACGTTTTCGGTACAGCAGAAAAAATTATCACAAAACATTAAATATATTTTTTTTTATTATTATTAAACTGTGACTAATGTATTCAAATAAATACAAAATATAGTAAAATAAACATTAAGGTGCAGCATTTCGATGAACTGAAATAATCTGTATTTGAACTGTACTAGTACCTAAGCAGCCAGCTTGACATTAGGACTTGCTTGTCATTCTATTTTCATGTTGTTTAAAGAAAGATGAACTTGTCCACATTGCTTGCTGAAATGGCAGATCTGCTGGCACTAACAATGCCTCCTGCTGTGGAGAACACCCTCTCTAGGGACAGTGGCAGCAGATACAGCCAGGTAGCGCTTTGCTAACATGGCAACATAAGGATACTTAGCGTTTGTAATAGCTTTGGCTCGGTCTGAACTCTCTGCGAGTGGTGGAGGCTTAAATGCTAGTGGGAGTTGGGTTTGCACTTCAGTCTTTTTTCTTTTGGTACCGGTGATATTCACATTCGGGTGATGCCTTTTAAAATGAGTTTGATGTATTGCCAGCCGCGTAACCAATGTTAGTTGAACAATGCCGACAAGCAGCTTTGGTTCGGTCCACCTGTCTTTGTCCGTCATCCTTGTACGTAACTGCGAAACCAAAATGTTCCAAAACCGGAGACTTCAATGATGCTGGAGGATTTTCGAGCTCAACTTTATCTGCGTTCGCCATTTCGACAGTTCCTCAAATTACTGACTACATTTGAACGCATCCCTGTGACCAGCTCTCATAGTATGCCTCTCGTCCAATGAAATGACTTGGTCGCTCTGATATATACCTGAGATTACTTCCAGAAAGTTGTTCATGTTCTAAATTGTTTACGTTTAACGCTATATTCGTTCGGTACACACGTGTACCAAATCGAAGGGCCCGTACCGAATAATTTCAGTACGGGTACCGTTACACCCCTAATTGATTGATATGATTGCGATTTAAATCAGCATATACTTCTGTCAGGGGATGCCACCCCTCAAAATCTCCTGCCACCCTCTTGCCACCCCATGAATATTTGTCTAGATCCGCCCCTGCACCCGGTCCAGCTAAACCCCGCCACCCAGTGTTCATAAATAATATTGCACTATACATATAACTCAAATAAACTGACACACCAACAACACCCACAAAATGGCTCCTACACACACCTACAGCATAATAAAGCATAATCAGGCTACAGCCGTTGTGTATTTTATTATGTGAAGCACTAAATGGTTTTAGAAAACTATTGACTCTTTGTTTGTAGATATACTAAACTAAAGCAAATAAAGAGAGTAGGCCTGTTATACTGAGTGATATATATTATACACACTGCTCTGCTTTCTGCACGGACCTCACAGCTGTTCTCTCTGGAAACATCGCAACGCGATGAAAGCAGTTTCTAAAATAATATCCAGAGGATGCATGCAGAGCTGTCATTGGCTGAGATAAGTCCGGCCGTGCGTCACACCTCCACCGTTCCCGGAAATGCATCCGCGGAGGAGCCGTGGAGGAACCATCAGTGTATCCTCGGTTAGAGCTCATCCTCGACGCTCGATCCTCGGTGTGCATTTAGAGAAATGAGATGTCCTTCAAAATGGCGCGCTGAAATTCATTTCCGGGTCACTACCGGAGGACCGAGGAGTCCAGGAGGGGAAATTTGAGTATTGAGAAGCCTCTAATGACTCGCCAGCAACAGGCGGCCACTTTCACCAGTCTGCTGACGTCATGTGCGCGTTCATGTGTGTTGGAGGAGGTGCTCTGTAAGGAAGTCTGAAGGAAGTGGCGGATTCTTTTCGGCTGTGTACTTTCAAATTGTAGTGCACTCGAGACGGTTTCTGAAACTTACCTACCCCACCTTTAAGAAAATGTTCTGAACATTAGCTTAAAGGTGGCGTATGTAATTTATTTCAGAAACACTTTTTGTTATATTCCATGGAATGCTCTTAACATCCCGATAGCAATGAATATCTGAAGTGCTTTGACACAAAATCCATAAAAAACGTCATCTGTGGAAGCCGTGGCGCTGTAAAAAGCACGACCAATCATCTGAGCCGGCCCGGCTAAAGTAACCGGATGGCCTACCTGCCTGTCAGCCTTCCATCTGTGCACAAACTTATCTCGTGCCCTCATTGGTCATGTGCGCGTTCGTGTGTGTTGGAGGAGGGGCTCTGTAAGGAAGTGGCAGATTCTTTCTGGTTGTGTATTTTCTAATTCTAGCGCACTCGAGCTGGGTTGCGTTCCGATAATCCAAAAATCAGCTCCTAAATTCTAACCCTATCTCCTATTCCTTAACCTCTGAGTGAAACGTCATGGGGTTAAGGGATAGTGGATATGAGAATTCAAAAGGACTTAGGAGAAGAGACCGCGGTACTTTAGAGAATCCGAATGCACTTTCACTATCCGACGTGTTTATGATGCGCCAGCGGATGTCATTGTGTGCGTCTGCTGCATGGATGTATAATAAGAACTGGGCTGAAGTCCAATAGTCCATTTAGCTTAGGAACCTTCCTAACGGAGTGAAATGACCCGGAAGTACGTCACTGGCAGCCATGATAAGTGCCGTTCCAATTCTCCAAATGAAAGGAAAGGAGGTTTCAAACTTCCTTTATAACCTTCTTTAGCTTAGGAACCACTGGACCTCCCTAACCGAAAGGAGAGGAGAAATGCTGCCCCACAATGCATTGCAGCCGCAGCATTTGCCGTCACTCAACAGTCGGCCGTTCACGGAAACAACCGATTATGACCGAGAAATGATATCATGAAAGTTACGGTGCTTATTAAGCATTTTAAAACGTATGTGGTAAGTTGCCAAAGTGCTTTTTTCTGAACGTTCATCAGTATTATAATCAAAAAGAGAAATACGAACGTTAGTTTTTACTGAAATGATCAAATAAAGTCAACATTTCACTGAGCTGTGTGGGGTTGTTCAACTTTTAAAAGATGTTTGAATGGTGATATACACAGTGATAGATGTTAAGGACTAACGTTTAGAATAAATACATTTGTATTGATTTTAAGATATTTTCATAGTTCATACAATCATACGTATTGGGATCATTTGTATTAATGTGGACCGGAGGGAGAGGGTGACGAGCATACGTTTCACTTTCCTTTTTTATTTCAATTCCAACTTTGGTCATTGTTATGGAAATAATTGTCATAGACGCCAAGATGTGACATACAGGACAAACCTTGATGTCTGTTTACCTTCTTTAAGGACACATGCTGCTTAGCCAATAATGTTATTGTTCCCATTCTGTGACCGGTCAATACTGGGTCACAGATGGTCTGTGTTGTGGGTACACTGGGACACTTCCTTCTCTGTATTTGTGGACTCCAAGGTGAAATCTTCGAGGTCATAAGTGTCCGACGCAAGTAGCTCAGTGTTCCCACACTGTTTAGGCTATCTTCTCAAATATGTTGTTTACTCTCTGCGAAACCAGTTAGATGGGCTGGCAAGAGAGAGGCTCTCCAGAATTGACGTGGCAACTCTACCGTGAAGTCAGAACCTCTGACTCTTGGACTTGTGATGTGAATCCTCCGGCCGTTAACTCCAAATAAACCACCAGTGTTTGACATCAAAGCTACTGCTCCTACCGTGTCTCCTTCCTGAGTCGGTGACTCCCACTGCATAGCTACACAGAAGTTTCCTCTACAAATTGGCGTTGTCGGCAGGATGCCAACAGATCTTCAGATTCTGGTAAGTGTGATTTTCAAATCTACTTTGGACATTGCCTTATCAGAATCTGTGATTGACGGTATCCTAAAATTACCTGTGAAACTGATCGGCTGCGTTTCCTTTTGGTTAATGACCATTTGGGGATGATAAACCCAGGGAATCAGTGTCTGGGGACTCAGTCCTGGCTGATTTCCTCTGTGTATGCTGCTCGGGACGGAAGTGCCATACAGGCATACACAGCTCATGTTTAGAGATACCTTAAAGAAAGGGCATCAGTAAAGTGGAGCTTCTGTGTGAATTGAAAGCAATGTAAAAGATTTGTATTGGACAAATCGCCGGATTTTGAGGGTCTTAGCGGCCAAACATAGCAGTTGAAAATAAGCAGCCAGAGATATTTACTGCTATCACCTCTCTGTACAAACACGGCTCCAGCTGCAGCCTTGTGTGTGTGTGTAAAAGAAACCTCACCGCGTGTGTGTGGGGCTGGAGCAGTGCAGGCTGAGAGGGAGAAAGTCACAGCTTATTGCCTATAGGTTTTAACTCACGGCACCGCCGTCCTTCAAACGGGACGGTCTAAAAGCACTCGTTGTTTAGGACCGCTTTTCTCATGGTTAGACGGGCCAGCGCGAAATGCGTGCATCACCCGATGCGCTACGGCTCTCTGGAGCAGGTGGCGGTCAGGAGTGCATACATACAATTATAGGCTAATTGATCAGAGGTGTGTAGTGGCAAGCAAGCATAGGCAAACTGTGTTTCACCTTGAGGTGAACTCGATGGCGAGTAGATATAGGCTGGTCGTACGGACTACAGTCAACTGAGCTGTTGTTTGGAGAGAAAGGGCAGGGAAAAAGTCTGTGGGCTCCGATCGGGGGGGGCACAGCGCCACTAGAAACAGATAGCCTAGTGGTTGTCGCAAGAGGATAAGCTTAGTTATCGCTCTTGGACGGCTTTCAGGCACCGATCAATAACTTGTATACAAGGGTGAGGCGTGAGCAGACGCCCCACTAATTCCCCACCCCCTCTAAGATCTCTAAAATCCGGACTAAATTGAGCTGGATGAGCTTTGCTGGTGTTTATTACGAGTTCATGTTTTGTTTGTCTGATTGTTTGTATGGGGGTCTATATTGGTTTGTCCCGCCGTCTTGTGTATGTTTTGTAACAACTAATAATTAATCAGTCCATAGACAGGGTAAAATGAACTAAACTTTAATTATCTCACCAAAAGTAAATGACCTGAGAAAAATAAAAAGTGTTTTTATGTCCTGCCTCTGAGTGCAGGGGAAAATGTAAACAAGAAGCACACTGTTCAGGGTGAGCGCTATAGGTGTAAGAAGAAAATAAGATTATATTGCTTTAAGAATCCATTCTTAAATGGTATTGCTGGTATGTTAAGATATCTTTGTGACCTTGTATAAACCCTATGCCCCGTCCTGCGCCCCGAGACCCTCAGAGACTTGCCTGAGGAGATCAGGGTTGCAAAATTTGGTTTTAGGTCAATGTTGTATTATTTGTTTCATTTATTCTTAATCTATGTATTGTATAGTAATAATGAATAAAAACGTAATGTATTGAACACATTCCGAAACAAAGCAGATAAGCAGAACAAGACTCAGACATAATACTAATTGTTGTTGAAACCTTTTGCGCTGTTGCAGCAAAATGGAAACTTTGTTAATTATTCTGTTCCAACTGGCCACTGGAATCAGGTAATTAATATAAGTTGAAGTTCAATTACAGTTTTAAAAATAGTTTAACATTCTTTATTAAACTGCTTCAAATTATTTCTAGTATCAACCAATTGGTCTCCATAGACATTACTAAAATTAAAATAGTTGTTAAACTACTGACAAGTTTTCTGAAACCGAGCTTATGAACAACAGAGTAAAGGTTGCTGGTTAAGCCAGGATCAATATATTTGTTGAAGTTTTTATTGTGTGCATAATAAATGTGTTAAATTAATTGAGCAATTCTTTTAAAGTATAATGTTGCAATTTCTTTCAAATAAGTAATCACAGTTAAAAAATAGATGTTGTTTTCCAAGGGCCTCTCTTTCACAGGCCCACACTTTGAATCATAACACTTCCAAGTCCTACAGAGATCAGTATCACTTTGTGTTGCAAGCCAAATCCAGGGGTTCTACTCGAGCCCAATTTTAAATACCATAAAGAAAAGTATTGAACCCAGCTCGAGCTAAATGTGAAATGTATTTAATTAATGTGCAAGTGTTTTGATTTATTTAAAATGTTCCAGTCTAGCTTCCTTCGAGTTTAGTATAAACAACAGATTGGTTCTCATAACATTCTCACTGCTGTGCTGTCCCAAATGTTTTAAACCTTGGGCAGATAAGCACACACACAAACACACACACTTTGGATGAGTAATCACTTCATCCAAATTGTAAATTGTTGCCTTCTTTAAAGTTATTAGTAATTCAAGATTAATTATTAAATTAAATTAGGTACATAACAATAAACAAAATAACTTTGACTTGATCATTTTGTTCACAACATTAGACCTTGTCCTCTAATCTCTAGAATAAGATAAGTGTGCATGTCTGGGTGTGGAACACTCCTGTAATGAACCTAATCTTCTTATCCTTTTCATTACAGAGCTGGGAAAATGGTGTATTGCTTAGATTCGGATCCGTGCAAAGTCCAATTTTGACTGACTTTAGTTCTAATGTTAATTTGATTTCAACCCATAAGTAATTATTTAGATTAACTCAACATTTCACATGATGGATTAGTGCTCCACATTTTTCCCACTAATTTGTTGTGCAATTAGGCCAATGGTAAAGAGAGACATTGATGACCTTGTGTCCCTTTTGTTGGTACGTGGTTCCATTTTGTCTATGGCCTTGGACGATTTCACTAAGAATCACCCAGTTCTGACAGTCCGGCTGAGTGCAGTAACAGAGATGCTATGGCTGCTCTACATGAAATGACATTAATGGTCTGGTCCAAGAATGGACACCATTACCTGCTTCCAGAGACAATGCCACTCCTTAAACTGAACAATACTGTCTCACGTGGGCCACTCCCCCCACCAAGCCATGAACTGAAAGCTTGACATCTGCTTTGAACACCTGGAAGCCTCCCGGTCACACCAGCACCAACCCTTGGGTCAGTCAGATGGGACTAACGGCTTAACTTAGGGCATTTGGTTCAGAAATATGACTCTCGTTACCGCAGAGTGGGTTGTTTTTTTTAAGGCTATTCATACTGCTATGCAGAGGATGCCTGTAGGTTGGCAAGCTGTTAAAAGCCCCTACTATTTTTTTTAAATAGGCCTCTTAATGTCTAGTTCTACATGTATTCACATTATATGGACAATGTTTCCACCTGGTAAAACTAAAGGCTGCACAGTACTCAGGCTACAATACGACCATTCTGTTCTGCTCTAACGATTCAATTGATAGATTCTACATCAAAACAATGAGCTTTTATTGTTTCCAATGATAACGTCATTTTAAGTGGAGGAATGCAAAGCTGTTTTCAAATGTAAGGTTTTGAATGTGTTTGACATTTCTCAGTAATAACACCCTCAGACACCCACTATCATTCATGCTATGCCTTCAGTAGTGACTCAGATGTTAAGGGGAAGAAGCTTTTCCTCCCAAATCAGCTATGCTTTGTTTTTCAACAAAGGTATACAGTTCCTGCATAATATATGTTTCTCACAATTGTTTGTTTTTTTGTAAGCTGCACACAGGTGATACTGAGTCTTCTCGATTAATAGATTATAAACTACACCATGCTTAAATAGACTCCTAAGTTATTATTTCATATGAGACATATGTAAGAAAAGGGAGGGAAGAGTCAATTATATTGAGTAATTGATTTTATATTGGAACATTTATTTCTCAAACCTATGTTTTATGGAAGAGGAAAATATTTCTGATAAACTAATCTTTTATCAAACGGTAAATGGTGAATTAATATAACATTTAGAATCATTGAGAAGGGGTGATATCCGCAGGGACTAGCTCACCTTTAAATTACAATAACATTTCTCTGCTTTGGACTGATGAGTATATGATTCTTGCATGTTAAATGACTAACACAAACCTTACATTTATGCATGTACATGTATCAGGAAGGCTCCCAAATAATTCTGAGGGGCCTATCCTATTTTTGTATTTAAATGATAATGTGCTAATCCATTACCTTGAGTTGTCTGCACTCAGGAAAACATCCCTATCAAGTGTTAACCCAATAACTAGGACAGCTCTGAAGGCCAAGGGTCAGAGAGAGAGGGTCACACTCTCCGGCTGCAGAGGGCACCCCATCTACAGGCAAGGAGGCACGAGGTCGTTCGAGATGAGAGGATTCTAATCTTCAACTATCTGAGGAGATGGGATGCTTCTTCACCTTTCTGCGCGGTGGTCTCAGGCAGACAACCCTGCGGGACGAGCGAGGACTTCAGAGGCTTCATACCAGGTTCCTTGTTTCTTGGAGGATCAGATGTCTTCCTAACCTCTCCCATCACGGGGGGAGACCTGGATGCGCCACTTGGAATACGCAGTTTTGTCTGGCACTGCTCTCAAGCAGATAGCAGAAGGAATGCAGGCGGATGAGCCTCCGTTTCACCGGGGGGATCAACTACAGTGCTCACTGAATGAGCCACACAAAAGCAGAGCAATTGGGGGGTTTAAATATGGCGCTCTGAGGAAGAGTTTGAGCCAATCAGCACCTCTGTGCTAATCTACAGTATCAGGATGCCTTTACACACACCAGACACTCGTTGTCATAAAGAGAGGAGGAGAACGAGTCAGAAAGACTGAAGGACACGTTTTTCCAGCTCTCGTACAAAGATGAACTTTGAATTGATTTTATATCTTGGATGTTTACAGATGTACAATTAATGACTGTCTTTATATTTCCAATGACCAGACATGTGTTGAATAGTGGTGATAAATATATTTTTGCCGGATCAGATTACACTTTCGCACTAAACAAAATGTATTCAGATTATAAAGTATTGAATCATAAGATATTTCTACTATTATCACAGATAATGTTAATATCCTTTATCGTCCAGCAATCAGGCTTAACAACACTACTCTTTAATGTATTATCCATGCATAGAAAGACCTACAATGATGTTTCAAGTACTGGATTAATTTCAGTTTTGGCCCAAAACAAATATTTATAATATTTCATATAACAATTATGTAGCATATTTGATCCTCAAATTAGAGAAGTATAATTTAAAGAAATTGATATTATACATTCAACATTAGATAAACACAGAAGAATCCTTTCCAAGTACCATAAGTAGATGCTCAGGTAAGTATGGCTAATAGGAATAATTGATAGACTTAATTTGGTACAGATCAGTGGTAGCATTTACAAATGTAATAATTCAAGGTTTAAAAATGTTTAATCCTTCCTTTCCAGGTTTTTACAAACGTCTTTGAATATTTGCCTAACTTTTCCTTTTCAGATTTTGAACAATGTACTTGACTAAAATGAATATATTGATTTCACTAAGTGCCTTACTCTTGACTAAAGCGTATTTAAGTAAACATAAAAGTAATCCTAAAATTGAGGACACTGCACTTTTGCAGATTACAGATTGATCAAATCACCATTGTGAATTCTATACTCTAACTGTGAATTTGTAGCTGGATCTCTTACGATCCTGAGTTTTAAAATGCTTTTGACTAGTGATTGCCTTGAAGTAAATCTTTAAAGCGGCAAGCTGGTTTTGTTTTATAGTTTGATGAATGAAATTAACTAATGGTAAATGATAAAAGATATTAGTTTAAAACAAATATTTAGCCATTGTGCACCTGTGTTTTATGTGTTCATTATTATGCTTTTGACAAAAGATGATCAAACACTGATGAGAGATGATTTTTCCTATTATGATTGGCTGTATCAATCATTGTGATTGAATGTTTCAATCTTATTCTACTTTGTGATGTAATTAATGTAAGGTGAGACCACACTCGAATCTGGAGACGCCTATTGAGTTAATTATTGACCAAATTATTATTAGACTAATGTGTTTAGGTTATCATAAATGATAAAAAGAGAGGACTGTTATGGAAATAATTGTCATAGACGCCAAGATGTAACATACAGGACAAACCTTGATGTCTGTTTACCTTCTTTAAGGACACAGGCTGCTTAGCCAATAATGTTATTGTTCCCATTCTGTGACCGGTCAATACTGGGTCACAGATGGTCTGTGTTGTGGGTACACTGGGACACTTCCTTCTCTGTATTTGTGGACTCCAAGGTGAAATCTTCGAGGTCATAAGTGTCCGACGCAAGTAGCTCAGTGTTCCCACACTGTTTAGGCTATCTTCTCAAATATGTTGTTTACTCTCTGCGAAACCAGTTGGATGGGCTGGCAAGAGAGAGGCTCTCCAGAATTGACGTGGCAACTCTACCGTGAAGTCAGAACCTCTGACTCTTGGACTTGTGATGTGAATCCTCCGGCCATTAACTCCAAATAAACCATCATGTGTTTGACATCAAAGCTACTGCTCTTCCCGTGTCTCCTTCCTGAGTCGGTGACTCCCACTGCATAGCTACACAGAAGTTTCCTCTACAGTCATGATGAAGAATATGTTTCTCTGTTGTCCACGTTCATAAAGCATAAAACAACAGCATCAGAGCACGGTGCAGAGTCTCTAGATGAGTTTACAGTAGTCCCTCGTTCTTATTGAACATCCATGTTGTAGTCTGCTGTAGAAAACTGTAGTTTCCATAGTTTCCCCACAGCAGTAGACGCACACTCATGACGTCCGCTGGCGCATCATAAACACGTCGGATAGTGAAAGTGCATTCGGATTCTCTAAGCACCGCAGTCTCTTCTCCTAAGTCCTTTTGAATTCTCCTATCCACTATCCCTTAACCCCGTGACGTTTCACTCAGAGGTCAAGGAATAGGAGATAGGGTTCGAATTTAGGAGCTAATTTTGGATTATCGGAACGCAACCCGGGATACAGCGTGGGAGGCGGGGCCACATTAATTCCTATGAGAGCTGCTCATTAGCGCATGATGACAAAATGGCCCAACTTTTGAGAGAGCGAAACGTCACAGATTACCCGGCATGCCTGAGAAGTACCCGTATGTGCGCTCATAGCGCATGCGCAACTTTAACCACGCCGCCCAAAAGGCTCGTTCACATTAAGCACGTGAATTTGCGTACACGTAACAGCACCGCGCGTTCATGACAGCATGGTACTGGATTTATATTAACGAGGCGGCAGTTAGCAGCTAGCGGCTAGCTAGTAAATGATGCTAACTTACACATCAATCGTTATGTACTTTTATATTACGCTGACATCAGGATCTAGTGATATCCAAGCAACAGAGCTTCATTTAGCATGATACTTGTGTGGGTTGTACATGAAACCACTTGGTAATATATACAAATGTATATGTTGAAGCCTGTTATGATCAATTGTGAGTTAAAACTTTATCTAAAAAGTAAAGCTGACGGTGGATTACTGTGGTGGAGTTAAAATAACAATAGCCTATTTCTTTTTGAAATGTGATGGAGTAAAAGGATAGTAACTGTGATTATTCATGTTAAGTAGCCCACAAGTAACTAAAACGTATAATACTTGAAGGAAAGGTGTAAAATGTTCTCATAAATACCAATATCACAGTACAACACCCCTTAAATACCAACCATGTGTATATATATATATATATATATATATATAAATATGCCGCTAAAACTGTGTAATATACCAGGCTGCTAAATCCTCCAAACTGTTACAGGATGTGTATTTTGTGAAATGTGTATTTGTTTTTAATTATAATTTCTTGTTTTGAATCTTTAATACTTTTTGTATGCATACTTTAAGTAACATTAGGCTGTCTTTGGCTCTTTTCTGCTGTAACAATGTAAATGTATTCTGATCTAATTGATGTTTTTGTCAGTTTGTTTCCCTATATTGCGACACTTATTTGGTTTAAGATTATTTCTCCTTTTTTTAGACATCCCCAACCATAGTGGAATGCTGTTGTAAAGGATTGCATTGATCCGTGCATCAATACCTTCACCCAGCTTTGAGGCCTCCAATGAATGAACATCATCTTGTGGCTGGGAAAAATGTGAACAAATGAATCTCACAAAGAGTGATTTTTTGGTGTAATCATTATAATATCAAAGACAAGCACTTTAAGTAACAATATATAAAATCATTCAGCAGCAGAGGATGGGGTGGAAACATCATTTCTAACTAAGATGATTACAATATTACAAGTTAAACATCAAGATGAACATACTATTATTAATTAAAAAAGTACATGGGAGACTTAAATATCCTGCAATATACCATTAGCAGAATAGGAACAAATGTGCCAAAACATTTCTAAAATAAACATAAACTGAGGGCTTTCTTCCTGAGCCGCTGGGAGTAAAGATCCTCCATGGATGGCAGCTCCGCCCTGGTGATGTTCTGTGCAGTTTTCACCATCCTTTGGAAAGCCTTACGATTGAGGGCGGTGCAGCTGCCGTAACAGGCCGTGATGCAGCCGTGTCCGTGATGGACACTGAGGAACCTGAAGCTGCTGACTCTCTACCGTAGTCCCATTGATGGCGATGGGGGGCGTGTCCCTCTCTTTGCTGCTTCCTGCAATCCACAATCAGCTCCTTGGTTTTGCTGATGTTGAGATGGAGGTTGTTATCCTGGCACCAAGATGTCAGGTTTTCGACCTCCTCTCTGTACGCCGTCTCGTCGCCGTCTGTGATCTGGCCGATGACGGTTGTCTGTTACGATCTCAGGCACTTAGGATGTTGGACTCAATTGCAGACAGGGAGACAGAGGTAAAGTATTGGTAAGATACTTTATTTTTCCAAGAAAACACGATGAACAATAAAAGGTCACTAACTAATCTCAGGATGAGATGACAAAAAATGAGACCAAAAGGAAAATCGCTCACGTAGTGAGGAACAAAACTATTCTTGAGCATAAAAGAGCATATACCTGAACATTAGTGATGTTACGTATTGCGCCGAGGCTTCGGATCGTGTGTCGAGTAATCCCAGAAGCTTTTTGTGAAGCCTGTATCGAGGCTTGTATCGTTTTGGGCCAGTGACGTCATCGATGACAAACGAAGCCTCGCTGCCTGTCAATACCACGTGACTGCTTCAGGAAGCGATTCAGATCGGTTGAACCGTTGAACCACAACGCTCATAATACCCATGGATGTATAATAAGAACCATATTACCCCTCCTGTACCCGGGCCCGGTGACACGATGGAATCAAGAGAGCTCAGACCCTCACTTATATAGAGGTCGGAACATGTCATAAGTATAAATAGATACAAGCATAAATAAATATAGGAATAAAAACATCAATAAATACAGGAATACATATCTTACAGTGTTTTCAAGGAGATTCAGCGTGTGTGCTGTGGCTCAGCTGGAAAGCAGTTGACTCATGACCGCAGGGTCCCTGGTTCAACGACTGAACAATACGTATTTTTTGTTGTTTATAAAAGCTACAGCTACATGAGATAATGTAGTTAATAAATGTATTCTTTGATATGGTTTAGCCTTTCTCAGGCTACAACATGGTTAAGTTTACGAATATTATTAAGGAATACAAATCCCTCTTTGCAATGTTTAGCAGCCTCCTTAGGATTTTCAATCACAATCATTAAACTGTAATAAATACAATATTGTTAACATGAAAATATGATTTAATGTTCGTTGTTTAGAGGTATTCTAAGGCTTTACTCAATGGGAACTCGGTATGAGATAGAGCACACTGTTGAGATGTCCAATCTGCCTGTTTTACACACTTTGACCAACAGGGGGGTTTGTGTTCAAATGAAGCCCATGATGAAGCCTCATGAGATGAACCCTTTTGCGAACCAATTGGTGGAATGGTGGAAAGCTTCAAAGCTTCATAAGGCTTCATCTCGCCATCACTACTGACCATGGCAAGAGACAATACAAACTGACACTGAACACTGGGAGACAGGGGAATTTAAACACAGGGGTAACACAGGTGGGAACAATCAGGGGCGGGGCTGACACTGATGAGCACAGGAGACACACAAGGAGTGACAGGTGAAAACAATCAGGAAATTAGACACACCAGGGAAACTAACGACAGACATGAAAACACAGGGAAAAGAGACCAGACAATATACAGGGAGGAAAACATGACAAGGAGAACGGAAAAACACCCACACCTAGACATAGACACGTGACATGACATAATAATCCTGACATTGTGTCGTCAGCACGTAGGCCCATACCAGTGTCTTGAAGTGGCTGTGCTTCCTCCTGGGCAGCATCCAAAATGGAGAAGAAAGAGAACAGACACACCACAGCTGGGTGAGGCTGGGGAAGATGAGTGAGGGAAAGAGAGAAACAAAACAGGGGGACTAAGATGAGTGAGGGAAAGAGAGAAAAAGACAAGGGGACTAAGATGAGTGAAGGAAAGAGAAGGGGACTAAAGTTTAAGAGAGAGGAAGAACACAGAATGTGAGCGAACAATTTAATTAAATTACACATTTAAAAAAAATAGTGTGAGTAAGTGAAGACATCCTTACAAGGAGGACTGCCCTGTCAAATTTAAAAGTTATTCTTGTAAATATACATATCCTGTTGAGGCTAGAATCCAAAATGCAGAACCACTTTAGATTGTAGCCTCAAGGGACTGTTTAAGGTTACTTAAAAACATATCATTTCCCAAATTGGTGAAATGAACTCCATCTCTTAGAAATATGCCATGGCAGTCAAACTTAATGCAAGGATGCCTTACACTCTCTCCACCCAAACCACTAACACATTTACCCATCTCTCTGTTCACCCACATTCTGTCCTTGTTCAGCTTTCCCGGATTGGCTTTCCTCCAGTGACATCTCTCATTGATAGAAGATAGAATTATCTTCATCTCTGAGAAGTTGTCACTGAGGGAAAGCAGGTCCTGCTTCATCGCTGTGACAAGCTCCACACCTTTGATGTTGCCAAGGTCATTGCCGCCACAGTGGATGAGCAGGACATCCGGGACTGTTCTTCCTCTCAAGGACTAATAGAAAAAGGGAAGAAGGTTCCTCCACCTCAGACCACCCTTGCCAAACCACCACACACGGCAATTGACACCCAGGTTGCTTCCCATGGTGTGTCTGGCTCTTTCTTCCCCACGTCTAACGTAGCTGCTCCCTATTATCCACACATTGGGACCTAGATAGAATAAAATATATTGAAAAAGGAAAAAAAAGTGTTTACTGGTGATCATCTTTTAGAAAAAGGCGGTACATGTAGCCTGAGTTGTCATATCATTTTCATCATATTTTTAAGACTACACAAGTTTAATTTGTATATTATATTACATATAACTCTATATTTGTATATAGAATCATGATGAAACTTTATAAGGATTAAGATTATATATTAATATTACATTAAATAATGCATGACGATTTCATGCATTATTACGAAGCAGGATGTATCAAGTCACTGACTTTTTGTGATAAGGTCACAATCAACTGATTTCACTTATCAGATGTAAAAATAAGGTACAATATATTTGTTTTTGCCATATGAAAGTAAAGGGTATGCAATCAAAAAATTACTGAAACAAAATGAATAAAAATTCGAGAGACAGCAAGCGCATTTCGTGGCATCTGCAGGCAGTGGCAAGTCCTTCCGGCATATGCCACAGAGGCCGCTACTCTGTGGTAGCTGTGGCAAGTCCTTCCAGCATATGCCACAGAGGCTGCTACTCTGTGGTAGCTGTGGCAAGTCCTTCCGGCATATGCCACAGAGGCCGCTACTCTGTGGTAGCTGTGGCAAGTCCTTCCAGCATATGCCACAGATGCCACAACTTGCCGAGGCATCTGCCGCTGCTCAACAGGAGTTGCCACAAGATGCCAGAGTAAGAGAAGGTTTACGGTAGCTGCCACTCGCCTTCCGTGGCAAATGCTGCTATTTAAACCCGTATTTATCGTGTAAAATGTCGCTGTTTTGGCATGACTTTATCGAACTGATCTGTACACAGGACTGATGATGGTCCGATCTCTATTTTTTTTAAACATTATAATTTCTATTCAATTTTACTTGGAGCATGGTTTGCTAAAATAAACAAACGTGCTATATTTATGATGAAATATTGGCGAGTGAGGGTTGCAACGCCCTTGGCAATTTTCGCTTCTTGAGGGGAGTTTCCACTGCTTGCTACGATAAACCAGGTGTATGACTAGTAAAGACAAATAATTAACAAATAAATATCTGTATTGACACAGCAACGTGTACACTGGTCTTATTAGACTTGGCTACAGACTTAGGGCAGCTGTAACTGATTGCAGTTGCCACTGCTAGTGAGATGCTAAGGTTTACTTTATAAATTAGGCAAAGGACTTATATTTGCCCCATGCCTTCAGCAGCAGCAGGCCATTCACTTTGATTTGATCCAGTTATGAAATGTCATCATTTCGACAATAAAGAAATGCTACATAAACGTTATCTTGCACGTTTTATCGAACCATCTCCATTTCTAACTTTCAATATATTTAAAAAGAGATCTCTCTCTCATCTCTCATACATTTTGTGAGGAAACTTTTCCACCAATAATTCCAATAAGTATTCCAAAATGTATTCACTTCAGGTTTACGAAAGTAACTGTATTCGGATTAGTTGTTTTTCCAAATGTAACGCGAGCTGAATACAGTTAGGCTACTTGGTTTTTGTATTCTGATTACGTAACGCCGTTACATGTATTCAGTTACAACCCAACCCTGTGCACAGATCATCAGTCCTGTGTACAGATCAGTTCGATAAAGTCATGCCAAAACAGCGACATTTTACACGATAAATACAGGATTTAAATAGCAGCATTTGCCACGGAAGGCGAGTGGCAGCTACCGTAAACGTTCTCTTACTCTGGCATCTTGTGGCAACTCCCGTTGAGCAGCGGCAGATGCCTCGGCAAGTTGTGGCATCTGTGGCATATGCCGGAAGTACTTGCCACAGCTACCACAGAGTAGTGGCCTCTGTGGCATATGCAGGAAGGACTTGCCACTGCCTGCAGATGCCACGAAATGAGCCAGGCCCTACTGAAAAATTCTTATAAAAACTATACAGCACCTTGTCCAAGTATGGCGGGAGGCCCACTTTCCTTCAGGATTTCCTCTCTGGATGTCGATCCGGCTATTTCTGCCATCTATAAATAAAGTACAAATGATTAGCTCTTCACGCCTCTTTAAAATAATATGTGTTCTTGAAGATTCTGTATGCATCGTCGTTTACAATGGTAGGGACATTGCATTGGAAATTAGTTGTGAAAAAGACATGTCATTTTTAGTTTTTTCATCTCACATTTATAGATTTTAAATACAAATATATATATATATAAAACGAATTATAAATGCAAGGCTGGTTTCTAGAAAGTTAGCTAATGCATACAGAGTTAACATTGCAGAACTGCTGGCATGCATACATTTCTAGCATTTTGGTTAACTATGAAAAGTATGGAAAATTACTGTGCAAACACCCAACATTAGCTTAGCCACAGTAGCGGTTGCTGATGAGTGGTTTGGCTTATTTTACTGTTTTATATGAGAACATGTTACATTACATACAGACATTAAGGAGGCAGGTTAGAAAATAAATATGTTTTCGTCTCTTACCTTTTGGAGCAAACTGTTGTCGGTTGTTAGCATAGACTGTCTGTATATATAAAGCGTTGTCTCTTTAGCCTCAGTGACGTGACAGTGAACACTGAACGTGACCGCGTGTGAAGGGGGAGGGGCGCGGGGGATTTAGGTCTGGGCTGCGCTAAATTCAGCCTCTCTTTCCAACATCTCCTGTGGCGGCAATCCACATTCTATACTATTCTATATATGTATGAGCTCTGTATGTGTTTTCTTTTCCTTATGACTGTTGTAAGTAAACTTTTTTATTCTATACTTCCTTCTGTATGAGCTCTGTATGTGTTTTCTTTTCCTTATGACTGTTGTAAGTTAACTTATTTATTCTATATCTTCTTCTATATTTGTATTTGAATGTATGTCACAGTCCTCTGTTTATTTATTGTTAAGCAACGCAACACATGGTTTTCAACAGTGGAACGATTTATGTGAATGTCAACAGCAACATCCCAAGCTTCTTTCTAGCCAATATTCATTATGTTGTATTTGTACCTTCAACTGTAACTGAAAGTTCAATTTGGTGTATTTTGTTTGCAAGTCTGTGTTCAACATACTACTTGGAGTACGCTTAACGCGGCACAAGTCTGAACTGAACATGGACACGCAAAATTCTAAACATGTATTTTTTCATATCTGATACCAAATCTTGCAGCAATATTGCCACACTGGAGATGTATATTAGTTATTTAGAGTTTAGTGTTCACAATGTGTTAAATGTATTCAATGTGTTAAATGTATTCAATGTGTTAAATGTATTCAAAGTATTCAATGTGTTAAATGTATTCAATGTGTTAAATGTATTCATTGTATTAAAATAACTATCCAAACATTTGATATGTAAGTTATTTATATGTATGTAAGTGTTGTCTCGTGTGTATGTACTGTTTGTGATCGTTGTTGTGTCCTCACTCGTGGCCTGCACCTTGACGTGGTGAGTGGGCTTTAAACTAAGACAGGCCATTTATGTTTGAAATATCATGCTAACAAACCTGCAATTACAGAATTGAAAGATAGTGGTTATATATGTTCATGTATTGCTGACATTATTACAATTTTTAAAATGGTTCTCCTCTCCTGCAGTAAGCTGTGATTCCAGGTGTTCATGCTGCCGCCCGCCTCCCCCCCATCCACCTCCTTTCATCATATCCAGTACCAGGAGAGCTAATCCAAAGACCTCATCACACCTCCTCTTCATCCCATCTCCTCATCAAATCCAGATCTTCAGCATCATCATCACCAGTGTCTAGACCCCGGGGGTTTCCCTATATGCTCACGGCTGCATTTCCCCTCTTAGATATACGATTTCAGGATCGGGGTCTAATCGCCAAAGACTTAACATTTATCATATGACATGTGTCAATAAATGTTCTTTAAACAAAATGAAGTCTCTCCTGATTGAACTGTCTGGACCCCATCCTCAACTTTTTTCAAACCATAACATGCCTTCAGAGGGCTTTCCTGTTGATAATGTTTGGTGGATTTTTTAATAGAATAATTGTAATCAATATTATATTACCTTTTAATCTATATCAATTGTATTAACATTTTTTGTCACTATTTTGTTCACCTTGTTCTACTATGCCAGCCATCAGAGGTATACATTTGTTAACATCTCTTTTAGGTTTCATTTCTTATATTTGTGAATTTCTATATAAAATGCTAATTTCTACCTGAAATGCTTATGTATTTTTAATTACATTTTCGTAAAGCTTTCACTTTTTCAGCGGAATAAATATTATAACTGGTTTTGTTCAGCATTGCCAGCTTCACTGTTGAGCGTGATGTTGTGCCCAGCACTCTCCTGTCCTGTGCTCTGAAATCAAAATGTGGATAAGAATAAAACAACACTAAAATAAACACTACAATACAACTTGTAAAACTTTTGAAAAAACACAAGGTTGTTCATTTGTGTGTATACATATACAACACAGGCAATATACAATTATAATTAATACAACTGTTAATTTGATTAGAGCTTTGACACATATCTTTATTGATATATGTATAAATATGACGACTTAATATATAGTCGGCCTAATAGCAAACAGCTACGTTCAACTCTTTTAATGGTATATTGCAAGTGCAATAAGAAGCTACAGGAACGTTAATCTACGTCGGTAATATTGTAACATTCCCAAGATGAGTCGGAGACAGGCTTGTAGTTATTAGGCTTTAATAACTCGTATTTGAAGACAAATGATAACAGGTCAAGTACACTTCGTGGGTTCTACCGCACACTCACTTATTTCCTAAACCAACCACAAGATATAGCACTGTCCACGTCACAACTCCCCGCCCTCCCCCGTCCGCTCCACCAACCACAGGCCCGCACCTCAGCCACCACCACGGTGCAGCTCTATGATTGGCAGAGAGACGGGGGATGCCTAAGTGACACCCTGAGTAGCCTATCAGGATCGCTACAATATTATTAACTTTATTTAATACAACATTTACGGTACAAGATTTACATCATAGCCTACAGCCCATGTAGTATATTATTTTACAAATAATGAATTACAGCAAACATGTGCAATATATCCATTATTACAGCTCCGTGGGCTGGCAGTAAGGCGATATGGTCCGTTGTTATTGTGCATCCATGGGTAAAGATAAACGCATGTAGTGCTGAACACGTCACATCACATGAACGTGCCGGGCAGCGCGGTCCCATGGGTTAGATGCGCGTTCATAATGCCGAGGAAAAATAACTCTCAGAATAACGTTATTAGCACATTTCTACAACTTGAGGAACGAATGTTTTTAATAAGGGCTATACAAGTGTGCATACTGGGTTGTTTATTTAGTTTTAAAAAAAATTATCCAACGAGTTACAGACCACTCTTTCCCCATGTAAGTCAATGGGAAAAAGTGTTTCCGGGCCCAGCAACCAAACGGAAGTGTAGTACGGCCGTTTGGCCACTACGAATATTCTCATCAGACTCCGGCGCACTTCCTGGGGGCTTGGGACTGCTGCTTTGGGGAAACTACAGTTTTTTTTATAGCGGACTACAACATGGATGTTTAATAAGAACGAGGGACTACTGTAAACTCATCTAGAGACTCTGCACCGTGCTCTGATGCTGTTTTTATGCTTTATGAACGTGGACAACAGAGAAACATATTCTTCATGACCAAAGTTGGAATTGAAATAAAAAAGGAAAGTGAAACTTATGCTCGTCGTCACCCTCTCCCTCCGGTCCACATTAATACAAATGATCCCAATACGTATGATTGTATGAACTATGAAAATATCTTAAAATCAATACAAATGTATTTATTATAAACGTTAGTCCTTAACATCTATCACTGTGTATATCACCATTCAAACATCTTTTAAAAGTTAAACAAACCCCCCACAGCTCAGTAAAGACTGAAATGTTGACTTTATTTGATAATTTCAGTAAAAACTAACGTTCATATTTATCTTTTTGATTATAATACTGATGAACGTTCAGAAAAAAGCACTTTGGCACTTACCACATACGTTTTAAAATGCTTAATAAGCACCGTAACTTTCATGATATCATTTCTCGGTCATAATCGGTTGTTTCCCCAGCGCGTGCACTACGCTCTGCATCAGCCAAACGACTCGTTGCGCCCTCGCTGCGAGGGGGACCCAAGTTCCCATCGGCGAAAACACGTGGGTTTGCTGTCCTGGCTCCAAGATGGTGGAATGAGCTCCCCATTGACATCAGGACGGCAGATAGCTTGCACATCTTCCGGCGCAAACTGAAAACTCATCTCTTTCGACTCCACTTCGAGCGTTAGAACTATTAACGAAGCACTTTTATACTAATAAAGGACTGGCTTATCTATAGCACTTGAAATGTTTGGCTCTATGAAACCTGATGTACTTATATGATTCTGTTTTCTTCAAGGTTGTGTCTTCCTGGTCGAATGTACTTATTGTAAGTCGCTTTGGATAAAAGCGTCAGCTAAATGCAATGTAATGTAATGTTTCCGTGAACGGCCGACTGTTGTGATGGCAAATGCTGCGGCTGCAAGGCATTGTGGGGCAGCATTTTCTCCTCTCCTTTCGGTTAGGGAGGTCCAGTGGTTCCTAAGCTAAAGGAGGTTATAAAGGAAGTTTGAAACCTCCTTTCCTTTCATTTGGAGAATTGGAACGGCACTTATCATGACTGCCAGTGACGTACTTCCGGGTCATTTCACTCCGTCAGGAAGGTTCCTAAGCTAAATGGACTATTGGAATGCAACCCCGGTTTCTCCAAAAGTACCTACCCCACCTTTAATATATGTGCAAATAATAATCATAATGTAAACAAAATAGTCCAATACAAAAAAAAGCAATGCAATATGCTTTACAAAAGGCTAAATAACAAATAAAAAGACACATTACCAGAAGTTTACATATTGCAATTTGGCTTTTCTACATTCATGCAACACTTCGTCTGATGTGTGTGTGTAAACTAGCTTTATTAGAGCGCCATCTCGTGGTTCACTAGCAGAGGTGCAATGAGTAAATGTGTCCGAAACTGAATTTCATCAGCTTCAATATAACGGTGTTTCCCTCAGAGGAGCAGCAGCGCCCTCTAGGAGGCGGAGCGCTGGCCTTGGTGCTGACATCCCTCCGTCCATCACACAGGCTGCTGCTTACAGGGCCAATACTCATCTCACATGGAGTATTAAACAGAGACGCAATGATACATGAATCAAACTGATGAATGAGGAGATGAATTGACCCCCAACTGGTTCTGTGTCTCACATGTTTTTGACCGAAATAGCCTATCATGATCATTTCTCTTCCATGAAGTCATCATCATGATTCCTCAGTTAAAACCTATTGCATATATGCACAAATAAATCAACAGATCAGATTCAATGTTTAATAAATCTTCATAATCGAACACTTTAATTTTGAAAGGACTGCAAGATATAGGGATATATGGAGTTTTACAAGGAGATAACACGATTGGAGGCATCCTTTCACACGTGCATTTGGTCAATGGGAGAGTGTAGCATATTGAAAATAATGTTTTTATATAAAAGACAGGATAAAGGTCAAGAAAAATACTCAAAAAGTAGGCAAGAGACCTTTTTGATTAGTAAAGGTAAGTGTTATTGCTGGAAAATGCATGATAGAATGTCAGTAGATATCTCCTAACTAATTTTTCAATCATATTTTTCCATTTATCATTCCATTTGAAACTTACTCGTTACAGTGAAACCTGCAATCATTATGCCATTGTAAATCTATGACTACAATTCATTTCATTTCAAACCTTTATTTAGACAGATAGGTCCCTTGAGATCACGGATCTCTTTTACAAGGGAGACCTGCATCAATTTAGTTCCACATGAAACATAAAAACAAACAATCATATTTACATATTCACCAACACTTACAAACACCCATAGTGTCAGAAAGCATCTCGTGCAGACGTGCCTTAAAAACATTCAGAGAAATAAAATTGCTCAAATTCAATTTGGACTATAGGCTGTTCCAAGCAAGTGGAGCTGCGCACATAAAAGCTGTCTTACCTAAGACAGTCCTTACTCTTGGTACATCTAACAAGACTACATCCTGCGATCTCAGACAATAGCTGCTTGCAACTTTCTGCTTTACCAGAGAACAGATGTAATACGGGAGTTTGCCCAACATAGCTTTATAAATAAAAGTGTACCAGTGACTGAGCCTCCGTACAGAGAGTGATGGTAAACCTGCCTTGGTATACAGTGTACAGTGATGTGTAAGCGCTTTACAATTTGTCACAAATCTCAGTGCACTGTGATACGCAGCATCCAATTTGCTCAGGCAATTGGCAGGTGCATTCATATACATCAAATCACCATAGTCCAGCACAGGTAAAAAGGTCACAGTGACTAGCCTTTTCCTGGCCTCAAGCGAGAAACAGGACTTGTTCCTGAAAAAGAACCCTAGCCTAACCCTCAGCTTTTTAAGCAGGTTATTGACATGAAGTTTAAAAGAGAGACAATCATCAAGCCAGATACCAAGGTATTTGTAACAGGCAACAACTTCAAGTTTTGTTCCTTGCGTAGTTACAATATCTAAAACAGGCTCTGGTGTCTTTTTTGCTTTTGAAAAGAGCATTACCTTAGTTTTATCAACATTTATAAGAAGCTTTAGTTCAGAGAGCTGAGTCTGAATAATGTTAAAAACAGCCTGTAATTTAACAACAGCCTCTTTAATGGAGGGACCTGCACAGTACATCACGGTATCATCCGCATACAAATGTAAAGTAGCTTCATCCACATTATCACCTACGCTGTTAATATATATGGAGAATAAAAGTGGTCCTAAATCAGAACCTTGGGGAACACCATTAGAAATGTTTAACCACTCAGAAGACAGTCCATCAAAGTGAACACATTGGGACCTTTCAGAGAGGTAGTTCACAAACCAACCCACTGCATGGCTGGATATGCCGATACTGGCTAGCCTCTGCTTTAAAATGCGATGATCAACGGTATCAAACGCTTTGGAAAGGTCAACAAATAGGGCTGCACAACTCTGCTTATTATCTAAAATACTCGTAATGTCATTCATCACTTTCATTGTCGCAGTGATGGTGCTGTGTTGCTTTCTGAAGCCTGACTGATGTTTAGACAGGATATCATTTATACATAAAAACTCCTTTACCTGTTCACTCACTAGGCGTTCGAGCACCTTAGCCAGAACTGACAATTTAGAGATTGGCCTATAGTTATTTAAAATAGTTGCCTCCCCTCCTTTTAGCAAAGGCAAGACATAAGCTGACTTCCATACTTTTGGAATTGTATTTGTGCTGAGGGAGAGGTTAAAAAGAGTAGTAAGAGGAAGAGCAATAAAATCTGCAGCTATCTTTAAAAAGAAAGGTTCTAAGTTGTCCGGGCCAGCCGGTTTCCTAGGATCTAACTTGGATAAGGCTTCATGAACAACATTGACAGTAAAAGGAGTACAACTGAAAGGGTTTTCCAGACCACATTGTTCAGAGTCAAGGATTGGAGCATTCACAGAAGCAGAAGTATACAGTCAGTGACAGAATCAAACAGAGAGCCACAAGACACAAAATGCTTATTAAAACAATTTAGCATAGTAGCCCTGTCTGATATAATGCCAGATGCTGTGGTGAGGCACGGAGGTAGCTCATTTGGGATATCACCAGTGGAAATCGATTTTATGGCTTTCCAAAATTTCCTATAGGATTATTCAGGTTTTCTGTGGTAACTGACAAATACTTTGATTTAGCACTTTTTATTTGAGATGTGAAGCTATTTCTTAGCTGCCTAAAGCGTAGCCATTCTACCTCTGAGCCTGATTTCATAGCCTTGGCCCAAGCATTATTTCTCTCATGAAGTAGACTGGACAGCTCAGCAGAAAACCAGGGATTGTTTCTGCCAGACACATTTTAATGAATAATCTGCTGTTCCAGTCCCATTACATAAAGTTTCTCTAAGTGCCACATTGCCAGAAAGCCCGGCAATCTCACAATGCTCTTGCATCATATGCTGCTACTATAAAGCCGGGCTGCTGTGCGCATGATCCACTGCCTCTCTGTGTCGTTGCTCCTTCTCCATTGGCTCTCCCTCCGCTGTGCACGCAGCCTTCACACCGCCCGCCCCCCACAGCACAGTGCGTGCGCCGAACGAGAGTGTGCACCCTTACCCACGCTGCCAGGATCAGACACCGCTTCCCACGCTGCTTCTTAGAGGGGAGAAAGGATGGAGAAAAATAGCGAGATCAACGGGCACGCACTGCCCAGCTCCGCGTCCACTGATATGATCGTGGAGAAAAGCCCGAAGAGGAAGAAGAGTTTCAAGGAGAAGCTGATGGAGTTCCTGGGGAAGAACCTGCTGGTGATCCTGACGGTGTCCGGGGTGCTGGTGGGCGTCGGGCTAGGGATGATGGTCCGCAACATGGACCTCAACAAGGCGCAGATGACATACTTCGCCTTCCCCGGAGAGATGCTCCTCCGGATGCTGAAGATGATCATCCTGCCCCTGGTGGTGTGCAGCCTGGTGTCCGGCGCCGCCAGCCTGGACACGCGCTCCCTGGGCAAACTGGGGGGCATCGCGGTCGCCTACTTCCTGGTGACCACGCTGATCGCCTCGGGGATCGGGGTGACCCTGGCTTTCATCATCAAACCCGGGGTGGGAGCTGGAGCCCTGAACACCAACGACCTGGGGCTGGAGAGCATCCGCAACAACAAGGAGACCACCGACTCCTTCTTAGACCTGGCAAGGTACCGTGAACTCAACACGCAACATCTTTTGTTCCGTCAATGTTCAACAGGCTCAGTAGGCCTACTTTAAATGTGTAATTCGTTACAATAATTTGTTACCTGTAAAAAAATGTAATCGGTAACTTAATCTGAGTAAATTATTTGTTGCTTTACTATTTTACACACCAATGGTAGGCTACATAAATGTATCAGAGGCATGCGAGGTTGAAAGGGTTACTTTAAAAATGTATATCGTTACAATAAATAGTTAGCGTATACCTGTAAAAAAATGTAATCCGTAACTCAATCTGAGTATGACAATACTTTAAAAAAAATCTAATTACTTAATCCCGTTACATGTAATCCGTTCACAGTACTGTTGCCAGGTACTGTGAACGCAACACTGCACTTAAAAGCACTTCTTCAACATATTCAACAGGCAGGGTTTTTTTCCAAACTATATTCTGTTACAATAACTAGATACCCCTAAAATTATAATCCTGCTTGTTATCCCCAGTCTTTAGAAATGTAACAGTAATTTGATTAAGGTTTTATTTATGTAACTGTAAAAGGATACATTTTAGAAACTCAGAGTGGAAGAAGTACTCAGATCTTGTACATACGTAAAAGTAGAAGTACCAGAGTGTAGGATTACTCTGTTTCAAGTTAAAGTCTTGCATTCAAAATGTTACTCAAGTAAAAGTATACAAGTATTATCATCAAAATATAGTGAAAGTAGCGACAGTAAAAGTAGTCATTGTGCAGATTGGTCCATTTCAGAATAATATATATGATATGTTTTATAATGATTGATCATGAAAGTGTTCTCAAAGCTGGTAAAGGTGCAGCTAGTTTGAATGACTTTGTATACTGCAGGGTAGCTTGTGGATTTACTCCAGGTGGAACTAAAGTCTGATTTAACACTTGATTAGATTTCACATCATTCATCCACATCTGTGAAGTACAGTAGAAGTACAGCGTAGCATACAATGGAAATACTCAAGTTGAGTAAAAGTATCTCAAAATTGTACTTAAGTACAGTGCTTGAGTAAATGTACTTAGTTACTTCCCACCTGAATTGCATTTATATGGAGATAGGGCATTGCCAATAAATACAAGTTCGATACTTGTAATCCATTACTCGTACAGGCTAGGGCAGGGGTGGCCAACCAATCAGAGGTAAAGAGCCAATAATTGTCCTGTGTTACTGCAAAGAGCCACATCATACAGTACACACAGGCACACATGCTGGGTGTATGTCCCCCGACCTCTATCTCCTTCTCTCTTTTGCTCTCAGCCTTTCTGTGTGCTCCCTCACTCTCTTCCTCTATGTGCCCCTCTCTATCTCTCACACATACAAAATGAAAATCTAAAAATGAACAATAATTGACACACACACAGTCACATACAGAAACACATACCTCCGCTCAGCCAGATTTCCTATAAATGTCACAGTCCATGATATTGACAGAAATTGACTTAAACCTCTCCTACCAGTATTAAGACCAGAGGCCAGTTATAGTCAACCATTAATATTGTGTCTCACACACAAACTCTCAGTTAAAAACATTTGAAAAAAGTAGTTATCTTACTACAGTATGCATGTTGCTTCTTGAAATGTGCAGAGGATGTGGAAGGGGCTCAAATGCATGAAAGGGCACATTTGCGATCTTTGCGACTTTTTTCTCACACACAGATTCATGAGTTATTTAAAAATAAATGAAAATAAATAAAGTGTATTTGTGTTAATTCTCCTCACATGACATCTCAACTTTTACCTAACCCTCTGACTGACAGAAGCTCTGCTGACAGAGATGCACTTTCTCTCTTGTTTATTTCTTTACCGCGAATCACCAAATTCGGGAGCCCTTCTGTGCCAGTAGCCAGCTTTCCGGGAGCAGGCCTTCTCACATACACATATACAACTGCAAATTGTTACCGTTTTGATTTGACAACATTATATTGAGTTATTACGGTTTTATCTGAGTTATATTTCTGCCAATCGGAAGCAGATCTCTCCCTTCACTGTCACATCGCGAGTGCAGTAAAGCCCGCCTGCAGTACTGCAGGATCTGCATTTTGATTGGCTAAAGCACTTATTTGTTGAAAACTCTGTGTAACGATTGGGCTGGAACTTGTGTGTTGTTAACCCTTTGTGAACTGGGATACATATGCGCAAAAAAACCAAAACACAATTAAAATTCGAAATGAACTGAGTCTCATTCTCATGCGGCTCGCATGAGACTGGGCAAAGAGCAGCATGCGGCTCGAGAGCCGCGGGTTGGCCACTCCTGGGCTACCTGTAACACCATTACGTCATCGGGTTACTGAAAACGGTAACTGTATTCCCTTACAGATGCATACAAAAACATGTAATCAGATTACCGTTACATTTTTAAAACATGGCGATTACTAGCAGGATACCAATGTTACGATTCATTTACAGTACGAAGCAATGAGACACATCTAATTGTAAAGGCCACTGTTGAGTATCAAGTTGATCATAACGCTCCTGTAAATAATGAATGACATTAAAGAGCAGGTCAGTGTACCCTGCGATATCTGAAACACTTAATACTGATGTTTGCACTGTCATAAGAGGTCAGAGATCTGGACTACTGTGGTGCGCTTCTAGTCAGTGCATCAGTGTGAAAGGGCAGAGGTGGACAATTTAGACCTAGTCGTGCCCTTTTTTGTAAGTCTGCAGAAATACCCTATGTGTCCTAAGTAAAGTTGATCAACTACACATTACGGGACAGAAGTGGAGAGAACACTGAATGTGTGGCACTACCTGACAGTATGAAGCTCGACTGACAGGAAAGCTTCCTAACCAGTGCTGTTGGTTTTGGGTTACGTTAGATGTGTTCGCTTCACACAAAACGCTGCTCCTTCTGTTCCTCCGCGTCTCTCTCTTCTCATTCTGACAGGATTCAAAATGCAGTTAGAGCTCAGATAGCCTTATCATACAGGCTGATATATAACATATAGTAGTAGGATGCATGCAGACTTGGGGATTATATTTGATGGGATTAGGTTATTGGGATAGTAAAGTAAGTGTGTTCCCTTACAGTGACATAGACAAAGATTACAAAATAGGGGATTACTCGCAGGATAACTATGTTACTAAAAAACAAAAAAAAGAGCATATTGTGCTTGTTGCAAAAGGGCTGCTTACATTTTACAGGTAAGTACTGAAAAAACGGAACCGATGACTTTAAATTAAATGTATGATGTCAAGAACTGTATTAGGTTAGTTGAAAGCAATACTTTTTTTAATCTCAAACTTAATATAGTTGTTTTTTACTAACCTGTTACAGTTATGTGAACATTTTTCCCATAATACATTTAATGAAAGTCTGCGTTTCAGTGTGATCAGTGTGACACTGCATGCATCCGAGACGTTTAGGGAACATTGTACAGAAGTAAAGGGACCAAGTCTTCATGGAGGGCTTCTCCAGCCCTCGTTACCCTCCCAACCCCCCCTCAGTGTGAGGGAAAGCTGACAGCTGCTTGGAGAGTGGAGTGTATTTTGAGAGAGAGAGAAGAGGAGGAGTGATAAACAGTAGTACAAATGGAAACCAACTGCTGCTGTCAGCTTTTCTCCCTTATCACAATAGCCGGTGGTCAGGCTGATTGTCTTTCTCAGTCTTACACGTGAACTTTATATAATAGGAGCAGCTGATGGTTTGATAGTTGCAGCAGAAAGTGTAAGATCCTTCTTTTCTCTGTAAAGGATTTATATGAATTTACTGTCTAAACTTACTTACACCAAACGATGATGAAACACCTGAACATTGTTTTTATTTCTCTTAACACATCTGTTGAACAAAAGATCTGCACTCCTAAAACCATATTATGTCATACATTCATACCAGACACACATTCACTGCCAGCAGTGCAGTAATACAAGGTTTTGTCACAATCATAGTGTAAAACTAAATAAAATAAATACAAATAATAATACAAATACAATGTATTTATATAGCACCTTTCCAAACATTTACAACGTTCTTTCATGGAAATGGTCAAACATTAACCAAAGAACAGCATCTAAATACATAAAACACAAAAAACAAAAACGTATTAGTACTAGTATACAATGTAACCAAAGTGACAAAACTCATTACTCATTCTGCAAAATGGCCCATTTGAGAATAATATATATTCTATAACTGTATTTTAAAAGTAATAACAGTGTGGAAGTACTTTGTGGCTTGTAAAAGTCCTGCATTCAAGTTGTTCATTAAAGGTCTCATGTCATGCTTTTCCGGTTATTACCCGTCCCCTTGTGTGTTATGTAGCTTGTTCTGCATGTAAACGGTCTGCAGAATCACAAACCCTCAAAGTACACCCTGTAGCGAGTACAACTCTAACACAGAAAATACCTGTCTATGCTGCCCCAGAACGCCTCGTTGGAGATTTCTCTTTTTCCATTTTCTCCTTCCGGGGCCTACTGACGTAACAAAGTCCAAATGGACCAATCTGCGGAGCTCAGTACACACACACACACACACACACACACACACACCACACCACACACACACACACACACACACACACACACACACACACACACCCACACACAACACAACCACACACACACACACACACACACCCAACACACCAACACACAAACCACACACACACACAACACACACACACACACACACACTCAGAGCTCAGGCTATGAGTGTGTGTGTGTGTGTGTGTGTGTGTGTGTGTGTGTGTGTGTGTGTGTGTGTGTGTGTGTGTGTGAGTGTGTGTGCTCAGGCTGAGCTCCGCGGTGTCTCGCTGTCTCGCAGACCCCACGCAGCAACCAGGAAACAACACCAGTAATCCAGCTCACACTGTCCGCTCCTCGAGCCCCACAGGGCGGAGCAACGAGCCCCGCAACGTCCCGCCAACACGGCACCCAGACCCCACGCAGCATTCTCATCTGTTTGTCATGACTGGTGTCATTTTCTGGTTGCTAACAAACGCCATTGTAAAACATAATCACTGATGTTCCGCTGTAACGGTGGTGGACTCATCAGAACAGAGTGGGCGAGCTGACCAATCAGAGCACAGTGGGCTCATAGGGAGGGGGGGGGGGGGGCAGGAGCTCCAACAAGCCGTGTAGGACAGAGAGTGAATACAGATACTATACAGAGATGCTGTATGAGAAACCAATGTGAGTTTGGAAAATTGAACAATGTAAATCTATTCTAGTAGACCTCAACAGTGGAATTATGATCAGTAGAAATGGCCATCACATGGGACCTTTAAGTAAAAGCAAAACACATGTTAGCATCAAATTATACTTTGTACTTAGAGAACCAAATGTAAAGTACTCATTTTGCACAATGGCCCATTTCAGCATTGTATTCTGAAAAAGCATTTTGAAAGAAAAATTTAAAAAAAGTAAACAATGATGAATACAATTCAGAAACTACTGTTTTCTACTTATTATTTAAAAAATGAGGTAAACCATGTTTCCATACTGTCCAAAGAAATGTGCAAACTGTTGCAATAAGTGTATAACTCAGAATCTAATTAATCACTCCTAATGACATTAGCTGAAAAAAACTTTCCGCCGCCCTGAATTCAAAGGACCGTGAAATGAATGATGTTTGGCTTCAATTAATAAGGAAATCAAGTTGTTATGCAACATCTTTAAAATGAGCCTTAAGAGAGGAGCCAGTGGGCCCCCGGGGTTGGGGGGGGGGGTCTGTGAGAAAAGCTTGCCAGCTCTCAGCTCTGGTTTCCCAGAGTTAATCCAGATCCTCACCCGTCATGTGACAGCAGGAAACCTGACTGCCTTCTCACAGAGAAGAAGAGTTCGAAAACTTGTAGGGGTTCAAGAATTCCACCAAACAAAAACATTTCTCAGCAGCATATTGAAACGAATAAATTACTAAGTTACAACATCATGGCTACCTGCCAGTTTAGCCAGTGGAGCTGCCACATTAGATTTGACCCTGAACTGCAGGCAGGGATGACGTAGGGGTTTCAGACTGAACTGCTTGGCTGTGATCTGGCCATGCGAATAGATGTGGCCAAAGAGGATAAAGTTACGACAACGTTAAAATGTAGTTAGCGCTTTATGTGTATTTGTTAACGTTTTTGTCAAACATTAAACTTCATGACACTCGTGGAATATTTGCTTTTTTCAGAATATCATTTTTAGTAGTATGTTAGGCAAATCGTTCATGTATACAGACTTACATTTGGGTCAAACACGTGTAAAGTTATTTTCTGTTGTTGCCGTCAATCTTTTTTGCTCCACCACTTTGATCCAACCTCAAATATCTCAACAACTATTGGTGGTATTACCAAGGCATTTTATAAAAGCATTCATGCTCCCCAGAGGATTAACTCAACTGACTTTTGATGAGGTTATCATTTTGGATTTGAGGTTAAATGTCTCTACATCTGTAGCGCTAATTAGAAAAACTAAAAAAGGCAACATGGGGGAGTACCTACTAAACATAAACTTGGTAACTCTATCATTGAGACTATTTTAGCAAATAGCTTTCATCAGTACAGCTAAAAAGAGCTGCTAGCATGGCAGCAGACTTTGTTCACTATTTGGTTGCATTCTAAAGCAAGCAAATGTCATGCAATGTGCATTTATCCTCATGCAATGGTTTGTATCATCAAGAACCTGCAGTGAAAAACAGGATTGCACATTTTCTTGGTTAAGTTAAGCCAAAGGTCTTGGTTTGGGTTTGTCTACGTACTTATTTACGTACGTTTTGTAACAACTGAGTAAATATTAACTTTGGGTATCAGGAAGAGTGGTTATTATCAGTGTGTGGTTGTTTGATGTCTACGAACAACAGGATACATTACACATAGTAAGAACCACCAAAAATAATGTTTAATAATAACTAGGGCCGGGACTTTAACGCGTTAATTAAGATGAATTAATTACACAAAAATTAACGCGTTAAAAAAATTAACGCATTTTAATCGCACTTATTTTTGCACCGCGGAACGTTTCTCACTGGATGAGTTTCAGGCGTACCGATTATACTGGAGCACCAACTAACGTTCATGACTTCAAACAACAACAAACCACAGTGAACAACAGTGGGAAATGTTGTTTTAAAAAACGGACGGATGGAAGCGTCGATATGTGTGCAAATTATGCAAAAAGGAATTCGCATATCACCGCAGCACATCAAGCCTCAAGTATCACCTCAATGCAAAACATATAGCAGCTAGCGTGGAAGCTAGCATGGACGTTAGCCTCTTTTATCGCGTTCACACCAAAAAGAGCCGGTACTAAAATGAGTTCATGAGAACCTTTTTACCCCCACGAAAGTCCCTGCTAGAGAGCAGAGAGCTGCTAGAGAGCAGGGACTTTAGTACGGCTCTCTTGTGAGAAAAGAGCTATAATTCTGATTGGCTGGGCGGATTGCAAACCACGCCCCGTAAAACTCCCAAAAAGTTTTGTGAAGCCGCCATTTTATTATCCTCGCATTAGCATTATTAGCATTAGCCCAGCGCAGAAACGCAGAGAGACTAACTTATGGCAACACAAAATAAAACATGGGAGCGGTGGAGATTGTTATGGAAATAATTGTCATAGACGCCAAGATGTAACATACAGGACAAACCTTGATGTCTGTTTACCTTCTTTAAGGACACAGGCTGCTTAGCCAATAATGTTATTATTCCCATTCTGTGACCGGTCAATACTGGGTCACAGATGGTCTGTGTTGTGGGTACACTGGGACACTTCCTTCTCTGTATTTGTGGACTCCAAGGTGAAATCTTCGAGGTCATAGGTGTCCGAGGCAAGTAGCTCAGTGTTCCCACACTGTTTAGGCTATCTTCTCAAATATGTTGTTTACTCTCTGCGAAACCAGTTAGATGGGCTGGCAAGAGAGAGGCTCTCCAGAATTGACGTGGCAACTCTACCGTGAAGTCAGAACCTCTGACTCTTGGACTTGTGATGTGAATCCTCCGGCCGTTAACTCCAAATAAACCATCATGTGTTTGACATCAAAGCTACTGCTCCTACCGTGTCTCCTTCCTGAGTCGGTGACTCCCACTGCATAGCTACACAGAAGTTTCCTCTACAGAGATGAGGAGGTGTCGGCGTTCTGGCGATTTACTCGGAAGGCTTCAGTAGAAGCTGCTGGGACTCCCAGCAGCTTCTACTGAAGCCAGTCCCCAACTCCGGGGACTTCCGGCCGGGGACTTTGGGCGGCAGTATACGCCGTGAAGTGGTTTGCGGCCTGCCAGTAAACCCAAAGCAGAAGAAGAAGAAGTGACGTCAGCGGCTTCATTTGCCTAATCCACCCCCAGGTTCAAAGAGTTCTCATGAACCTTTGTGGGAAAAGTACTGCGGTGTGAATGCGCCTAATGGTATACTAAAATCCATGTGAAAAAAATTGCTTCTCACTGTTCTCAGGTCAAATATTTATATGTGATTAAAAATGCGATTAATTTCGATTAATTAATTACAAAGCCTCTAATTAATTAGATTAATTTTTTTTATCGAGTCCCGGCCCTAATAATAACTTGTTCATTGTGACCTTTGGTTATCTTCGATTTTTGATACAACTTCTTCACGCCCAAAAAACATTTTAACATCATCTGTCATTCATTATAGAGTAAGTATTTTTGGGAGCGGCATCAAATGAACCCAACACTCCATCTTCATGAGTCAAAGTAACAACTATGCAATAGATGATATAAGATATCTGTTTATTAGGGTTAGGGGGTGTCTTTTCTTATTTGTGGAGTCACAAACAGTAGATTAATTTAGTAACGTTGTAAGCAGTTTTTGGCTAACTGGACTATTAACCAACCTTTTAAATGATGAGAAAGATACTTTTCTATATATGAATGAATTCAATTGTTTTAATTTAAAGACATGTCCTTTTAAGAATACATATATATACTGCTACAGGAGGAGAGCCGAAGTGTAAGGAGTGATGATTAAACAATATTGTGAAAATGTATCATTGTCATTGGGTTACGAAATACTTTCTTAATGGGAAGTTGTTTTATTTTTTATTTAACCAACTACAGGTTAATTATTTCCCTTGTTTCGGTTCAACATAGACATCAAATCAGTTTTCCTTCTCTTTCTTTCACAGGAATTTATTCCCAGCTAATTTGGTGGCAGCTGCTTTCCGCTCTGTAAGTAACAGCACGTCAATTCATCCCACTACATTGTCCACACTATATTCTCCAATAGCCCATCATCACGTTTACTTTATCCTCGCCACCTGTGTCTTGTGAGGATTTATCATCAGAATGAACTCCTCCAATCAGCGACTATATCCTGGCTGTAGCTCTGGAGTCTCATAATGCCTCTTAATGAGGGGACGCTCACAATAGAGAGCACTGACCGCCTGAAAACTCCTTTTCCTTGTCCCTTACCATCGGTTACCATGGCGAAACCATTACATTCCAGACAGCCTAGCAACCCACCTTGCTTCACTGCTCTTGAACATGTCCCGCTTTACTTCCTAGAATTATGATCGTGCACGTTAAGGCTAAAATAAGAAGCAGGACATTTCAATATTTGGGGATGCAGGGAAACAAAATGGCTATGCACACACAGAAAAGCAGAGTGGCTTACGCACACAGACGCTCGTATCTGAACCAATTGCTTTCCTAAACCAGGTCAGTGAATGATAAACTCACAAATAAGGTAGTGACTTTGCACAGGAAGAGGTAAATAGGTTTCAATGTGCAGCCAGGTCACAGAGTTCGATATTCAGCCCCTGCACCCAGCATATACTTTGGCAGAGCCCCTGTGGAATGGGCCCAACTGTGGATTAAACCAAGAAAGCAGAGGAGAGGGGAGATTTGCACAACATGACAAGCAGCTAGATGCTTAAACAGACCTTTGAACAAATGGAGTGTAAGATTTAGATTATGGGGGAGGTTTTATTTTTATTTTTATGGGTGTAGTTATGTACTGTATATCTCTTTGCTTTTCATTTAAAGTCCATAGATCTGTCAACATGTTGGGTTGCAGGGCTTTTTAAAGCACTGCAGAGAGGGGGGTCTTTGTTGCAGTGCTGGTTGTCTCCATTACTATTGAAAGACTGTCTGCACTTCAATAGACAGTTTGAAGCTGGCCCCCAACCCCATGCACATGCTGCATTCCTTATAAGAGCAATGCAAATACATAAGTAATGCCATTTGTGCCAATGAAACAAACATTTTAAATTGGGCCTTTTTTACTTTTGACTGATTTCTGTCAATCTTTGCTGATTGTTTAGCTTAAGTCTGCACTGCTCCAAACTGTAGGTCATTTGCTTTGAGTTACTCATACAAACCCTCTTTAAAACTATAGAAATGTTCCATTTAAGTGCTGTTCTGATAAAATGATTTAAAAAGTGTAGTTTGACATTTCAAGGAGAGTTAAATAAGAAGATCGATACCTCTCATGTGTCTAAGGGTAATTACGGAGGTTGAGCTTGAAGGAAATTAGTTTTGCACAGCATAAAGTTTCAACCCAGTCTCACGGCATTTCGTGTTCACCAACACGATTTTTAATCTATTGATTCGTGTTCACCAACACGATTTGCCCCTTTTTTTTCGTGTTGCACAGCACGATTTTAAAAGCAATGTATTTCTACTGCCTGCAGCACGTCTTTTTCTCCGGTCAGGTCGAGGAAGACCGGAAGCTGTGTGGTTCATAAAAACATGTTCTTACTCAATATCAAGCCACAGTTATTGCTTTTATTTGAAATCGTATAATTTCTGACTTTTGTTGCCGTCTGTGAAGAAAATAAATGGGGCTCAGAGCCTCAGGATACTGAAATCTGTATTTTTTAAATATTTGTTTCCTTCTAATTTGTTATTCTTTTCAAAATAACACACTTTTATTTACTCACCAATAACACACAATTATCCTTGCTTTTATTTATTTGTTTAATTCCATAATCTCTGGCTTTTTTGGCGTCCGTCAGGAACTGAATTTCAAAATAAAAATAACCGGAAACAGACGTAGACATTTCGAGCGATTACCCAAGATCCTCCCCTATGGTTTTAAGCTCGCTTATTGGATGTTTTAGCCGCAATGCATGCTGGGATTTGGTGTTTATATGATATGAAATCCGGAAAACATTTTAAAAGAATAAAATAATACTTAATTCTGAGCGCTCTTGCTTTTCTCTTTGAAAGTCATCACATAACGGCATTGTAATACACGGTTCGGCTGCATTGTATATTACAGATCTGCCGTAGTTCTTTATTTATAGAGCCCTGATGAGAAGACCTTTGGAAAAACTGAGAAAATGCCGCCGAAACTGAATACTTGACGTGGATCATAAATATATTCAACAATTAAACAACATCTTCAATTTCTCTTCACACAATACGTCTCATTGTAGTATCAACACTAATTCGGCTGACTTTTACATTTGATCTAATTCACAGATAGGTTATATTTACACCATAACGGTGCACAGCTGATATAAAAGGACTGTAGTTTTTAAAGATATTACTGATTTTCTTTGAATGTAAGAATGTAAATACTGAAATAGTATAGCAATATGCTGTAAAATTATGTGAAAGCATGCATAAAACTACACATTTTCAGATGTTGTACGAAAACAAGTGTCCTACACTAATAATACAAAGTTATTATGGCTGTGTGTACCTTGTGTGCACCGCCTAGTGGTTAAAGCACGTTATTGAATTATTGTGTTTTATTTGATTAAAAAAATATTAAGAGTACATACTTTCATAGGGGGAAAGTATAAATATAGAAAATAAAAAATCAAGAAGATGCTATAAGTGATCTCTACAATAAAACAGTTTAGTGCAGAATGTACAAAGATATTAATAGGAGGAGGTGCAAAACAGAAAAACGAATTAACCTTTATTTAAACATTAAATAACAGATTAAGGTCTTCTTTTAAATAAGAAAAAAACTTTGGGGGTATCTATCTACAGATAAATATTAAGCCTGACAAAGTACTTAACGTCTAATATATTGCTTTCCTACAATGTTAACTACGTTGAAGCACTTATTTTAACTGATATTATACATATGAATTATACTCTTATGTATGTAGATAGAATAAGAAATGTGCAGAATATGACAGTTTAATGGTGGAGGTACACACATATTGATAGATGTATTGTAATGCACTGTTGAGGAACCTGTGACCCAAGTGTTTCATTCATTGCATAAGTACACCGTAGTTGTGTATATGATATGTCAATACACCTTTGAAAATCTTGAAAGGGATGTGCAAAATAGCCATAATATACAGTCTTTAATTAACTATTAGTAGAGAATAACGAGTAATGAATATACTTTATTACTCGTTTCCATTCATGTCAATTGCAGATACATGTTTAGTCTTCTCAAGCACCAACTATCAAATATCTCTCCTGATTGTTGGCACTTGACAATCACCTTCCCTGAATTTTACTCAGGTGTAACTAAAGTCTGATTTAAGGGTTGTTTATATTTCACATCATTAATCAGAATCTGCAAAGTAACTCAAATAAATGCAGTGGAGTAAACATACCAGGTTAACCTCTGAATTGTAGTGGAGTAGAATTACAAAGTAACAATGAGCTGTCATGTGGGTATTAATGCTGCGCATTATGGACACAAGCGATTTTCACCCATTTATTAATTATATGTTTTACATTTGATAACACCAATGTGTTTAATACTGGCAACTTCTAATTGTGGGAAAAACGAAAACGTTCAGTAGAGACGTCCCATAGAACATTTTGCGAAACACAATAGCCAGCATGTGTAGTTCTGGGGGGGCGTTCGATTCCAGTTTTGGATAGTCTGGCGTGGTTTCATTCCATTTCACACAGCTGTTTGACGCTCTGCGTAACCGTACGGGGACTGTAGTCCTAAACGATAGCTGGGGATTATGGGTAGTGTAGTGTCTTCGGCCATCCTAAACTCAGAAATGTTGACAATCGCAATGATGCTCGAAATGTCCCTTATAGTCCTACGTCTGTTTCCGGTTATTTTTATTTTGAAATTCAGTTCCTGACGGACGCCAAAAAAGCCAGAGTTTATGGAATTAAACCAATAAATAAAAGCAAGGATAATTGTGTGTTATTGGTGAGTAAATAACAGTTATTTTGAAAAGAATAACAAATTAGAAGGAAAAAAAGATTTAAAAAATACAGATTTCAGTATCCTGAGGCTCTGAGCCCCATTTATTTTCCTCACAGACGGCAACAAAAGTCAGAAATTATACGATTTCAAATAAAAGCAATAACTGTGGCTTGATATTGAGTAAGAACATGTTTTTATGAACCACACAGCTTCCGGTCTTCCTCGACCCGACCGGAGAAAAAGACGTGCTGCAGGCAGTAGAAATACATTGCTTTTAAAATCGTGCTGTGCAACACGAAAAAAAGGGGCAAATCGTGTTGGTGAACACGAATCAATAGATTAAAAATCGTGTTGGTGAACACGAAATGCCGTGAGACTGGGTTGAAAGTTTGGAAGCAGTTGGAAAAGCTAGCCTGGCTACTTCCAAATGCTTGAATTATTGATACTAAAAGAGTTGTTTGACATATTAAGGACAGTTAGATACAAAGACTGATACCTCTATCATGTCTATGGGAGATTAAGGAGGTTGAGCTTGGAGGAGATACATTTAGCTTAGCATAATGTATGGAATCATGGGGAAAACAGCTAGCCTGGCTTCTTCCAAATGCTCAAATGTTTCAAATTGAAGGAGTAGAATGACATTTCAAGGAGAGTTAGAAACCAAGACCGATACCTCTCTAATGTCTGTTGATAATTATGGAGGTTGAGCTTGGAAGAAATTAGCTTAGCTTAGCTTAGTTTAAAGTGTGGAAGCAATGGGAAACATCTAGCAGGGCTCCTTCCAAAATGCTCAAATTATCGAAATTAAAAGAGTAGTTTGATATTTTAAGGAGTGTTAGATAAGAAGATCAATACCACTATCATCATGGGTTATTATGGAGCTTGAGGTTGGAGGAAATTGTGGAAGCAGGGGGAAACAGCTAGCTTTGCTACTTCCAAATGCTCAAATGCTAACTAATAAATACATAGGGGAGTCTTTTCCTTTACGTGAGAATGTACTTAACAAAAATGTATGAATTAAACCATCTTTCCTTTATGTTGCAGTATGCCACTGATTACAAGATGGTTGCTGTAGGGAACGACACAAACGGGACTGCCCTCTATCAAAAGGTATGAACTGGTAGCATCACATGTATACACACACACACACACACACACACACACACACACACACACACACACACACACACACACACACACACACACACACACACACACACACACACACACACACACACACACACACACACACACACACACACACACAGGGCCGCCTTAATGCACGGGCTGACCTGGGCTGAAGCCCAGGGACCTACGGAGATCGGGGGCCTATCATGAGCCAATAAAAAATAAATAAATAAAAATGTTTTTTATTTCGGATGTTTTTAACATTTGTTTAAATAAACCAAGTCTTGGCTTTCAGAATATGAAACTTTTATTTCCAAAATCACACGATAAATACATTTTTGAAGCTTGTAAAGGGAAGATGACAGCTCTCCCTCGCCACGGCAGGGTCCGTCACAGTTTGTTTTCATCTGGTTTCAAATAAACAAAGTCTTGGCTTTCAGAATATTAAACTTGTTTTCGGCAAATTCAGATGATAAATACAACTTTGAAGCTTGTAACGACATAATTACAAGCGGAGAACGGAGTAACTTGATGTCACAGCAGGCATAACAACAGCTGGTGTTTCTCGTGAGGGTTTTCCCCGGGAAACAAACACAATACACACAAACGCAAAAATACACAAACACACACACACACACACACACACACACACACACACACACACACACACACACACACACACACACACACACACACACACACACACACACACACACACACACACACACACACACACACACACACACACACACACACACACACACGCGCACACACATTACCCTTGTGTAAAGTGCTAACAATTGCACTTTCGAAAGGAAAAGTGGTTTGCTCCAAGAGGCTTCTAAGTGTGTGTTTGAGTCATTCATATAGGCAGACTCCCTGAGTAAGCACTGTGTGAGAGACTAATGGATGGCCTGGTTAAGGGAGAAGGATGATCAGTAACATGCAGGGCCGGACTGAGACAATAAATCAGGCCAGGCCACTACCATTTCTTTTCTGTGCCATTTTGCTGGATTTATTTGTGAATATTTACAGCTTTGCTGCCCATAGTGATAGCCCTCTAGTTTACATCTACTTCCCAATAATAAACATATGGACAGGGGTTCATATTTAAAAAAATGTGCAACATTTGGGAACATATCCATGTGAACATATTTTGGGGGTGGACCTCAAATCCTCTAGGGGGGTCCGGGGGCATGCTCCCCCCAGTACGTTTTTTATTTTTTATTTTGGAGTTGAATGCATCAATCTGGTGCATTTTGAGGGGGAAATAAAGAGACTAGATCTATGGAAACACCTATATGAAACAGAACTGTATACATTTGAATAATCATAAGAACATGGCCATAACCAATAACATACCATATCCAATATGATTTTTAAAACAAAGTTGTTTATTTATTTATTTTTGGTTAATTTATAGTTGTGAGTGTGTCTAGGCCCCTGAACCAGCTTCACCTGTCTCCCTCCTCTCCTCCCTTCTCCTCTTTGAGGCAGCAGCAAAGACTAGTTTTAGCTCTCAACACGTTTTAAAAGTGTATCTTACCTTTTTTCACCTAGTTAACATTTTATTTTTATTATTCATGCATATTTTACTAATCACTCCCCCCTCAAATGGAAATATGTGTTTACATAAATGGTAACCAAACCGTTTGAGACCCACTGCGATAACTTAGACTAAATTAACTATCTAAACACTCAGAGAGTCCTTAACCTCACCCTCATTTATAAAGGGATATACGCAAAAAAATGGCGTACGCCAGTTTCTAAGCAATGTTTGCGATTTATAAAATACTAACTTGACGGGAAAAGTGCGGTCCTCCACGCAAACTCTAACCCATGCGTACGCACTAAGCACAAAAACGGGAGAGACGAGAAACTGCGACACCGTTGGCAGAAGGAAGAATGGAGAGAAATATGTGGAAATAATACCATAAATAAAATGTTACCTCTCATTTATCATATGAAGAATTCATTTTCACAAATTGATTAAAGCCAATCTTAAAATGATTAAACAAACGCCTGGTTGCGACTCCTCAGTGCACACAAAAACATAACTTGGAGAAATAAATAAATACGGATATGTTATTTAAAACCACCTCGAATGTGTTGTGATAATGTTATGAAATGTTTTCTCATAAATGATGCGGTAAGCAGGAGGACAGAATTACGTCTAAACTGACGCCGTTTTGCATTTCTATAGGTTGTAGTAGATACGAGCATGGTTTTATATACTATCACGTTTAATCGTGTTTTATGCCGTTTGCCAAGACTTGACAAGTCGATCGTAAAACACAGGAGGTATGGAAACTAAGAACACCATATGTAAATTGTACAGCTAATATAACAACACATTAGTTGTATTTCCTTTAACTGGTGGATTATGGATATATAGTTGCTGATTGAAAGCTGGAACACAAACTACCAAATACAAACAAATAATTCAGATCCAGTCGTCATGACTCCACTCCGGAGGGATTCCCCGATCACTTCTTACAGTCTCTCATCAACGGGGTGTCTCCTGTCCCCGGTGCAAACACACTGCCTGAGGAAGGCTATGTGTATTTATTTTGTCATTAGACTTTTTCGGACCACTTATTTATTTATATTGGTGACGATTCGACCTCCATGCTGCTACTCTGGTTCAAACTGCATCCACCAAACAATATGATTTATCTCGACCTCCCCAAAATAACCAAAATCTGACACGGTGTGAGATGTCTTTTTTAGCTGTTCTGTCGTCATTTCCTGCGATCTTCTTCATAAAGTCAGTCAGAATGAATGAATGAATGGGCGTTTCTTTGACTATTTATAGGCAAATATGGGCGTTACGTGAAGCCCGCAAAAGCTGCACCGCATTTCGAGTCGATTGTGATTTATAAAGGGAAACCGGCGTAGGAAGTGCCGTACGCACTTTCCTCGCCGGTACGCAATGTTCGGTGAATCGGAAAATGTATGGACCTATTTTTTAGGTGGGGCAGGGGCGCGCAACAGCGTTAATTAAAGTTTAAAAGTCTCAAAAATGCTACAACTACTGTCACAAACTGGATGAATGTGAAGTATTTTGTTAAAGGAGGATGAAAGCGTAATTAAGGAGCACTATTGGAGTGACTTTGATGGTTATTGGATCAGGATTAATTTATTTGGATTCCCGCTGTATGAAGAAATTAAAGGATGGCGCAAGTGGTAACAATTCACAAAGGGATTAAACTGTTTAAAACACATGCTCAAAGTAAGCTGGATTTTGCCGATGTGTTTATGTGGATTCAAAAGTCGTAAATAATCTACAAAATGGAGGAGACCGATCTGATTGGAGCAACTGTGACAAATAATCCAACTGAAACCGGCATGGAAAATGACTATGTTTTAAAAATGCGCTTATCCAGACAAGCCTGGTTTGGACACTTTATGGGCAGAAGAAACATTTATATTAAAGAAATAATTATACATTTCTGTCTTTTTATGCCTTTAATACTAACTTGAATTTTTATTAAAATTAATTAGTCAATTATTTTTTATATTTGATTGTAATGTAGAGACAAGGCTTTTAGTGACAATCATGTATTGCCTTACAATTATATGTAAAAAAAGAAGAAAAAAAAGTCTAAATATGATATTTGGCCTCAAATCATCTGAGGCCTGGCACCCCCCCTGCGATCTTTGGCGCCCCCCAGGTTGGGAACCACTGGTCTAGAAGTCTTCTCATCAGGGCTCTATAAATAGAGAACTACGGCAGACATGTAATATGTAATGCAGCCGAACCGTGTATTACAATGCCGTTATGTGATGACTTTCAAAGAGAAAAGCAAGCACACTCGGAATAAAGTATTATTTTTAATTTTTTTTTTCGGATTTCACATCGCATAAACACCAAATCCCAGCGTGCATTGCGGCTAAACCATCCAATCATCGAGCTGAGGATCTTGCCTACGTCTGTTTCCGGTTTCGTTTATGACGGATGTATTTTGTTATACACACAGTCCTTCACATTTACATTTTTATTGACATTAAAGTATTTCGTAAGGCCTTCTAACATGTTTTAAAATATAACTACGGTTGTAGTTGAAGAGTTTGTAAATTAACATGAACCGAATCCACACGCACGGATTAACATCGATTTAATACATGAATGTAGCCTTTGTTTCTGCTAAAAGAGGTGTCGACCAGCTGGGGCAACAAGAAAATCGGCGTAATCGAGTGTGACTATAAAAAAATAAATCATTATTATATTAATATTGACAATAACAACCGACCGTCGGGGAGCGTTTGCTTGGCATTTCTGGGTATTTCTCCACTGGTTAACATGGGTTAACAATACCGTGTAGCTGTCACGTTTGAAGGGATGAAATCGTGACATCTTCACGTCTCCCAGCATGGTAAATCGTCACATGTTCACGTCTTGCCGTGATACCGGGTTGGATTTACAATAGTCGAAAAGTTCCTTAAAGGCACTGTTTACCAGGTAAGGTACTCTGATGGAATAAAAGGCTTTATTTACATTGATCCTTAAAGTGCAAACATGCAAAGAGCAGATAGCAGCAAAGCACATCTTCATCAAACAAAGTGTTGTTTATTCAGCGCATTTTAAGGTTGAAGGCACAATGAAGAGTGAGTGAGTCCATCACTATGAAAGAGAATTCATTCCTCCTTTCCACACATGCCATGAAGATATATTTTACAACACAGTGTAATAAGCTATCTGAGTTTGCCAAATCAAATCTTTGTCCCACTTCTTCTTCTTCTTCTTCTTCTTTAGCTTCTGGTAGGCGTAGTCTCGGTCTGGGGCGGATGTGAGGTGGAGGCGGCGGAGGAGTGAGAGTATTGAGAGCGTTATGAGGGCTGGTAGGATGATGCTAGGAGGCGGGAGGAGGAGGTTATCGGCGCTTATTCATTAGGCTGTCTCGAGTGATCTTCTGGATGCTTAGGATTATTCTCTTAGTTGCGGAATTCTGCTTCGTTCTTAGTCTGCTTCTGCGTTATGTCTGCGTATGGTTTTCTCTTCTTCTTCTTCTTCTTCTTCTTCTTCTTCTTCTTCTTCTTCTTCTTCTTCTTCTTCTTCTTCATTGCTGGCGTGGTATCAGAGCACCATATACTACATATCTGCCACAGGTTACCAATCACCGGTGTCCAGAAAAAAGACTCGAAGAAAACCACTTTCTCTGGCAAATTCACACTGACAAAACCTTGTAGCATCAGCAACGTCACACTTTGATGTTCCGTGTTTTAAATAGTTTTCAGTAGTTTGCAAAAGTTCTGTGCTTTGCTTCTTTAGCAATCAGCTTGACAGTGGCTTCAATTTCTTCAATTTGTCTGCGATATTGTCTGCATAGAGTGTATGTGGTATGTGCGTGATGTTTTTCCTATTTCTGGATAAATAGATCACAGGAAGGTAATCAGATTAGGGCTGTCAGTCGATTAAAATATTTAATCGCGATTAATCGCATGATTATCCATAGTTAATCGCAAATTAATCGCACATTGTTTTATCTGTTCTAAATGTACTTTAGAGGGATATTTTTCAAGTTTTGAATACTCTTATCAACATATGAGTGGACATGTGCTTTATGCAAATGTTTGTTTATTATCATTTGAACAATGACAAATATTCTCATGAATATTAAACACAACAACCTCTGAACATTACAAATATTCGCCTCAATTCAACCTGGAACCTCTCTCATACAATACAATAATACAATATAGTGTGTGTGTTTGTGGAGAGACACTGTGATGGATCATTGGAGCTATGTGCAACTCAAGGCATATGCTCGAACGGGAGCTGCCTGGACGCTGCAATCATGTTGCAGCGAGTGTGCTGACTTTTCGTACAATGTCCCACTGTCTGGCTACCTGCATAAAGTCAAGTGCTCGGCGCAGTTGTGGGAGAAATATCGCTCCTTATATCCGTTAGCGCAGCTAGCTAGCACCAGATGCTAACAATAATACACGTAAGGTGTGCGCGTTCTCTCTCACTCGCTCGCGCCACACATACACACACCCTCCCGGTCCTCCCGATGGCCAGTCGGTGCCTGCCGGTGAGCGTGGAAGTGTGGTCTGCCGCAAGCGGGCGCAGGAGTGGGTCTGTCATTATCAGCTTGTAGATGGTATTTTAAACTCGATGCGCTCTGAAACTACGGGGCGGCCGAGGACAAAAAAAATAAATACACATGCGTTAATCGCGTTAATCTTTTTTTGCGTTAACGCGTTATTAACGCGTTAACTTGACAGCCCTAAATCAGATATCTGTAAGGTGTCAGTAGGCTCTAAAATAAGTGCTGGTTGGATTGTCAAACAGCATCTAAAAAAAAAAAAAACCTGTTCCACAACCTTCTGATGTACAGATTGACATGCTGGGATACTTCTGAAAATGATTGAAATGGATAATCTGACCAATGTGGCAACTTCACACAACCAGTCTTTCTTCCCACAACTAATTATGTGTCTTTTACATGAACTACTGGAGGAAATATCCTAAACTTCTCATGGAAAGATGTCCAACATTTTCGACTTTATCCTCACTGGTTTGTAATTCAACCACAGCAGTCTGGTCTGTTTTCAAACCTTGGCTGGTACAACTTTAAAACAAGTTCATTTATGAAGGCTGACAAAATGTTTTTTGTTTCTATTGATTGGTGAGTTTTTAGTTTGTCAAGAGTGTTGACCAGTGTCCAGGTAAGCATGACCTACCAGTATCCATTGGGCCTGTCACAAAGATAATGTGTGCGTCTTATCAGGGGACAAACAGCTTGGGCTGGATGCACATTACTAGATTTCCTTTAGGCCTGTCATTATAGATAAGTGTTTGACGAGTTTGTCGGTGTCAGACAATAAGGCAGAAGATCGGTAGCCAAAAAACAGATGGATGACATTATACAGACAGTTCAACAGAAGTCTTTCACATATTAGCACATTCTAGTTGTTAGGCTTCTTCCTCATCACCACCCTGTGAGCTGCTACAAAGACTTTATTTTAAGAGTCTGCTGCAGCGACACACTCAAATGATTCAACACTGTTTGACCGTACAATAAAAAACTAAATCGAACTACTTCTCCCAAGTGGTTATTACCTTTCCCCACCGACCCTATATGTTGGAGCAGATAGAGGATCTGATTTTGGCATCAGTCCATGGTATTCGTCTGTTGTGGGTCATCGTGGACAGCCCCACCAGTGCCAGGGATTGAAGGTGGTGGAGCTGTGGGAGAACTGCGAACAATGGAACGGGATTGAGCTCAGGATTTGTTCCTGTCCTTTTTAGTTATCCATCATGCAGTTCACTGAATCCTCATCTGCCCTAGAACCCAAGTTCACACAGATAACTACTTCGCACAAAATACGGCGGCATATATCATCACTGTTGTTTGACAAGCATACACCTCCAAAATGAAAGGCTACAAATGTCCAGTCAAAGCATACCCTATACTTTATGTTGCTCAACTACTTGGTCAAAACAGAGATATTTGAACAACTATCGTAAAGATCGCCATTAAAAAAAAAATAAGGATTATTCCTGAGGTATCCCCTGATTTGGCCTTTCTTTTTGAAGTAACATGTCTTGCCATCTACTGGATGGATTGGAACAAAATGTGGCACTTATGTTCATGGTTCCTCGACCATGTTACATTACATTACTTGTCACTTGTTAGAGGCTTTTATCCAAACGTGACTTACCCTAATCCCTACAGGACCAATATGGTTTGAAGTGTCTTGCCTAAGGACACAACGACATGCTGAATGCAGTGGAGATTGAACCATTGCCCTAAGTCAATGGAAAAAAACAAAACATTTTGGGACCAAAGACGTCATGGACTGACACAGGAGTTTTAGTACCACCGTTTGGCCACTACGAAAATTTGCTTCAATGTCCGGTGCATTTTCTTGGTTTAGTCACCTAGGGATTTACCATGCCTTGGAAACACAACATTAGTGAGGAGGGTGGGTGATCCCAATGCTAGGTGTGAGAAATTCTTAGAAATTTTGATTACAAAAACAAAAAAATAATGCATTAATAAAATACAATTAAAACGAGCTGTATATTTGTCCATGTTTGACTGTGCATGCTGCTGTACCGTATCATAAAGGGTATGAGATCGTAAACCCAATCAAGGCTGAGAAGAACAGAGTTGTTGTTTAATCATGTATTTCTAAGGTGTCTAAGAAAGTACAGTTGCCCAGTCTCCATTCCACAACCTCTTCACTGTGTTAAGTCTCCTAAAGTCCAACTCTTCTGTTTGTTTTAGGTGCCTATTGGGACAGACACAGATGGCATGAACATCCTTGGTCTGGTGTTATTTGCGATGGTGTTTGGCGTGGCGTTGAGGAAGCTGGGAGAAGAGGGGGAGGAACTCATCCGTTTCTTCAATGCTTTCAACGAGGCCACCATGGTGCTGGTGTCCTGGATCATGTGGTGAGTGAAGTGGATTGCATGTGGGGTTCCAATGATATAAATAGTCATGGTACATTTGTACTGTATTGGATGGAATTTTGTGATAACACTCAACATGTAAAAGGTTGTATGAGGTAGGCACTGACTGTCTGTGCCTACCTTGTTAATGTTATCATCCAACATTCTAAAAGCCTTCCTCCTCCTTTTTCTTACCTCTTGTGTCTCTCAGGTATATCCCTTTTGGCATCATGTTCCTTGTGGGCAGTAAGATTGTGGAGATGGAAGATGTTGGTCTTCTGGTCACTAGTCTGGGAAAATATATCTTTGCTTCGATCCTGGGCCACGTTATCCACGGCGGCATCGTCCTGCCCCTCATCTACTTCGGCTTCACACGCAAGAACCCCTTCAGTTTCCTGTCAGGCCTCATCACACCCTTCACCACGGCCTTCGCCACTTGCTCAAGGTACAGTATAACATCACGTCGCAGGGTCCCAGATGACCATAACTCAAACGGAAAATAAGTTCTGCTTTTTAGTAATAGAGTGGTGCTTTAATGAGTCTAGAGCAGGGGTGGGCAAACTTTTTGGCTCGGGGGCCACTATGAGTTTTAAAATTTGACAGACGGGCCGGGCCAGTAGCAGATCGGTAAAAAATATTTAGCTGTCCACTCCTCATTATACACTCGGCACTCAATGTTGACTTTTCTTTTCTTTGGTCCACTCATTGTTACAGATGCAGGTTCAAAGGTGAATCAGGTTCAAATGTGAATTATTGCGTCATTGCGTCATCGTTTGCGTCATGACGTAACAGTTTACGTGCCTTCTTATGACCCACACAGCGTTTTACGTCGCTGATTTTCTCCGCAACACCGCTCACAACAACATCAATAGAGGACTGCGTCGGGTAGTTTTTAATTATACGAAGCCAGATTCAATTAAATAACTACTTCTCCAACCTTGTACCTTTCTCCAGAGTGCCGTGGTGCATTGTTTATTATTGTGGTTCAGCTGCATTACCTTCTGCTGCAGTGCTGCTCGTCTACCGGAGTTTATTCTCCCGTTAACTCGCGGCAGCGGCCGCTGTAAAGTTTTCTTTGTCTGACTGTCACACAAGCAGCTGATAAATATCCCCATCCCCATAAGTGAATGTGTTTTAGTCTGAAAGCTGTTTGGCATCACAACGCTGTTATGAATGTTTCTCTGGCATTCTACAGGTGATGTTAGCACAGCAACCAAAGCTAATCTGACTATCTTGACTACTTGTTGCTATCATATTGTGGCATAAGCCGTTTTCTAGACACATATTTTACTGGCGTAGTTTTCGTTATGATTTTACTTGTGATGGCCACATGTAGCCCATGTATTGATTCCATCCGATAGCTGCAATAATACAAAACAACAGGAAAAGGTCTGCCTCTTGGTCAATAACAGTGAACGGATGGTTATTAAAGTAAGGTAAAATAAACTGAATCACACTGAGCCTGGTTAGTGTTGCCTGACTTTATATAAGTGTTTTTTATAAATGTGTGGTCGCGTTCTAGTCACTTTGCTCAGCGCTACTGCTTGTTACAACTTGTATTCGCCGATCTTGCCAGGTTGCCGAGTGGGGCCAGCTGAGAGAATAGACCAGACTCCAGCAAAGGTAAATTGTGTCTAGAGTGCGCCATCTTGTGGGATCAACTGAAATGCCGGGTATTGCAGGAAAAAGGCAAAATGAATGCGGTCTTTACTATAATTTGGACAATTTTGTACCAATATTCGGCAGGCCGGATTCAAAAGCCCAACGGGCCGTATATGGCCCGCGGGCATTAGTTTGCCCATGCCTGGTCTAGAGTCTAGGTTCCCTCGTCTAGAAGTCAATGGTTTTTTGAACGTATAATAGTTGTGCAGTTAGAAGCCTGAAATAACATATTTGAATAAGCTAACAGGACTTTGACATTTTGTTCTACAACATAAAATACGTCAGTATATATACCCCTCTCATTAATGTCCAAAGTTAGCATTTTAATTTAGCCAAATTCAATTACGCCTCAAAATCTAAAAGTTATGTTAATATGTGGAGATAATCCTGCTAAACAAAACAAGTTAGGTATCACAAATGTGTGTTAGCCACAGAGCTGATTTTCTGCAATATACCGACATCCAATAGGTTTGTATAGCCCTTTAAGGAGCCCTTGTAGGGAGTGTCACATTCTTTGAACTGTATGTTATTCAATTGTAACTATTAATGGTATTGGTTTTAATTGGCTGATAAAGTTGCAATGGTTATGCTGTATCTCTATCTGTTTTTCTCATCAGTTCAGCAACTCTTCCCTCCATGATAAAGTGTATCGAGGAGAACAATGGAGTCGACAAGCGCATCAGCCGCTTCATCCTTCCCATTGGGGCCACTGTCAACATGGACGGAGCAGCCATATTCCAGTGCATCGCTGCTGTCTTCATCGCTCAGCTCAACAATTATGAGCTGAACGCTGGACAGATATTCACCATCCTGTGAGTTCAGGGAACGATAACAAGTTTTCTTCCTATTGCTCAGCATGAGAAGAAAACACATACCAAAATCCACATTCCATTGATTTGTTCTTACATTGAAAAGTCTGCTTTCTGTTCCATGCGTGTTATTAGTAGTAGTTCATATAATTATTTCATCATTATTCCTAGTGTGACAGCTACAGCCTCAAGTGTGGGCGCAGCAGGCATCCCAGCTGGCGGCATCATAACCATCGCCATCATCCTGGAGGCCATCGGCTTGCCTACCAACGACCTATCACTTATGCTGGCTGTTGATTGGATTGTGTAAGTAAAGCCTGCAAATAACAACTGAAATTAGTATTAAAAAACACCCAGAGCTACGTCTGATCATGTCTGTAAACAAGTTACCAACATTACGGTTAGTTTAACTAGACCAGGGTTCCTGGGAAACCTGAACAATCTGTTGTACTTGTACTAGCTTGCCTTCCTGGAGTAGAGAACACACAACAGCAGCATGATAAACATGTGCACGTTACTACTTAACCACCTCTGTGGAGATTCCAAGCAGGCTGAGCCCAAGCCCTCAAGAAGAACCAATTTTCATATTGGTCAGATTAGGCAATTACAAGTTAATTAATGGCAACCTGCAGTTGGTCCATTGATGAGGTGCAAACGTATCCCTGTTTGGTTGTCAATGGGAGGATTCAACACATTTATTGTTGAATGATTTGAAGGCAGTTTGATGTGATGGCGCCACGGTAGTCAACTGAGCTACACGTAGTTGTACAAACCGTTGCTATCTTCAGTCAACTCGAACTTGGTAGAGTGGCATGGAAAACAAAACAGAGGAAAAGACTGGGTACCAATAGTTAGTTGTAGGGTTAGTAGGGTTAGTATGGAGCCCCTGGGGACATGAAAAGAAAAAAAAACAGAGAGAAAAAAAAAGTCAGGATAACGGGTTAGTATCTCGTGCGCACAAGATACTAACCCGTTATCCTAACCCGTTATCCTAACCCGTTATCCTAATGTTTTGTTTTTTTGAGAAAGTTACCGGTGCGCCAAGGAGAAAGTGGAGCACACAGGAAACAACCATTTAATTGCAGACTGTTATGTTTACGTGGGGAAATGATAGTGCATACATTATTTGAGATATATTTCGTACTCAGACTTCACTTTAAGGACATTTCGGCCAGGTGTGTGTGGTCACTCCAGGAGGCAGTGGGACGTGTAACTCAGAGAAGAGCAGCACCAGCGCTCAAAGAGCTTTTACGCACCGGAGCCTCGCTGCGGAGAAACGGTGGACCTAGTGGCCCGATCGGAGTGGGCCGAGTGGCCGGACCGGCCCACTTCGGTACCGGCCCATTGGGATTCGTCCCGATGGCCAGTCCGCCACTGGCTCTGTGTGTGTGTGTGTGTGTGTTCTGAGTGTTTGTTTCCCTATAAAACAGCTGCGGGCAGCAGGTACTCTGAGAGTCACGGACATTAATTCATAGATCAGAGCAGACTGGTTTACAGACTCTCCTGTTTTGCAAATCCGGTGCTTAAACAAATAGCTCTACAACCCTGGCCGAAATGTCCATAAAATTAAGTCTGAGTTTGAAATATATCTAAAATAATGTATGCACTGTCATTTCCCCACGTAAACATAACAGTCTGCAATGAAATGGTTGTCTCCTGTGTGTTACACTTCCTCCTTGGTGCATCGGTAAGTTTCTCAAAAAAAAAAAAAAAAGTCAGGAAAACGGATCAGTTTCTCGTGCGCACGAGAAACTGATCCGTTTTCCTGACTTTATTTTTGTTCTCATATTTTTTTTTTATGTCTCTTAAAGGTGGGGTAGGTAAGTTTGAGAAACCGGCTCGAGATACACTTTTTGTTATATTCCATGAAATGCTCTTAACATCCCGATAGCAATGAATATTATATATTATATAAGTGCTTTGACAAAAAATCCATAAAAAAATGTCATCTGTGGAAGCCGTAGTACTGTAAAAAGCACGACCAATCATTTTAGCCGGCCCGGCTAAAATAACTGGATAGCCTACCTGCCTATCAGCCTTCCATCTGTGCACAAACGTATGTGTGTTGGAGGAGGGGCTCTGTAAGGAAGTGGCAGATATTCTCAGGCAGTGTATTTTCAAATTCTAGCGCACTCGAGCTGGTTTCTCCAAAATTACCTACCCCACCTTTTAAACCGTTATCCCGACTTTTTTTTTTTTCTCTCTCTCTTTTTTTTTTTCCATGTCCCTTTTGGGCAGGGGTGCCCAACCTTTTTTGAACCAAGAGCTACTTTTAAAGTTGCCAGTCTGCCGAGATCTACCAATCCACATATGCGGCTTTCACACCAGCGCTTTTCCCTTTCTAGCTCCGAGCGGGAGCTTTTCTGGTTCCGCTCCGGTTTCCATTTTCTGCTCCCGCTCTGTTCACACCGCCCAAGAGCTGCCGGTGCTGCGTCATGACGTCACCGTTTATGTGCCTGCTTCATAAAATCCAAACCTCGCGGAAATCCCTCACATCGACAACAACAACAATGGCCGATTGTATTGAAGCGCTGTTCGCTTTGGTTATCCTCTTACAAAACGAAATGGAAGGCATCGGACGACTTTACAAGGGACGACTTTACTTGGAACTTTACAAACATCACATGCGAAATGCAAGACTTCTTTGTGGTCTTCAGCATCTACTTCAACGACGAATCTGCCCCTGCCCCCGCCTCGACGTAAGAGAGACGTAAGCGACGCCGCCTCTTAGCTGCGAAGCTCTTGCCTAGACCGACAATTTTTTGGAGCTGGAAGTGAACCGGATTCCGGAGCTAAGAGGCGGCGCATCTGCGGTGTGAACAGGAAAAACCGGTACTTTTCAGGCTCCAGCTCCGAGCCGGAGCTGAAAACGTGTTGGTGTGAAAGTGGCAATAGAGAGGGGGGGGCTGGGGTGCTAGCGAACCGTCAACTGGGGGGAACCTAGCTGCGGGGTAACGGCAGACCTCTGTCGGTACAACTTCAATGATGCCTTTTAAAAACATAAGAAATTAAGGGCGATGACGGCCGTCAGCGAATCGAGCCGGCCCTTGACAACCGGCTGTTCTGTGATTCTCCAGATTCTACGGAGGGTAGAAAATACATACCGGAAGTAAAAAAATACGTGCAACGGGATGGTGTTCCCGCGGGAAACAAAACTTAAAATATTAAATGAAACAATCTCATCTCTTAAAATTCACAACTTATTATGAATTAAACATTCATTATTATGAATTAAACATTCAACTTATAATTATGTATTCACATGTTCAACTCTGTTACATATGCACGCAACAAGAAATAAGAAAATAATAAGACAAATCAGAAATAATGCTTGAAGTGGTTGGGAACATAATATGGCATTTAATCAAGGCAGCGTTTAGCTGAGTTTCTCCCGGTAGAAAACTCTCTTAACAGGGGAAAGCTGCTTGATGCTACAAAGGGGCGTGGCTAGCAGCAGCTGTTCCATTTAAAGCTATGGTCACAGAATCAGCCTTTTTGGAACAGGGCTGGAATAGAGGAGAATAGAGGGGTATGAGGCATGGCTACAATGGATGATCTGTTTGGTATTTTAAGCCAAAAAACTTCACATACATGTTTTGTATAGGTATGGCCTTACAATATATTTTTTCAAATATAGCATAATAGGTCCCTTTTAAGGTACACCAAACTCAGCTGTCTGTCTCTTACTCCTACTACAGGGATCGTACCACAACGGTGGTGAATGTGGAAAGCGATGCTTTGGGAGCTGGAATCCTCCACCACATCAACCAACAGGAAATAAAGAAGCAGCAGGAGCGGCAGCAGCAGGATGGGGAGCTGGCTGAGGTCCGGGTGGAGGCGGTGGCCAATGCCCAGGCGGAAGAGGAGACCTCCCCGCTCGTCGCACACCAAACCAAAGCCTCAGCGGCCATGCCGGAAGCCATTGAGTCTGTCTTGTAAAATGTGCAAGACTTTTCTTTCTTGCTTCCCGACCTTTCACTATTTCTGATGATGCTGCTGATGGGACACCATTCTCACTCAGAGTCAATTCAAAAACACAAGGTCACTGATGGATCACTTGGAGGGAAAACAAAGTGCCATAGCAACAGTCTTTCTAGAGCATTGACAGTATACAGTGTATCTACTTGGTTAAAATAACTGGGTTTACTGCAGATTAGGATATAATGAATTTCAGAACTATTGCTTTTTAAAACATTTCCCCAGTCTAGTTTTTAAAAGAAATCACTTGAGGTACTTCTGTTTGTATTTTTTACATTTTTTACGTATTTTGCGAAAGTCAGTAAGGGAAACATTTGATGTGTATCAATATCCCCAAAACATTCCCATAAATGTTGTAGTTGTGTTTGTCTGATGTAATGAGATGCTCACAGCCATACGTTTGTACATTAGAGCACCTCAAGTGTATTTATCTGTTTTTATCTTTAGACAGCAAATACAACGGCCAACATAAACTATAGAACACTAACAACCAAATGCTGACAAGCCAAAGTGTCTAACACATGCTTGACAGTGTCTGTCCTAACTTATTTACACGTTCAGGATGCCTGTTTAATCACTTTAACTTAGCTGGTGGAAACGTACTAATTTGCATTTTATTTTTTCAATGAATTCGCTTTACGTTCTTTGCCTAATGGAAACGTCAGTTTGATTCTTTCAAAGTCAGAATATTGTGAAAAAGGGAACTGTTTGGTCCCCATTTTAGAAATGGTAGTTTGTCATAGTTCAGTGAGATGTTTACAAGATGTTCCTAATTTGCTGACTGTCAGCAGATGTCAAACATTAACCCTTCAAATCAAAGGCTAAGCATTTGGCCTCATGCAACCTGTTTATCTATTGACAAACTCTTCCCGTTTGGTAAGACATTTTGAACATTGGACTATTTGGTAGCCTTAGCCTACCATGGTTTTAAATCAGAAAAAGCCAACTGACAACTTTATAAGGTAACTTACTTTACCTTCGGTGGTCTCCTATCTGATATGAGTAGCATTTTTCAAGCATGCTTCTCTAATTATATTATGAAAGCAGTTTAGAACACTTTCCTTTAGACATTTGCTCCTAGAGGCTTTTTAAGAATCGACTAATGGCCACACGCAGCAGTTTTGGTGAGCTAGCTATCTAATTTTTTATAAGCTAGTTAGCTATGCAAATGTTTGCGTGTGGACATATTTGTTACCCTTTTTGTTACTACATCATTGTGTAACTTATCAAAAAGTAATTGTAGCTTTGTAGCTAATTGCTTTTGATAAAAATGTTATCAACAAGTCTGAAAAGTGACTTTTCCCTTTTGGATGCAAGACTTGACTGAAAGAATTAGCCTTTGCTTCCCTCTAGTGGTGATATTAGGGGGAAAATAGTAAACTGAGCCATTGTCGGGTCAACACTTGAGAGTTCAGCAGGCTTTGTCGTTACATAACTCGTAATATTTCCTATTTATTTAATCTTTTATTTAACATTCATGGGGAACAACTGCTCCATTGCAGAGTCCTGTGATTTAATACTGTATTTTTGGGTAAAGACCCCTAAAAAGTTGAAGGAACATCATGAAGCTAAATGTATGTCGCTGTCCCCTAACGTCTGAGGTGCTCATTATGACGCAATAATACTGCTTTAGTTTTAGTGTGTATGTTGATACTGTGAAAACTAGTATGTTGAACATTTCTTACTCATTAATTCAGATTTAACTGATTACTTTTTTAAGCTAACCACTGCTCTGTTAACCTAAAGCTTTATGGTTAGATTTTCTTAAGTATATCTGGTACAATCACATGCAATTACATTTAATGTGTACATGTACTATATATTTTATATTAATTTATTTTAATTGTTTCGTATTATTTGTACTTTCTCTTATTAACACCCTCAGTGTTGATTATTTGGTACCACTTTATAAGACTACCCTTATAAAGGGTTTAGGAATAGTTTGTAATTCATTTATTAATTAGGTTGTGAACACTTTATAAGTCATTAATAAGCTTTTATAAGACATGAGATAAACAGGGCAACTGTGACCGGTTGCTTGCCAAATAGTGAGCCCACATTTATCTGTACTGCTAAGCCTTATATACTTAGCTACTTTGTCTTCTTCATCAGCCAGCATCCTTGGTATCTGTTGTTCACTGAGTTGATTCTCGCTAAGTAGCCAATATAAGGCTTAGCCATCTTGCTAAATAGTGAGCCTGTGTTGATGTATGGAAACTGTTAGAACTGGTTTATAAATGGTTCTTAATGATTAATAAAATGTTTACAACCTAATTATGAGCCTTTATAAGGGTAGTCTTATTGTAAAGTGGTACCGATTATTTTTATCATGATACATTTTTTAAAGGTCCCATGTGATGGCCATTTCTACTGATCATAATTCCACTGTTGAGGTCTACTAGAATATATTTATATTGTGCAATGTTCCAAACTCACATTGGTTTCTCATACAGCGTCTCTGTATAGTATGTGTATTCACTCTCTGTCCTACACGCCTTGTTGGAGCTCCTGCCCCCCCCCCCCCCCCTCCCTGTGAGCCCACTGTGCTCTGATTGGTCAACTCGCCCACTCTGTTCTGATGAGTCCACCACCGGTACAGCGGAACATCAGTGATTATGTGTTACAATGGCGTTAGCAGCCAGAAAATGACACCAGTAATGACAAAGTAGTGTTGGCGGGACGTTGCGAGGCTCGCTGCTGCGAGGAGCGGACAGTGTGAGCTGGCTTACTGGTGTGGTTTCCTGGTTGCTGCGTGGGGTCGGCGAGACAGCGAGACACAGCGAAACCCAGCCCGAAACCAGCCCGAACACACACACGCAGCCTGGCTGTGAGTCTGTGTGTGTGCTCCGTGCTCACACACAGACTCACAGCCTCGCCGCGTCCCGCCGTCTCAGGCTGAGAAATCCGCGGAGCTGCAGCTGAGAAAAGATTGAGTGTGTGTGTGTGTGTGTGTGTGTGTGTGTGTGTGTGTGTGTGTGTGTGTGTGTGTGTGTGTGTGTGTGTGTGTGAGAGGAAGTCCACGGATTGGTCCATTTGGACCAATACGTCACTGTACCCAGGAAGAAAAAAAATGGAAAAAGAGAAATCTCCAACGAGGTGTTCTGGGGCAGCATAGACAGGTCTTCTCTGTGTTAGAGTTGTACTCCCTACAGGGTGTACTTTGAAGGTTTGTGACTCTGCAGACCGTTTGCATGCAGAAAAAGCTACATAACACACAAGGGGACGGGTAATAACCAGAAAAGCATGACATGGGACCTTTAATGAATTATTCTGCCAGTGTAATTTAATGTTAGGGATGTATTTTAAATCCTTGTGTGTTTTTTTGGTTTGAATCTGCCTGTGCCATGTCCATGTCTAACACTGCGGCTGTGTCTTTGCTGTTGGTCCCGCTGTCTTTCAACATTAAAGGTGATGCAGTACATTTATCATGCAACCAAAATGAAAAGGCTGATCTTGTTTTTATCACTTATTATTCAATGTAACACAAACTATTTGCCTGATTGCATGCAGCTGAATGAATAAGAGGCCTATTAAAGGCTTTATTAAGGCTCAGCCTTAAAAAATAGTATACAATATCTCAAATTTCCGTTTTTTTCCTGTGTAATGACACAAAAAAACGGAAATTTGAGATATTGTATACTATTTTTTTTTTTTTTATTTCAACATTTTACACTCCCTTACCCTTTTTATATTTATATAATATGTATATTATCTTTTAATTAATTGTTTTCCTTTTTTTTTCCATTTATATAATATACATATATATATTTTTTTCTTTTTGTTCTACAACAATGCAAGTGTCACAAAAAACTATTTTCCACAGGATAAACAAAGTATTGTTATAATATTTGTTTTAATGTATTATTATTATTTAGGTACAATACAACTTGTACCTAAATAATACACTAATGAATCTGATAATGTCCTCTATCCAGTTAGTTACTGCTTCAAAGTATTATAGGGATTGTCTGTTAAGTACAGACACATGCAGACAGGTGGATAACTTTATGTATGAATGTTTCCCCTGCCAAAGTTGAAAAAGCACTTTGCAATATTAATGCACTAATGCAGCCAATAATGAGTTTTTCTTCTAGACTTTTGAACGGAACAGCAAAGTCCAGAATGTGTGGGCTTGTTTTGTACAGCTGTGACTGTCTGCTATTCTCCCACAGCCATGCCACCAGTCTACTGCTCCTGTTATACTTAGAGGCTTATCACAGGTGGAAAACGTGTGCCAACTACAAAAAAGGCAGAGTTCCTTATCGCTAACAGAGTTGAACAAGAACGAAATACTGCAGGTGACCTTTTAAATAACTGCCTCCTGTTTTGATATTAGATCAAATGGTTTGAGTTGTTTCTTATATAAAATTCCCTGATTGAATCCAACTTCTTAAACATGTCCTGGTTTCTTCACTCATCCATGACAGTAAATGAAAGCTTTAGCGCAAGTTCAATAAGGAAGACCTAACTCGAGTCACTCACACGTCACTCTATGGCTCCCTTCCCCCCTCATTAAATATGAGGGCGTCACGCCTCAGCAGCCAATCGCTGCACATGCTAAATGCCTTAAATACCTGCTCTTCCTCCCTGTCAGTTGTCATTGCAGATGATCACACGCAATGGTAGTTGCAATACAATACTGCTTCTCGTGAGAAAAACCGTAAGAAACAACTAGCTCAAGATGTCCAACTCGGACAATTCGGAACACGAACCTTCTCTGGAAGTCTCCGATCCCGGTTCGGCTCCACACAGCGGCTTATCAACAGAGGAAGACTTCCTCATCGCCGGGCTCCTGCAGCAGGGCTTTCCCACAGCCCCAGGCCTCACTCTCTCAGCGGCGATAGCTCTCGGACCAGGTCTCCAGCGTAGCTCCCCAGTCCGGGGCAGCAGCTCCAGCCAGCTTCCCAGAGAGCAGGACGAAGCCGCAGCCGCGGAGGTAAAAAAAGGGCAGGAAGTCGAGCCCTCCAGGATCCCGTCCCCCTCCAAAAAATCCACCCCTTCTCAGGCTCGCCAGTCCGGTAGCGTCACACACCCCTATGGAGAGTAGCGCGGCCGGCTCCCTGCAATCCCTGGCTAGCTCCATGATAGCTATCGATGCTCGCCTCCAGGCTCTGGAAGACTACGCCACAGGAGCTTCAACTTCCGTTGCACTCAGGTACTAGTTTTAACGAAAACGTTTGCACTCGACCCTTACACAGGGTTGGGTTGTAACGGAATACATGTAACGGTGTTACGTAATCAGAAGAAAAATAAAGAAAGAAAAAAAAAAAAAAAAAATCAGTATATTCAGCGGTGTTACATTTGAAAAACGATTAAACTGAGTGCAGTTACTCTCGTAAACCTGAAGTGAATACTTATTGGAATTATTGGTGGAAAGTTTCCTCACAATGTAATATTCATTACCGGCAGAACCGTGTGCACAGCGCTGCAGCGTATCTGCGAGCAAGAGATGCAGCGTGTCCGTGAGGCCCCGCCCCGCACGCAGATGAGAGAGAGAGAGAGAGAGTTCTCTTTCAAAACATATTGGAAGGTAGAAACGGAGATGTTTAGATAAAACGTGGAAGATAACGTTTATGTAGCATTTATTTATTGTCGGAATGATGACATTCATAACGGGATCAAATCTAACTGAATGGCCTGCTGCTGCCGAATGCATGGGACAAGTAACTGGGAAAAGTTTTAAAAGTGATTACATCGTTGCAGATAATAAATAATAATGATAATGTATTCTATTTAGGGGCGCCTTTCAAAGCACCCAAGGACACCTTACAATGCATAAACTTTTCCAAGGAAAGGTTTTAAGACAGTACAAAGAATGCAGTCTGGGTGAGTTTTTCTTTTTATGTGCGGTGCAGATGAGAGAGCTGTCCAGAATGACACTAACATGTTGTGTTCGTGCTCTTCATAAGCCATTAAAACAGTAAAATACGTGTCTCCCGTTCACCAAAACATACCCATCTGTTATGGAAAAGAAAGTATTCTAAAGAGAAAGAAGAGGAAAAGATAGAAAGAAGAGGAAAAGGAGAAAAGATAAAAGAAGAGGAGGAAAGAAGAAAAAGAAGAGGAAAGGAAGTATTCTAAAAGTAATCTGCCACCGGTACCGGCGGGATCGTGGTTAGTTTCCGATGCGCAGAAGAAAATCTGGCCCACCCTATATTTTTACAGGCCCACCCTAAAGTAAATTTCTGCCTACGCTACTGGTCCGCACAGCAGCAACAACCAATCACATGAATCTCTTGCCCCCGACACACAAAGCAATAGCAATGTTAAAACTAAGTAAACTGGAAATAAAAAAAGAAAAAAAAAAATCCCCAACAGGCGAAAACCTACCAGTTTCACCCACTGTCTCTGCCTCCTCCCTCCATGCCTCGCTCCTCTGGTTTGTATCCCGGTAGATGAACAGAGACTGATCATACAGCACCGGGTGATTCACTACCGCTATAATGAATTTTCCCTCACATTTTTGGAATATGAGGAATTACCTGCGTAGTCTCTCCCAACATACACGCGGTCTGATTGGCTAGCGCTTGTACCGGCAGATTTGCATAAACGGGATTTCATTGGCTGACGCTTCTGCCGAGGCGCCAAAAGTTGAACATTGCTCAACTTTTTGAAGCGAGCAACGCCAGCAAACGCTCCACGTCGCTTCCCAAAATACAGTTCTACTAAAAGTGACGTCACCCCATTCAAAGTGAATGGGCAGAAGCGTCGGAAGCTGTAACGCACGCCACCGTGTGGACAGGCCGTCACAGTGGCTCTGCGCCAGAAACATAAAAAAAAATAAATAAAAAAAAAACATTCTGGAATATCACCCCTCCACTCCCATTAACATCCCTCAGCTAGCAGCTGCGCTATCTACAGATTCCGTGTTCGTTGACTATCTCCCGTCAGGGCTCTCCCAAGGCTTCAGGGTAGGGGTCCTCCCATCTCCCACAGTGACTTTCGTAGCAAGAAACTTACAGTCAGCCGCTAAAGAACCCAACATAGTTTCCCAGCTCATCGACAAAGAACTTCTCAAAGGATATATAATCGGTCCTTTTAGCTCCTCCCCCTTCTCAGTGTTCCGTTCAAATCACATCGGAATAGCCACACGTAAATAAAATGCTGATTTTCGATCTGTCCGCTCCCTGCTCCGGCCCATTCTGCAGCGTCAATAGCATCATCCCTCCAGATCAGTTCTCCCTTCACCATGCCTCAGTGGATAATGCAATAAAGATGATCAAGTTCACAGGGCACGGAGCTCGGCTCTCCAAAGCGGACATTACCGATGCCTTCAAATCATCCCCATTCATCCGTCTCAGTGGAACTTGTTCGGTATTAAGTGGGAGTCCAAACTCTATCTTCGCGTTCGCACGACCTTCGGGTGCAGAAGCAGCCCCTGCATCTTCAATTCCTTCTCGGAAGCGCTCTATTGGATCCTGCTGAACATCGTCAGAATCCCCTCCGTCCTTCACCTACCGGACGACTTCCCTCCCCATAAACCCGCCACAGGACAGCTCAGGGATCTCACTGGCCAAGCTTAAACACTGCTTCAGGAGTGAGGTGTCCCTCTCTCCAAAGAGAAAACGTTAGGTCCCGTCACACGCTTAGAGTTCTTAGGCATCATCCTCGACTCCATAGACATGAAGGCGTCTCTCCCCTCCGACAAATCGCAGCGCATCCAGGACATCACCAAGTCATACTGCGAGCAACAAGTTATCACAAAACAACAGTTGCTCTCCCTTCTCGGACACCTCAACTTCGCCATGCACGTCATCCCCCAGGGGCGCTCGTTCATCTCCCGCCTCCTGGACGCAGCATCAGCGGTCGACAACCTCCATGACTGCGTTTTCTTAGACGAAGGCTGCCGTTCAGACCTTCGGTTCTGGTCCCTCCTGCTCGCCCACTGGAACGGAATTACTTTATTTTACGATGGCCTCGTGCGTTCCTCTGACTCAATGAGGTCTTCACGGATGCCGCCCATCCATGGGTTTTGAGGGGTTTCTTCCAGGGAGAGTGGTTCGCAGGGTCATGGCCCCGTCAATTTCTACCCAAGCAAGTTCTCACTAAATCCAGCCTATCACCCATATCATACCCGGGCATTCCTTCAGGATAGGTGCAGCCACCTCTGCTGCTAATCAAGGTCTCTCTACCTCATCCCTACAACAACTAGGACGGTGATCCTCCTCCGCCTTCACAACCTTCATTCGTCCGGACATCAGCGCCGTACGGGCTTCCCAAAGATCTCTCAGACCCTAACTATGGTAGTTATACATATAACTGGTGGTGGCTCAAACACATTCACAAGTATACATGTCTCACTAAGGTTCCCGATATTCAAAACTGCATTCCTGTCCTAATTCCGCGGGCCCCGCCCACAGGGAATAATGTCTCGTCTCACGCCGCAACTACAGGTAACGGGCTTCATCTCCGGCACACAGGTATTTCATTCCCAGGCCTTGCTCAAACGCATCAGTGTAAAATGTATTTCCTGCAGTCCGCGTGGACTCGGGCCACCGTACACTCCGGTGTCAGTTACAAAACAAAGGAAATAAAGAAAGAGTAAAGATATATATATATATATATATATATATATATATATATATATATATATATATATAGCCTGCGAAGTCAGGCGTGGCGGAAGGCCACCGTACACTTCGGTGCCAGTTACAAAACAAAGGAAAATAAATGAAGAGTAAAGAAAAAAAAAAAAATAATATATATATATATATATATAGCCTGCGAAGTCAGGCGTGGCGGAAGGCCACCGTACACTTCGGTGTCGTAGCGGAAGGCTACCGTACACTTCGGTGTCAGTTACAAAACAAAGAGTAAAGAAAAAAGATACATATATATATATATATATATATATATATAACCTGCGAAGTCAGGCGTGGCGGAAGGCCACCGTACACTTCGGTGTCAGTTACAAAACAAAGGAAAAAGAAATAAAGAGAAAAAAAAAAATATATATATAGCCTGCGAAGTCAGGCGTGGCGGAAGGCCACCGTACACTTCGGTGTCGTAGCGGAAGGCTACCGTACACTTCGGTGTCAGTTACAAAACAAAGGAAAAAAGAATAAAGAGAAATATATATATATATATATATATATATTAGGGCCGGGACTTTAACGCGTTAATTAAGATTAATTAATTACACAACAATTAACGCGTTAAAAAAATTAACGCATTTTAATCGCACTTATTTTTGCACCGCGGAACGTTTCTCACTGGATGAGTTTCAGGCGTACCGATTATACTGGAGCACCAACTAACGTTCATGACTTCAGACAACAACAAACCACAGTGAACAACAGTGGGAAATGTTGTTTTAAAAAACGGACGGATGGAAGCGTCGATAAGAGCACGGTTGTGTGCAAATTATCCAAAAAGGAATTCGCATATCACCGCAGCACATCAAGCCTCAAGTATCACCTCAATGCAAAACATATAGCAGCTAGCGTGGACGTTAGCCTCTTTTATCGCGTTCACACCAAAAAGAGCCGGTACTAAAATTAGTTCATGAGAACCTTTTTACCCTCACGAAAGTCCCTGCTAGAGAGCAGAGAGCTGCTAGAGAGCAGGGACTTTCGTACGGCTCTCTTGTGAGAAAAGAGCTATATTTCTGATTGGCTGGGCGGATTGCAAACCACGCCCCGTAAAACTCCCAAAAAGTTTTGTGAAGCCGCCATTTTATTATCCTCGCATTAGCATTATTAGCATTAGCCCAGCGCAGAAACGCAGAGAGACTAACTTATGGCAACACAACATAAAACATGGGAGCGGTGGAGATGAGGAGGTGTCGGCGTTCTGGCGATTTACTCGGAAGGCTGCTGGGACTCCCAGCAGCTTCTACTGAAGCCAGTCCCCAACTCCGGGGACTTCCGGCCGGGGACTTTGGGCGGCAGTATACGCCGTGAAGTGGTTTGCGGCCTGCCAGTAAACCCAAAGCAGAAGAAGAAGAAGTGACGTCAGCGGCTTCATTTGCCTAATCCACCCCCAGGTTCAAAGAGTTCTCATGAACTAAGTTCTCATGAACCTTTGTGGGAAAAGTACTGCGGTGTGAATGCGCATAATGGTATACTAAAATCCATGTGAAAAAAATTGCTTCTCACTGTTCTCAGGTCAAATATTTATATGTGATTAAAAATGCGATTAATTTCGATTAATTAATTACAAAGCCTCTAATTAATTAGATTAATTTTTTTAATCGAGTCCCGGCCCTAATATATATATATATATATATATATATATATATATATATATATATAGCCTGCGAAGTCAGGCGTGGCGGAAGGCCACCGTACACTTCGGTGTCGTAGCGGAAGGCTACCGTACACTTCGGTGTCGTGGACGTTGGGCCACCGTTACAAAACGAAACCGCTCGCTCCTCGGCGTAGTCAAGCCCTGCTGGTCAGGCATGCGACCCGCAGGTCGTTTTCAGATAAGACCGGCACTGATTTCGGCAGTCAGAGTCTCAGCATGACCAGTAAGCTCCGGCAGTGATTCCGGCAAAGTGTCGCTCATATACGTGTTAATCTATTATCTCTCCTCCCCAGATCACCAGTCACCCCACAAGGTAAGCAACTCAGTTCATCTCAGTATTCATACTTCACTGGTTTTGGGGATTTCATCGGAGCGGTGCTTTCCCTCCTGAATGATTATCCTGCAAACCGGGGGCCTAATCGCCAAACACCATTACATTCTCCTGTTGTACTATCATGGCAATCATTTCATTCATATGACGTGTAAACAATAAATATGTAATTCTTACATCACGTCTCTCCGGTTTGAAATGAAAGCTTTAGCGCAAGTTCAATAAGGAAGACCTAACTCGAGTCACTCACACGTCACTCTATGGCTCCCTTCCCCCCTCATTAAATATGAGGGCGTCACGCCTCAGCAGCCAATCGCTGCACATGCTAAATGCCTTAAATACCTGCTCTTCCTCCCTGTCAGTTGTCATTGCAGATGATCACACGCAACCCGCCTCCACCCCTCTCGCCTCCCGTCTCCTTCAGGACAAAGCTAAACCTTCCTCCTTCAGACTGGTCTCACCTACTCATCACCACCACCAGTGTCTAGACCCCGGGGATTTCATCGGAGCGGTGCTTTCCCTCCTGAATGATTATCCTGCAAACCGGGGGCCTAATCGCCAAACACCATTACATTCTCCTGTTGTACTATCATGGCAATCATTTCATTCATATGACGTGTAAACAATAAATATGTAATTCTTACATCACGTCTCTCCGGTTTGAAATGCATTTCTCCAGGTTTGAACAAAAACATTAATTTGATGATGTCATCCAGGGCTGTGGGAAGCACTGATCAACATTTTGCTGATAGATTGATCAAGAAAATGATTGACAATTTAAGATATCAATAGATGGGTTAAATCTCCCTTTACACTTATAGTAAGGTCTAATGTAATTTCATTGAGGTAAATATGTTAAGAGCAATTCTACAAATGTTTATTTAGCGCTTTTTCAATTGCCAAACAGAACGATTGCAAAACATGATTATGAATCATCAAAAACAACTACAGCATAGTAACACCAGTAACCTTGAACCAGCCACTCGTTATGCTTATACGCTTAGATTGTCAGGGGACTTTCACCTTTCATCTCTCTTCTCTTTATTTGTATGAACTCATGTCCTCTCTATCTCTTTGCACTCATGTCCCAGAAATGCATATTACTAACCCAGCTTCCCTCGGAGTTTGTGTCTCTCACCTGGCAGCTTGTCAGTATTAAAGGTTGTGGTTATGAGTCATGGCTGTGCCTGTTGCCGTGGTCCTGCCTGACGCACACATGCTTTTGGCAGCACCTGGAAGATTAATGACATCGACTTAGATCCATCTTCTTATGATACACATTATCTGTTCTAACATTTGGACTGAAATGTTTTTTCTATTTTCAGTTTTTAAACATCTATTGCACGTCTGTCCATCCTGCGAGAGGGATCATCCTCTTTGCTCGTCCTGAGGTTTCTAAAATGTTTCCACAATAATTGTGGGGATTCATGGCTTCATACGCTGCAAGGATATTAAGACATACGCTGTACACACTGTTAAGTCCCCTGAGAAAATGTGTAATTTGTGATATTGGGTTATATAAATAACGTTTGATTGATTGATAAGAAAGATTTGATTATATCTCTTTTTGTCATGATTCATCTATAAAACCTGTCTGAAAATGAGCTCATCAGATTTTGCCACTTTGTGATGTCACAACGTTTTATGGGTTGTGCAAACATTAACCAATAACCAACCAACGTAACACTTGAATCTCCTCGAGCATCATTGTGTATTTTTAAACCAATCACTTCTCAGAGGGGCGTGGCCAGCAGCAGCTCATTAGCACGTAAAGCTACAGGCACAGAATCAGCCCTTTTGGAACAGGGCTGAAACAGAGGGGATTACGGGATGCTGCAATGATCTGTTCAGCATTTCAGCCAAACACTTCAGAGACCTGTTTTGTATATATCTGAGACTTATAATATATTGAGTTTAAGTTACCACTGTAAAACGTACAATTAAGGTAGGCTATATACATACATTCTGAATACTTTCTTTTACATATATTGCAAATCAATAATATATAAATCTTAACATATTATCTTATAATGCATTTTTTTTTTTAAATACATGTACCCCGGCCCTTACAATGCAGCTCAGTGTTTTATAAATTGGCCATATATTTGTAACAATTCCTGCACATAATGGCTAGTCTGGTTGTCTTTTTTATCTTGCTGTCCTTGTTTTATCTAAAGGTCTTCTGCATGTGTGTCCCTGACAGGCATGTAGTATACATTCAGAGCTCCTGGAAACATATGAATGTGTTCAAACATAGTGAAAGCTGATTCTGTTTCTGAATCACGAGCTGGTGTGGAAGAATTCCGACGTCCGTGAAGGCAGCAGGGATGATGCTGCCTTACATCCATGATATTACCTTGTGAGCAGGTTGCAAGCTAGCAAGCGGTGCAGAGCAGCTAACAGGGGATGTGCCGCGTTCGTGTTAACACAGGCTGAGGACTCCAAGGTGTTTTTACAGGCTCTAAACAAGAGGGACTCACTCCCAAACTTTGGCGAAATGACGACCCGCTCAGAGAGAGAAAAAGCCCAGAAACTGAACGAGCAGCATCAGGTCATTCTGTCTCAGCTGCTTAGGGAGGAAGCAAACAAGCACTGTGCTGACTGTGAGGCGAAAGGTAAGGAAGACAGTGTTTTCTGTTAACCTCCATGTTAGATGTGTGAACAGGTGAAATTATGTGGCAGCTAACGGCTCAAGCTAGCAATATCATAACGCTTTCCAGATGGGAGTCACTTATGAGGAGCTATGCTTTCCTCTTAGCCTATTGTTTAATACCCAGAATGTGTCATTTCGATTAAAGATGTTTATTTTATTTTTATTTTCAATATATGTATGTTGTACAATGCAAACAAATACATTGCCGTTCAGTTAGGGAATCAAAATGCATACTATTAAGCGACATTTGTGCAAGCAATCCATGAAGCAATCTTAACAACCAACAACTTCCGTTTAAGAATTTCAAAATAAAATACCCATTGCTGTTTGATTTGATCTGATAGTTAGGAGAACAAATAATATTCTTAGGGCAATCAGTACTTTAATACATGAGCTATTACAGGATGTTATCTGCATAATTATGTCATACAATTCAGATGGAAGGTTAACACCTTATTTGTCCTTTTTGTTGTTTGTCAAGTTATTATTATTTACATAATATATGCTAAGAAATGTTGGGATTTGGATTGACCAGTAAGCATACTTTGTTTATCTTTTTATTTCTCACCATGTTTGCATTTATGTGGTTTTCAAAAATGTTGACTAAACAATTCATTCTTATTTTGAAATCAGATGGCCTCTACTTCCGTTTTTGTGTTTGTAGGGCTGCGGCTAACTTGACGAATGTGTTGCTGACGCTATCGATGTCATGTCCTTGACTGTTTTATTTATGACCGGAAAACGTGCGTGTGTTGCGTTGGCAACATTACATTAAAGGTGTCGTTTTCTCGTTGAATCTCTCTTTGAGAAGCAGAAGCCAACATGAGATGCTGTAGGTATGTTGCAGCTGCAGAACAACACCTTTCTGCATCTGACATTCCCTCCTTGGCATATGCACCCCAAAACCCCATACACAAAATCTGATAGTTTCTGATTCTAACGCACATATTCACAACATACATATTCCTCAAAGAGTGTGCTTTAATCTTAAGGAACCACGTTCAATTCAGCATACTTCTAATACATTACATATCAATTTCCATTTTAGAATTTGCAAGCCATAATTTGAGAATTCCCAAATATCAGCGGCATCAACTTAAAAATAACATATTATAGTAAATACATTTTCCACAATTGATCTTGCAAATTGCCACAGGATCGTAACTGTTACTTAAAGGGGACATATCATGCTATATTTGAACAATATATTGTAGGGCTATACCTATAAAGTATATAAATATATATATTTTTTCAAAATACCAAACAGATCCTGCATTTTAGCCATGCCTCATTTAGCTCTATTTGCTCTTTCCAGCGCTGTTTTTGCAGGGGGCTGATTCTGTGAGCTGCAGCTGATCACGCCCCCCTGCAGGAGAGGGGATCTGCTTTGAGATCAGCTGCTGGGCTGTCAGAAGAGGGGGAGCAAAAGAGATCTCCGTCCTCCGTGTTTTATTCTTATAGAAGTAAGAAGAGAAGTAACGGGGCAGAAACCCTCCTTTTTACGCAGCGGTCCAGACATAGACATCATACGGCGACACATATTCAGTTGCCAGTTCCTTTGGCATTAGGGCAGGGATATCTAGATACTTTCCAAGGTTTGACATAATGAATTGTGCTACTTTTAAAGCAAGCAACGATGTTTTCAAATCTGTAATCAAAAAGCTCCTCAAAAACGCTATCGAAGCAGTTCCTGCAGTTGCTACGTTAGTTCAAGCAGTAACAACGGACTGCTTTTCTTAGCGGATGTATGTCAATTTAAATCAATATACAACTATTTTTTTAAATCAATAAAATCATTTTCTAAATCCATAAAAGCATTTCAATTAATATTGGGAGTCATATCGTTACTTTGTTGAGAATGTGGCCATGTAATAAGCGGGATAATGTGCAGCTTCGCGTCGGACTCCTGATCAGCCTGTCTGTGTTCTTTTCCCCATAATGACTGCGTCGCTGCACATTATCCCTTACATATGATTATATAGAGTCATTATTCATTTGTTTTAAAGCAGGAGGCGCAAACGCTTGCCTCGGGGAGGGAGAAAAAGAGCCACAGCGGGGGATAAACAGAAGGGCAACCATGGCAACCATGCAAGTGAAGTCTTCTTCGCTGCTTTTGTGGCAGACTACAGCGCCACTTACAGGCCTGGCATATGTAGCTACCAGCAGGCACAAAGTGGAAGGTTAAGACAATTTCACATAAATCACACAGCCTTTTTGAAGAATATAGTTCAATAATCGTTTCAGACTTATATTTAGTGCAGGTATCAGGTATTGCAAATCAACCATATTTTAAACTCTTTCCTTCTGTTACTTTTCTTTGGTGTGTGTGTGTGTGTGTGTGTGTGTGTGTGTGTGTGTGTGTGTGTGTGTGTGTGTGTGTGTGTGTGTGTGTGTGTGTGTGTGTGTGTGTGTGTGTGTGTGTGTGTGTGTGTGTGTGTGTGTGTGTGTGTGTGTGTGTGTGTGTGTGTGTGTGTGTGTGTGTGTTGTGTGTGTGTGTGTGTGTGTGTGTGTGTGTGTGTGTGTGTGTGTGTGTGTGTGTGTGTGTGTGTGTGTGTGAAGGTGCAGCTTTTCGATGAACTGAAATAATCTGTATTTGAACTGTACTGTACTAGTACCTAAGCAGCCAGTTTGACATAATGACTTGCTTGCTTGTCATTGTATTTTCATGTTTTTTTTAAAGAAAAGTTAACTTGTCCACATTGCTTGCCGAAAGGGCAGATCTGCTGGCACTAACAATGTCGGCTCGTCCTTGGTCCGCTCTGCTGTCACACACACAGGAACACTGCCACCGGCCTTCACACGCTAATGTGGAGCGAGCAGCTTGATACACACCTGTAGGGACACACTTTAGAGGCGTGAAGGACGAGTTAGCATGGCACTGTCGAGGGAAGAGACGTGCATCTGTGAGAGGCTGTGATAGAGGCTGGAAGGCTCAAAGGGCTTCATGCTGCAACATTATTAAACATTACTGCTAGTTAAGATCATATGGCACATCTGGAGATTTCTCTAGAGAGACCATCCCAGTGTTTTCTTACCCAGGTGTGCTGAATGATGAATCCAACTTTATCATAAATTACAGGGACATTGCAGATGTTTTATTATTGAGAAAGGTAACACCAGTATAACACTATATAAGAGCAGTCGTGCAGATGCTCTGGCACATGAGATGAGTGATGATGTATTTTTGTTGGCCGACCCAGAAGTTAGCATCCCAAGGGTTTCCTTGAAAAAAAGCAATGAGATTTTTTTCTGTTAGATTTCAGAGAATTGCAGAAAATAACATCTGCTGCAAACGTGCTTTGATCAAACTCACTCGTTTTGTTCAGCAGGATAATCGCCACATATTAAAATCACGTTTATATTAGTCGAATAGTAAATGAAAACACAATACAGTAAGTAAGAGGCTAACAGTAGGCTATAAACAAACTAAAAGCGGCTAATGTTTATCGTCATGACGTAGTCTCATTTAGTCAATTGTTGGCAACCACCGTTTTTAAGACGCATACAGGTAGCAGCATTTAGTGAAACACCGTACTAAGTACAGTTTTTAAGAATATACTAAACTAGTGTATTCTATCAATATCTATATTATATCAATATTTCCAAATGTTGAAATGTTTTTTAACTTAATATGTTATATATAAAGTGTGCTTACAAGGCCCTTACACTTATATGAGGTTTGAAAATATTTTGAAGGAAAACCAACTAATAAGCTACTGTAATTGATACTTTGTGTGAGGATAGCTTGTGGAAAAAGAAAGAAGATGACTCATTTGCATTGTTCGCCAGGTCTAAAAAGAAACGCAAACATTTCCAAAACGCTTCAAAATTGAAAATGGTGAAAAATGAAACTTCCTTCCCAAGGCACATTTTAAAATTACAAAATGTTACAAAATACTTAACACCATGTGTGTGTTTTGTTATGTTTCGTTCTGTTTTTTGAAATGTTGTGTTTTGAACTAATAATAATACTACATTGAGCAAACCTGTTTGTAGTTCCAGTAATCCAAAATGCGGCTCACAGATAGCAAATAAGCTTGACTCGGACAAGATACGTCTCAGGATAGTTTGTTTTTTACTTCCATAAAAGGGTATCAAATACAAACACATATTCTCTCAGTTCAAAAAACTATGTTGCTCGGTGCTTCTTTCTCCTTCTCACACCCCCATCACCACCAGCAGCTGCCGTCGGCTATAACGTCTCGTAATCACGAACAGCTGCGGTCGTCTATGCCGTTAATTTCACACGGCTGGTTCCAATAAATGATATAATAGCACTAACAACAAAGGATTATAATATTCAAAATATCAGACTATACATTTTAACATATGGCTCCAACATTTCCAGCCCCTAATTGGCTAGGCGGGGAGCATACCAATTACTAAAATTAAACTTAAATAGGACCATATCATCTAAACATAATCAAGCAACTTTACGAACTTATATTCTTTTTTTTTACTGGAGGTCCGTTTTTGTGTCCTTGGGGGGGGGGGGGGGGGGGCATCACACTGCTTCGAGAAGCAGACAGAGCTTCGTGATCGGTCTCACTAAGACACTGGTCTTGGTCTTCACGCTGACGCTGCGTACAGCGCCTTTGGCGTCTGACATGGTCTTAAGGACTCTTCCCATCACCCACGAATTACGAGGGGCTGAGTCATCCACAATTAAGATGATGTCTCCTGGCTGGAAGTTTCTCCTTGGTGTGGTCCACTCTTGGCGCTCTTGTAGGAGAGGTAGGTTTTCCCGTGTCCATCTTGACCAGAACAGGTCAGCCAGATATTGTGATTGTTTTCATCTGCGTCGTGAATACACATCCTCCTTCCTGAACACCCCTGGGGGCACGCTTGATTTAGACTTGAATAACAACAAGTGGTTTGGTGTGAGTGCCTCAAGGTCATTGGGGTCATCAGAAATCTTTGTGATGGGGCGATCATTGATAATGGACTCCACCTCACATAGCACGGTCTGAAGGCCCTCATCATCCATGGCTTGCTGTTTGAGCACTGAATTAAGAATTTTCCTAACAGTGCGTATTTGTCTTTCCCACACTCCTCCGTGGTGGGAAGCACCTGGGGGATTGAAGATCCACTTGACACCTTTTTGTAACATTGCATTGTGTATTTTGGACCGATTCAGCTCTTCAATGGCTTCACGTAGCTCTCTTTCTGCTCCAACAAAATTGGTGCCGTTATCAGATCGTATCATCGCCACCTGTCCTCTTCTGCTGATAAAGCCGCGCAAAGCATTGATGCAAGAATCGGTATCAAGGGAGTAGGCCACCTCGATATGCACTGCTCTGATTGCCAGGCAAGTGAAGATCACGCCGTACCGTTTCACCAGGCTGCATCCCCGCTTAATTTCAAAGGGTCCGAAGTAGTCTACTCCGACGTTGGTAAAGGGGGGTTCATCTGGCAATACACGATCTTTGGGCAGGTCGGCCATTTTCTGCTGTCCAGCCTTGGCATGTAGTCTCCTGCACACTGTACAATCAGTTATGATCCTTCTTACTGCTGCATTAGCCTTTGGAATCCAGTACTTCTGCCTTAACTTTGAGAGTGTATGATTCCTGCCTCCATGTCCAACTTCTCTGTGGATGTGTTGCAAAAGAAGAGTAGCGACACGTTGATTTTTAGAGAGGATGAGAGGGCGCTTAGCCTCTTCTGGCATAGCAGAGTTGTTTAACCGTCCACCTAATCTAAGTACGCCGTCTTCCAGAACAGGATCGAATCTGCTGAGTGGACTACTCATCTTGACATGTGTCTGTCCTTTCTCCAAAGCTTTGATCTCCTCCAGATATGCCTGCCTTTGGCTGAAGCGAACAAGCGATTTTTCAGCAAACTCCAAATGTTCCACGGTGAGCAGATTCTTGTTTAGTGTGGCTCTGTATTTCTTCATCTGCTGATTTAAGAAAGGTTTCTTGATTTGCAGGGTTGTCTTCTGACTTAATACAGGCGGCTTGGAACACTTTCCTTTTTCCACTGAGTTGCAGCAGCAGATCTTTAATCCGAAGAAACCATCCCACTGCTCTGTTCAGCTTACACAATTTTGAATAATGATCAATGAGCTTGTTCACTGTGGCAACTCCTTCGTCTATTATTGTAAGACAGACTGCAGGTGCCTTCTTTAACTCATCGTCATCTTCCAGAACATGGCTTGACAGATCTGGTCTTTCTGGCCACTCCCTTTCATTTCTCCACAGGAAACGTGGGCCGTGTATCCAGTTCTCACTTTGGATAAAACTCTCAACTTTCAGACCTCTTGAAGCTTGATCCGCAGGGTTCACAGAGGTGTTCACATATCTCCATTGGCTTGGTGTAGTAGCCTCACGAATGATTGAGATCCTGTTTGCGACAACAGTTTTGAAGCGAGACGTTTCGTTCTCAATATATTTCAGTACAGTAGTACTGTCTGTCCAGAAGATGGATTGCTCCAGCTTAACCTGAAGCTCTCTTCTTAGCATCTTGTCGACCTTGACGGCGACGACTGCTGCTGTCAACTCCATTCTCGGAATGGTGATGTGTTTCAGTGGAGCGACTTTGGACTTTCCGATCAGCAAGGAAACCTTTCTTTTGCCTTGGTTGTTTGTCTGCACGATGTAGGTAGCTGTTCCATATGCATCCATGCTGGCATCGGAAAAGTGGTGGAGCTGTGCCATCTTCATGGGTTCAACCTCTGCCGGTTTGACGCATCTCTGCACATACAACTTTGACAGCTGCTCAAGGTCGGCCAACCACTTCATTCATTTCTGGGCCTGCCCACTGTCTATCTTCTCATCCCAACCTCTCTTTTCCCTGCAAAGGTCTCTCAGAAGGAGCTTCGCTGGCAGTACCAATGGGGCCAGGAACCTGAGGGGGTCGTAGATGGAGCTAACGATGGACAGGATTCCTCGTCTTGTAGCTGGTTTGTCCTGTGGTTGCACTTTGAACCTGAAGGTGTCTGATTCAGTGCACCACTGAGTACCAAGGGCTCTTTCCATAGGAAGCTGCTTATGGTTCAGGTCAAGATCTTTGACTTCTGTTGTTCTGTCTTCTTTAGGGATGGACGACAAGACGGCCCTACTGTTGCTGACCCACTTTGTAAGCCTGAAACCTCCACTGGCGCACAGATGTCTGAGGTCCCTGGCCAAAGCAACAGCATGATCTTCTGAATCCACAGACTTTAAACAGTCATCCACATAAAAGTTTCTGAGAACCGTTTCCACCACCTCGGGTGTTGTTTTGCTTCCTCCATCCTGTGCTGTTCTTCTTAGTGCATATGATGCACAGCTGGGAGACGAGGTAGCGCCGAACAGATGCACTGTCATTCGGTAGTCTTCCATCGGTTTGTTCAGATCACCATCCTGCCACCTTAGGAAATGCAGAAGATCAGCATCTTGGTCAGGGACTTTGACCTGGTAGAACATCGCCTCAATGTCGGCCATCAAAGCAATAGGCTCTTCTCTGAACCTCAAAAGGACACCAACAAGGGAGTTTGTGAGGTCAGGTCCTTGTAGCAGCTGATCATTAAGTGAGGTTCCTTGATATGTGGAGGTGCAGTCGAACACTACTCTTATCTTGTTTTTCTTTGGGTGGTAGACCGTGATGAGGTATGTACCACACGCATCCATCTTCTCGGCTTAACTGTTCTATGGGGATTTTGACAGCGTAGCCTTTTGCAATTATACCCGTCATGAAGTCCTTGTAATCTTTGTACAGGTCCGGGTTTTTTCTGAGCTTTCTTTGGAGACTTGCGGCACGCTGCTCTGTAGGGGTGTAACGGTTCACAAACATTTCGGTTCGGTACGTACCTCGGTTTTTAGGTCACGGTTCGGTTCGGTACGTTTTCGGTACAGCAGAAAAAATTATCACAAAACATAAAATCTATATATATATTTTTTAATTATTATTAAACTGTGAATAATGTATTCACTCAAATAAATATAAAATATAATAAAATAAACATTAAGGTGAAGCATTTCGATGAACTGAAATAATCTGTATTTGAACTTTACTGTAGGCTACTAGTACTCACAAAACATAAAATATTAGTTTTGGGTTTTTAATTATTATTAAACTGTGAATATTCACTCAAATAAATACAAAATAAAATAAACATTAAGGTGCAGCATTTCGAAATAATCTGTATTTGAACTGTACTGTACTAGTACCTAAGCAGCCAGTTTGACATTAGGACTTGCTTGTCATTGTATTTTCATGTTTTTTTAAAGAAAAATGAACTTGTCCACATTGCTTGCCGAAAGGGCAGATCTGCTGGCACTAACAATGTCTCCTGCTGTGGAGAACACCCTCTCGCTAGGGACATAGGTAGCAGATACAGCCAGGTAGCGCTTTGCTAACATGGCAACATAAGGATATTTGGCGTTTGTAATAGCATTGGCTCGGTCTGAACTTTTTGCGAGTGGTGGAGGCTTAAATGCTAGCGGGAGTTGGGTTTGCACTTCAGTCTTTTTTCTTTTGGTACCGGTGATATTCATATTCAGGTGATGCCTTTTCAAATGAGTGTGAAAGTTTGATGTATTGCCAGCCGCGTAACCAACAATGCCGACAAACAGCTTTGGTCCCTGTCTTTGTCCGTCATCCTTGTACGTAACTGCAAAACCAAAATGTTCCCAAACCGGAGACTTCAATGATGCTGGAGGATTTTCGAGCTCAACTTTATCTGCGTTCGCTATTTCGACAGTTCCTCAAATTACTGACTACATTTGAACGCATCCCTGTGACCAGCTCTCATAATATGCCTCTCGTCCAATGAAATGACTTGCTCGCTCTATGACGCGTTGAACCCAATGTGAGCAAATTACTCTGAATGCTGCGACGCAGCACCTGAGATTACTTCCAAAAAGTTGTTCACGTTCTCAATTTTTTACGTTTAACGTTATATTCGTTCGGGACACACGTGTACCGAACCGAAGGGCCCGTACCAGAATAATTTCTTCTTTGTCTTCACAGCTGAGTTCTGAGAAGTCTGTGTTATATGCTTGATCAACAGTTCCTCTATGTTAGCTATGGAGATGTGGTGGCTGTAATGTGGCTCACAACTCCATCTGCTGCCTTGCTGCCAACATCTGTCCTTTTCGGCCCATTCACTACCCATCCAAGGGCGGTCTTAACTGCATAGGGCCCATCTCCGATGCTGTTTATCACTTGCCATGGCTCCAAGCTTTAGGGGTGTTGGTTCCTATAAGCATGGTGACTTCTCTTTTTATCTTTGGGATTTTCACCTCCTTCAGATATGGCCACTTCTTTAGGTCTTCCTGCAGGGGGATATTTTCTTTCTTGACCGGTATATCTTTACATGTAAAAACCTTAGGGAGTTCAATGTACTTCCTTTCTTCAAGTCCACACACTTCCAGGTCCGACAAGATACAACTTTGGGCTGGCTTCTCCTGACCCATAGTTCTGAGTAGGATCATAGTTTTCTTGCCTCGAACGTTCAGCTGTGTCTTCAGTGATTCAGTGCAGAAAGTCGCCGTACTTCCTGGATCCATGAAGGCATACGTCTCCACAACCTTCTCACTTTTATCGGACTTGACTTTTACCGGTACTATAGCAAGTACACATTCTCCGGCCCCGGTGTATCCACATGTTTCCTGCGTCAGTGACACAAGACCATTTGAGATGTTCTCATCTGGCTTTCTAAATGTAGCACTGTCCTTCTCAACATGCAGAATTCCTGGGTGTCTTAGGGAGCAGACTTGACAGGTCATCCTTTTATTGCAGTTTCTGCTAAGGTATCCCTGTGTAAGACATCCAAAACAGAGGCCTTTAGCTTTCAGAAACTCAATCCTGTCTTTCGGTTGTTGCTCTTTGATGCTTCTGCAGGAATCGAGTGTGTGGTCTCTATGGCAGAACAAACGGGGTTTTTGAAAGGCATTGATAGGATTTGTAGCTGAGGAGCTGTACTTTAAGTTTGAGGGCGGTGTTTTCTCTTCACTCATTGGAGCGACAGCTGTGGCAAAACTGCTTCCCCTTTGCCAGCCTGACTTCAAAGCTTTAGAGTCTGTGGCCGAAGCTTTTACTTTTCCCTCCGTAGTTGTCCTGGTATCATGCATGCTTCCAAAAAGGGGGTCGTTAGCCATTTGTGACTGTCTGTATATATAGGTCACTAGGTCTGTAAACCTTGCTCTTAGTCCCTTTTTCTCTTGAACCTCGAAAGCAGCACTCCTCCATCTTTCTTTCACTTTGTATGGGATCTTTGAGGCGACGACTCTCATGTTAGTTGGATTGTTCATTTCGTCCATACACTCTATGTCCTCCATGGCATTACGGCACGTAATCAGGAAAAGGGCATAGGCATTCAGAGCTTTTCCATCTTCAGATCTGATCTATGGCCACTTTAGAGCTTTATCCATATGCGGTAGCAATCTTAAATTCATCACCATAATGTTTCTGGAGTAGAGCCCTGGCGCTCATGGAAGCACGGCATTCGTTTGTGTCGGCTGCCCTTAAAGGCAATGGGAGCGTCTATTCCTATTGGTTAACGGAGAATTGTACACCCTGAAGTAAGTATTCCCCTACTGTCGATTGTTTTTACAGTGATATCTGCACTACTCATCGACTAAAAAACACCAGATTATCCTTGTTAATTACACAACATTGATTGGTTTAAATTGTGTGCAATGCTTTTGTATTTTTCCCCTTCGATTCTGAGAAACAACTATTTTTTCGGAGTAAAGGATGGCAGAATATACTACCCAGAATCCCCAGCTATCGTTTAGGACAGCGGTGGGGAACCTTTTTCCTCTCAAGGGCCATTTAAATGTTTTCAACATCCTCCGAGGGCCGTACAAATTATTGACCTCTGCTTAAAAATACTAAAATCACAGCCCATTCATTTCGCCTTTCTTTCATGCTGTGCAAAGAAAAAGCAACCTCTTAATCCAGATATTTTACCATGACTCGCGCATGCATGCACGTGCACGGTTGTGGCATGACCACCAAAACAGAAATATATGGACACAAGATGTGTGCAATTTAGTTTCCTATCCATGTGAATATGATTTAAGTGTGGGGGGGGGACCTAAGTTAAAAGCATCAATCTGGTGCACTTTAAGAGTTAAGAGATTTATGGATACATCTCTCAACACCCATATGAAACAGAACAGTAAGCAGATTTTCTTTATGGATATTTTACAAATCACTCCCCTTTCAAACTGTATTGTTTATTAATAACAACTTTTTTTTACTGTCATATAGTAGCCTATTTTACACCGGTTTACATTATTCTCTTATTTTTTTATAACTATAATGATCATATAAAGATGTGCCTTTACCTCACTGGTTTTAGAAAAAGCGCCTTATATTCGTTAGCATAGCTAGCTAACCAGATGCTAATAACAACAAAGTTATTGACTGTATGATCAGTATGACAGATGAACAGATCGCCACTGGGCTTACAACTAAAGACACAGCCACGCAAAAACTGCGGCATGTGTACGGCTCCTTATGGGTACTGACATTTGTGAAGTCCCGGCCAGAGCGACGTCCTGGTGCTCTCCGGCAGCTCTAAACCCCTGTCGGACGAGACATATACCACGTGATGACACGTTAGGCTCGTGTTGTGTTCAAGGACCCTGACCTTGGCCTTGAAAAACAGGCACTCGCTTGTTTAATTATTTTGCGGTCTAGATTTAAAAAAAAAAAAATCTTTTTTGCGTGAGTTACCTCGAGGGCCGTATCGAATTGTCTCGCGGGCCGTATACGGCCCGGGGGCCGGAGGTTCCCCACCCCTGGTTTAGGACTACACCATGTGCTCTGTTTGACAAGCCCCGTGATTAGTTCTCAAGCTCTGTGATTGGTTGACCTCCAACTGCATTCCATTCATTCCAATGGCTGGCGTCTATGTCACGTGATCTTCAAATTTCTCCCTGCAGAAAAAAAAAAACATGGCCGAACTTCGTTTTATTCTCGGTGGAAAATGCCTATTTTAAAGTTAGTTTGGCCATTAAAATGCGTTTTGATGTCATTTGATGCGAGAAATACGAGTTAGTATTTCAGATTATGTGTGCAGTGGATGTTCATGATCTTTAGTTTGCTAGTTATTACGAAGATTACTTCAGGAAATTGCGTCCATAGAACGTTCTCATTGTTACCAAGGTGGTTGCTAGGGACGCTGCTATCGATAATATTTCTGTTATGTTGTGTAACTGTTTAATGGTGTTATCTTTATTGCTACCCCCTTCCCCGTCAATGTATAGTGTTGGTCCACTGCGCAAACGTATTAGTTTAATAAAATCCGCATCTAAAGATACGTTATTTTCCCCTGTGCAATTCCAGTCTCACATCTCACAGCACATCGTCATTAACAAATACCGGAAACAGACCGAAAACATTTAAAAAAAATAAAATAATACTTTATTCCGAGTGTGCTTGCTTTTCTCTTTGAAAGTCATCACATAACGGCATTGTAATACACGGTTCAGCTGCATTAAATATTACATATCTGCCGTAGTTCTCTATTTATAGAGCCCTGATGAGAAGACTTCTAGACAAACATGAGGAACTGCAGCCAACACTGAAAATGAATATATAAGCAATTAAACAACATCTTACATTTCTTTTCACACAATACGTCTCCTTGCAGTATCAACACTAATTCGGCTGACTTTTATATTTGATCCAATTGGTAGATAGGCTGTATTTACACCATAAAGGTGCACAGCTGATATAAAGGGACACCTAGTGGTTAAAGCATGTTATTGAATTTCATTATTTTTATTATTAGATATTAATAGGATCCCTATAAAGTATATTCATTACTCGTTATTCTCTACTAATTAAAGACTGTATATAATGACTATTTTGCACATCCCTTTCAAGATTTCAAGATTTTCTAAGGTTTATTGACATATCATATTCACAAACGGTGTAGTTATGCATTGAATGAAAAACTTGGGTCGCAAGTCATCTATCAATATTTGTGCATACCTCCAGCAATGTTAACTATGTTGAAGCACTTATTTTAACTGATATTATACATATGTATTATACTCTTATAAGATGTATGTAGATATTTCATCTCCGGCCTTGTCAGGTATTGAACAATCAATAAATAAAGAACACAGAATTGTTAAATATAAAAAAACAGAATTTGTGTGATTATACTAAATGATGTAAATAAACACCACTGCATATTTACAACTGCTATACATGCTGATGTAATGCAAATGTTTCCAACTTGGGATCAATAAAGTATATCTTATCTTAAGCTGATTTGCAAAATTTGCCTCTGAACCTTGACAAGTGCATGTTTCAGGCTTATCAATTAATGTAATGTAATGTTATCAATTAACAACAGGAGGGGTCACAAACATAAGACCAGCTGTTAAATAAAGCTCTTCTGACCTTAGCTAGCATGTGGGTATATATATATATATATTAATGCTATCCCCTAAACCTCCAGGGATGTACACAGTTTAATACTGACAACTTCTTATTATGGGAAATACGAAAACGTCTTTTAAAACTACAACTCCCAGTAGAGACGTGCCATAGATAGAGAACATGTTGCGAAACACAATAGCCAGCATGTGTAGTTCTGGGGATGGGGTGGACCCGTTCAAATCCAGTTTTGGACAGTCTGCCGTGGTTCCATCCCATTTCAAGTGCTGTTCGACGCTCGGCGTAACCCTCGGAGCACACTCTCCAATCACAGAGCTTGAGGACTATCACGGGGTTTGTCAAGCGGAGAGAATACTTACTTCCCGGTGTAATATTCTGTAAAGCAAATGAGCTGCTCCGACCCTCGGTCCTGACGGACTCCAACTTGTGTTTATTAATCAAACAAATAAATAAACACAAGGATAATAATGTGTTATTGTTGAGTAAATGGAGAATTGCACAGGGGAAAATAACGTAGGCTATCTATGCCACAATTTTAGATGCGGATTTTGTTAAACTAATTCGTTTGCGCTCTGGACCAACACTATACATTGACAGGGAAGGGGGTAGCAATAAAGATAACACCATTAAACAGTTACACAACATAACAGAAATAATATCGATAGCAGCGTCCCTAGCAACAAGTAACAAGTAGTTAATAATAATAAAATACATTAAGAAAAAGGCATTTTAAACAGTCATTAAAAAGCAAAACAATCTACCTGCATTGCATTACTCTAAACGTGTAATAACGTGCTTTAACCAGTAGGTGGTTTGGGTTAAAAAGCTGTCAAGTTTACAGTGTTAACAAAATAAAATATACTGCTGTTTCTGGTTTAGTTTACGACGGATATATTTAGTTATTGTTTTGATATTTGTAACACAAAAGCGATGGAAAAAACCCACAGCAACACAGAAAAGATGGTCTTAACATGACCCAGCGGTCTAGTAGTTAATACAAAACAATAATATCAAAACAAAATATTACTACTAACTTTATTGTGAAATTCAAGAATTCAGAATAGTTTCCAGTCTATTCTGAGCCCGATCTCTGTAGATAAATAAAAATAAAGAACTATGACAGATGTGTATCTTTATTGCAGCCGAGCCATTTATTACAATGCATTCATGTGATGACTTTCAAAGAGTAAAGCAAGCACTGCTGAATAAAGTATGATTTTATCTTTTACGAAACGTTTTTTTTCATATGGAATGCAGTTGGAGGTCAACCAATCACAGAGCTTGAGAACTAATCACGGGGTTTGTCAAACAGAGCACATGGTGTAGTCCTAAATGATAGCTGGGGATTCTGGGTAGTGTAGTGTTTTATGCCATCCTTTACTCCGAAAAAAATATTTGTTTCTCCGAATCGAAGGGGAAAAATACAAAAGCATTGCCCACAATTTAACCCAATCAATATTGTGTAATTAACAAGGATAATCTGGTGTTTTTTTAGTCGATGAGTAGTGCAGATATCACTGTAAAATCAATCGACAGTAAGGGGAATACTTACTTCCGGGTGTACAATTCTCCGTTATCCAATCGGAATGGACGCTCACATTGCCTTTTTAAGGGCAGCCGACACAAACGAATGCCGTGCTTCCATGAGCGTCAAATCCCGCCGCAGATGGAAATACGTTGCAATCAGTTGAAAGCTATTTGCGTCCCTTTATGAAGCTGAAGGAGCCTAGGAGCGTCACAACTGCACACCACGGACACTGACCAAACGTCGCTCCTGGACGATTATGGAGTGAGAGTGTGTTGTCTTTGTAGCCTCTCTGTGCTGCCATATGCTCACAACTGCGGACGAGCTCTTGAGGTTCCCCTCCGGTGAACTGTTCCAAGTAGTACAATTTATCGCTGCTGCTCTCTGCCTTGCTGTCGATTACATGGTTGAAGACTCTTATAAAGGACTTGTAGGTGAGCGGGTCTCCCTTGAACACCGGCAAGTCTCGTTTAGGAAGATAAGACAGGTTATGCTGCTTTACTAGCATCTCAGTAATCTGATTTTGACGCTGCATCACATCGTAGCTGTCCCTCTCCTCTCCTCTACAGTGACTTTCCCTGGGGCCCGGTCTATGTGCTGCATCAGAAGCTCTATCCTGCGTGTCCATCCACATGCTTGACTCTGTTGGGCGTGGCTTGACAGTTCCTTTTAGCAGGTGTGCTGAGGCAAGTTTCTCACCATATTTAGTTCTGGATCCGTTGCCAGATGTCTCTGACTTGACATGACGTTGGCTGCGATTGAGGTAGCTGTTCATACCATCCTGCTGGTCTTCATACCCTTCAAGCACCTTTAACTTTGCATCACATTCAGCTACAGCTGCATCCATCTCTAATTGTTCTCTTTGAGTTTTGAGCTTTGCTTGCTGCTGTATTAGAGAGGCTTCTTCTACCTCAAGAGCCTGCTTCTTCTTTAAAGATGCTGCTCGAGCTAGCAGTACTGCCTTTTCAGCTTCCGCCCTTCTGCGAGCAGAAGAGACAGTAGAAGAAGCCACTGTGTGGTGACTGGCTCTGGAGGCGCTGTCTTCAGGCCTGATATCATCTACTTCAGACGAGCAGGCTTCCTCTTCATGGTCCTCTTTTGTGCCTTCGCATACTCCTTTAATCAATTTTTCAGTTATGCGTACAAACTGTTCAATGTTTGCTGACTTGGGATTAAACCAGTGTTGCTGGTCTTCAGATGCCTCATCTTCAGGTAAGAGAGTTACAAACTCCTTGTTAATGTCATTAAACTCTCCATATAATTTAGCAGTCATTCAGGATTTCTTCTTCCACTTTATCCACATTGCTATCATTTTCTTTAAGACGTTTCAGCTCATTAACCTTCTTGGTGAGCTGGCCCAGCTTCGCTCTCCTTAATCCATTTAGCCTGTGGAGCCTCTCCTCTTTGGCCTTTTCTGTGGGCTTTAGCTCCCTCTTGTGGCTCCTTTCGGTTAGTTCTTCCATGGCTCTTTCAAATTAAACTTACTACAGTGCTTAAACTCAACTAAAGGTGTCCAACAATAAACTCTTCGTTTTTATAGAAAATGTCTTTGTTGCACTGTCTTTCTTAAAGAACAACTTATTTAAATGTCTTTTACAAACCAAAAGCAAAAGGTAATCAGCTGGTAGTTGGAATCAGCTGATCCATTCAGACTCCCTCTTCTGTCTTAGCGATCTCCCATCCGTCTTCAAACATTAACATAACAACAGGCCACTTCACCGTCTTTTGTTCCTCGGATGTCCCACTTAATGCGCCGATCTCCGTGTGTGGAAGAGCAGTCTTTTGCCCCGGCCACACGAGGACGAAAACGGTCGTTTGCGTTACTGTTTAGTGTCATATAGACCGTTCGGCCACACGAGGACGACCGAATACGGCACTAAACGACTGCGGAAACGATAACGGGTCCCAAGGTGGATAGAACGGCATACGCAACGCTCTGGGGGGTCCAACGGCTCCGTGTGTACGCCCTATACGATCATTTTCTGATAATGATGAGGCAATAGCCCCGCCTCTCCCCACCTCTGCTGCTCACCCCCACGTCAAAGTAAACTGCACACTGAATTCAGATTATTTGTCTTTCTCTCGATATGGACATAAACGCGAGTGAAGTCTAATCTGACAGGACGGAGACACCTCTCAAATTACCTAAACTAGTTAAATATAAAATATAAATATGTTTATTTTTACTGTCGGCCGGGTCACTCATTACTGGATCAGCTGCTGCATGAAACAGACACTGGCGCTGTCCAAGAGAGGGAGGAAAAAGAGAGGCTCCGTGTATTTTATTATTATATTATATAGAGTCGTTATTCATTTGTTTTAAAGCTCAATAAATAACAAAGAAGACCTTGACCGGCACTTTTATAATTTTGTCCGGAAGATTTAAACTTTAATACACGTTGACTGGCGAAAAAACTCTGCCCGGTTCCCTCGGCCCCCACCGCGGAGAATAAACAGAAGGGCAACCATGACAACCATGCTTCTTCGCTGCTTTTGTGGAGGAAGTTACAGCGCCACGTACAGGCTCCTACATATGTACTGCAGCTTCTCCAGCGGTTGGAGCTAAATGGAGCGGTCTCGTGTGGACAGACACTATCCGGATGACTATTGCGTGTGGACGGAAGCTTTTTTGCGTTTGCGTTAATCCTATGCGTTTAGCCGTTTTCGTCCTCGTGTGGCCGGGGCATTTATCTTCACCTTTCATGCATGCCGTCACTGGAATCCCTCCTTCATAGCTTGGCTTCTCCAGAGCATAGTTTTTTTGACAAATGTAGTTCCAGTAATCCAAAATTCGGCTCACAGATAGCAAATAAGCTTGACTCGGACAAGATACGTCTCAGGATAGTTTATTTTTTACTTCCAAAGATAAGCCAGCGCCTGCATTTTCTGCGTCGGCTCAGGGTTCATGGAGTGGATAAATGTATCACGTTAATGTTCTACAGGGCAGAAATTGAGTCTATTATTCATTATGGCATCACAACATGGTTTGGTAACTTGTCAGTTAAATCTAAATCACAACTCCAGAGTTTGATAAAAAGGGCTGGAAAAATAATTGGCATGCTTCCACCATCCTCTCTTCAGGAGATATTTGAGGAGATAGTGAGAAAGCAAGGCCGTAAAATCACATGCGACCCCAAACACATCCTGTATAGAGAGTTTGAGTTGCTGTATTTGACTCAAACCATGTGTCAAATACTGATCAAATAGTCAAAACAACACTAAAGGTTTCAACAAAAGCTGATTATAATAATCTAAAGGAAGGGCTGATGTGTTGGCAAGGTGTTAAGCTCCTTACACACCAAGCCGATTTTCGGCGTCGATAGATGTCGGGCCGTCGATGAGCGTCGTGTCGCCCTACTCAGGCCCCGGCCACACGAGGACGAAAACGGCTAAACGCATAGGATTAACGCAAACGCAATCGCAAAAAAGCTTCCGTCCACACGCAATATTCACCGGATAGAGTCTGTCCACACGAGACAGCTCCGTTTAGCTCCAACCGCTGGAGAAGCTGCAGTACGTATGCAGGAGCCTGTACGTGGCGCTGTAACTTCCTCCACAAAAGCAGCGAAGAAGCATGGTTGACATGGTTGCCCTTCTGTTTATTCTCCGCGGTGGGGGCCGAGGGAACCGGGCAGAGTTTTTCGCCAGTCAACGTGTATTAAAGTTTAAATCTTCCGGACAAAATTATAAAAGTGCCGGTCAAAGGGCTTCTTTGTTATTTATTGAGCTTTAAAACATATGAATAACGACTCTATATAATATAATAATAAAATACACGGAGCCTCTCTTTTTCCTCCCTCTCTTCGGTCTGTCTCATGCAGCAGCTGATCCAGTAATGAGTGACCCGGCCGACAGTAAAAATAAACATATTTATAACTAGTTTAGGTAGTTTGAGAGGTAATTAAAATAGATAAGGGTGATGATCTGACTTGAAGTGTGTGTTTTGCTGCATCACAGCGGGAGGAGCTGCAGGTGAGCAGAGCTGCGTATCTCCGTCCTGTCAGATTAGACTTCACTCGCGTTTATGTCCATATCGAGAGAAAGATAAATAATCTGAATTCAGTGTGCAGTTTACTTTGACGTGGGGGTGAGCAGCAGAGGTGGGGAGAGGCGGGGCTATTGCCTTATCATTATCAGAAAATGATCGTATAGGGTGTACACACGGGGCCGTTGGACCCCCCAGAGCGTTGCGTATGCCGTTCTATCCACCTTGGGACCCGTTATCGTTTCCGCAGTCGTTTAGTGCCGTATTCGGTCGTCCTCGTGTGGCCGAACGGTCTATATGACACTAAACAGTAACGCAAACGACCGTTTTTGTCCTCGTGTGGCCAGGGCCTCAGATTGGTGTGTACTGCACCGTTGTGTCTTTTCGGCCGTGCCGACACCTTCCGCCGACATGTTGAATCAGGAGGCCGACGGCCTTTGGCTCTGATTGGCTGTTCAGCTTAGCAAATCAGTGCATGAGAAGCGAAACGGAAGTGAGGGACTCAAACTATTAAGAAGGCAAATCTGAGATTTCATTTAACTCCAGCTCTAGACACAGGTTCGGGAAAGCCCCATGAGCTTCTCGCTGTAGAGTGAAAATGGAACACACGCGCTATTTGTTGTTTGTTTATATCACGCAGTCTGTTCTTGTTCTCTCGGTTATCACGCAGTCTGTCTTCCGGTTGCCTCTTTTGAATCGTGAATACACACTACCGCCGCCTGCTGGTAAGGAGAGTTATTGCCACTCACGCATGCGCAGTTAGTACGTGCAACTTGGCCGTCGGCTGAAGTCTTTGCGTTGTGTTTCAGTGCGACACATGGCCAAGACGACGGAGACGTTAATATAGCTTTTTATTTAAATTAAATAAATAATATTTCACATAAAAAGAAACAACAATGTTTTAACAAATCGTATTAAAAATAATGTGATAACATAATTGTAAACAGAATAGCTGAAACTTTAACAAAATAAATAACTCAGTTACCTCTAATCATTAACCCATGTTTGTATAATTTTGTTAATTGTGTTGCTGACGTGGAAAAGTTACTCGTGGATGGGGGGGCTACAGAGCAAGACAGTCGAACCCGGTGCATTCCTCCATCTGGATGTGGAGCACTTTTTCTAAATGTTTTGACAAATTGCTCGTGTTACCGCCCTTACATGCTAAACTCTTATTGCACTATTGGCAACGAGTATTGTCCACATCGAGACGGGTAACATTTAACCCCACCTTGGAGCGCTTCTCTCCGCCATCCCCGCCGTGTGTTGCATGCATGTAGCAGCCGTGTGTGTGTGTTGCTGCATGTAGCAGCCGTGTGTGTGTGTTGCTGTATGTAGTAGCCGCGTGTGTGTAAACTGCCCCTCCCCCTCCCACACATACGGGGGAGAGAGAGATCTCGTCTCGATTGGAAAGATCGAAAATACACCATAGATGCATTTTTTTGTCTTTTTGCATATTATAAACTAGTTGGTGACACTAAGACTACGATATAATGTTTATGTAGCAATAATACATATGACATATCTTTTTTAAATGTCTCCAGCACCGATAAAAATACCAATAACGTTGGAGTTTAACGGCGCGTAAAACACACGTGATGACGTCACCAACGAATCGACGACTGAATTCGTTGGCAACTAATTTGGTCATTGATTTTAATCGATTAAGTTGATTAGTTGTTGCACCCCTACTGTCCAGGGTAAACATAGTCTGGCTTTATCCACTTTTCTGTATTAAGCAGCAGGTGGAACTATCACTATCTCTATGCATCCATCCAAGATGCTGAATCCTGTGGCCCACAGGCTCACTAATGCTGCTATAGTATCATTCATCTCCTTCCTATTGAAAACATTCTGAGGGTTTTGTCTAAACCAGGTAACAGGGGCGTCCTCTTAACAAAATACACATTTCCCCCCGTAAAAATGTAAAGGGATGCGAGAAAACAATATCTCTGTTAGTCAAAAGCTGTATAGTCATATCGTGTCAAATAGACCATCAAACGGCATAGACATATATATATCTTATAAGATCAGCGCCACAGTATTGCCCTCATACTATATTTTTCTAGAAAAGCCCCTGAATCTTACAGACATAATAAACCATGTCCCAGATTGTAGACTAAGTTATTTTATTCCCTCAAACACTCTAGCTGTTTCAGTATTTATTTCCTCCGATAATGTTTCCTCAGTGTCCATGTGTTGTGATTTATAAACTGTGTGGACCATAATGTTCCTCTATTTGTTACAATAAGACTAGATAATGAGTTTGTATCTGTAATAATAGAGAGAAAAGCATTTAGTCCCTTTTTATAAAAGCAGTCTATCATCCCCATTACAGCCTCACTGAATCACACTACTGGACCAGCAGAGAGCAGCACTGCGCTTCTTTATTTCCCCTCATCGTCCTGCTCCTCACTCAATGTTTCTCCACTCTTCTCCGGCATGTTCTGTAGATTTTGGCAGCCTTCCTCTCAGTGACCTGCAGGTTAACCTTTTTAAAGAAGCATAACACTGAATCAGCGCAGCGAGGGTTTATTTTCTGGCCGGTGGAACCATTCAGCCTTGAGATGCTTTAATCATTTTTGTTGCTTATTCCCAGAAGTAGAAAGTAGATATATTAAATTGAGTCATGAGTCATGGATGAGTCCATTCAGACAAGGTTCAAGTCCACAAAGCCTTCAAGCTTTAAACTTTGTACTCCCTGAGCTATCCCACTACAGACTTTTTATTCTTTTTCCTCTAATATTTATTGTACAAGCTTGCAGGAATCACATCAGGAAATTCAGATGTTTCTTGCTTATTTTTTTATTTGTTGCTTGAGAGCATTTTCACAAAAAGCATCAGCGTATGTTCTGCAGGATAAGGGCAAGAAACGCTATGACACATAGTGAGTGAAGATGGGGGATTTATTAATGCATAGCCATGACCTCACCAAATCTGTCTACACAATGAAAAACATTTCTAATTCTCCTAATGTTCATTTATTTTTTCTAGTATAGAACATCCCAAAAACGTGTAATGCATGTTGTTATCACGCTCTCTCTACTGGAGTGTGTACATGGTGCGCTCTAGTCCCTGAAAGCAATTTGGCTTCATTATCGGCAAAATGTACAATTATAGATTTCCCTTATCTGCATACCTAAAAATTATTCAGTGAAAATGATATTGCCTATATTGACCTCTATAGACTGGTGCAGGGACAACGTATTTGTATGCCGACCTGAAAGATAGCATCGCGAGGGCTCCCTCGACTAAATCTAATGGGATTTTACTAGGGATGCACGATATTGGTTTTTTGAAACCGATACCGATAACTTACTGCTTCTCAAGACCGATACCGATAACCGATAATAAAAACAAATGTACGCCACTAATTATTTTAACGCGATTAACGCATGTGTATTTTTTTTCCTCGGCCGCCCCGTAGTTTCCGAGCGCATCGAGTTTAAAATACCATCTACAAGCTGATGCTGACAGCCCCGCTCCTGTCGCCCGCTTGTGGCAGACCACACTTCCACGCTCACCGGCAGGCACCGACTGGCCATCTGGAGGACCGGGAGGGTGTGTGTATGTGTGGCCCGAGCGAGCGAGAGAGAGACCTTACGTGCATTGTTGTTGTTAGCATCTGGTGCTAACTAGCTGCGCTAACGGAAATACGGAGCTGTTTAAATGAAAACAGAGGAGCGACATTTCGCCACAACTGCGCCGAGCACTTGACTTTATGCAGGAAGCCAGACAGTGGGACATTGTACGAAAAGTCAGCACACTCAGCACGGATAGTGCGCAACATGATTGCAGCGTCCAGGCAGCTCCGGTTCGAACATATGCCTTGAGTTGCACATAGCTCCAACGCCCATACCACCGACGACATGTTTGTTTACTGTCCTGGCTTCACGGCCGCACACCATTTACGTCACAGCCAGGCATGAGTTAGGGAGCGCTGGATTTGTGAAAAACTCCCCTCTTCCTAAACCACTAATACCACAGTACAGGCAAAACGGGAGGAGCCGAGTGAAAAACAAGCGCCCCTCATCCCAATCCACCCACACCGCAGTATTTTTTTCTTTTTTTTTACCCAAAAAATATATTGTATATTATCGGGGCTATTAATACTGGTATCGGGTTTATCGGGATGACGTCATAATTCCTAATATCGGACCGATAATTATCGTGCATCCCTAGATTTTACCATTGGATTTTGGAATATTGCAGAAAATAAGCTGTGTGGCAAACACACATTTATTATACTTGCGTCTGGCCGAGAAGGATCATCTCCACATATAGACACCACATTGTAATTTTTGTAAGCGTAAATGCAATCTCGACAAGTAAAAGCCAACGCTAGGCTACATCAAGGTCACATGGCTGCACATCACCACGGCTAAGCTAAAGGCGGCTAATGTTTGGCATGATGAAATTTAGTCGTCTCATTTAGTCACTTGGCTACTTACATTCTTGAGTGGGGTAATAACTGATATTTCATGTCCTAGAGAACAAGCTGAACATTTGTTCAGGTTTGTTTGAACCAAATACCCTATTTCAGGCCTTTTACCCAAAAATAAATTTAAAAAAAACGTTGACTTCAAGACAAATAAACTGGATGTGGTAGAATGCTAAGTAATTTCTGGGTTTTAGGACTTGTTTTTCCACTGTTCTGAGCAAACATTTTAGCTAATTTTCTAAAAACTGAAATACTTTAGCAAATATGGTTTTGTTATTACATGAAACATCACTCAGTATCATTTTAGTTTTGAACAGAAAGAGAGCAAGTGTCTATCAGAAAAAGACAAGCTCTCCCTTCCACACAGTACAGTACAGCATGTGTCTTCATCCTCTCCTCGGGATGACAGTTGGGACTTTCATGTCATGCTTGGCCGCCCCCCCCTTCCTCTCCCAGTTGGAAAGTTCCACTGTCACTCACCCAGACTGTCTGTCAGTCTGTGTCTCAGCTTGGAGGACTCTGTCTGCTCGTGTCTGTGTGTTTTTGTATATGCAGGTAAAATAAAAATCCATGCTGGAATGTTGTTTCTACCCCAAAATGATTGATGGACTGGTTTAGAAAGGTCAAGAGATAATCAGCTGATCCACAGTACGAATGCATCCAAACAGACAATGATGCAGTAAACTGTAGGTTAATATACAGACCAGTGCAGTGGGTCAGCAGTCATAAATCAGAAGGGCTTCTACCAACCGAAGTCAAGGCTCCACTTTGAAGGAATCTCTATCATATTGCACATGCCTCCACATTACACCAAAGTGCATGTCATTAGATAACAACACATTGTTCACCCGACTATAAGTATTGTTCACACCATTGTTAGAAACCGTTCACATTTGATTCAAAACCTGTACCACCCCCTACTTCCCCTTTATTTGTCAGACTCTTTATTATTGAGGCATTTTAACCAGGGTGAGCTCTTAAGAGCTTCACTGTTTTTCACATTATAGTGCCCTCTGTTAGCTTTCTCTCACCTGTATTGACTTCAAAGTGAGATATTTCTCTCTAGGATAATTGGCTTCTTGAGGACTGATGTATTTGTGACGGATTGGTCTAGATTATAGCCTGACCCATACCAGTGTCTGTGTTCAGAACATTTGAAATGATCCAACAGAGATGGTCCTGGGATGATTCAAAAACATTTTTCGATAGAAAATGTACTACACCGCTACCACAGGGATTCTTAAAGTAATAAAGGAATTCATTCCTCAGCAGTAATCAGATTACACTAAGTGGCTCGGTGGGATTTCTGATCATTATCTACAGGCAAGGGAACGCGTCAGTCAGTGCAGCAAAGGTTATCAGTCCTTATCATCTCAGAGAGGAATCTGATTGGCTGGTTGAAAAAGCACAGCACAGATTAGCTAAAATACTTTTTATAGAATACCATACTAAAGATTTAGAGTATAAATGTGTTTGGATGATCTGCGGTGTAATAAAAAATGATTTTCAGCCACGCATACATGTTTCACACGTGCTTTTTATGCCACTATATGTAAATGAGACCTACTATATGTTTATTTTATTGCGTGTTTTAAAAGTTTATCTAAGAGCAGACCAACGGGAAGTCCAATCGCTGCAGATAGAGCTCAGCTTACAAAGGCTGTGCTGCTTTATTCAGGCTTAACACTCAGTCATCCCTGCCTTAATGCTCCTTTAGGCCTTCTAGCACATTAGTGCCACTGCATTAACACACTGATGCTCTTACTCGAGACGGAACAAGCCCACTAGACTGCGTGCATCCCTGCTGCCATACAAGTGTCCCGGCTGAACCACCGCTATGTAGCCCGGATCTATAAAAGCTGATCCTTTCAATCGTCAAATTGACAACATTCTGGAGAGGGATGGAGCCAAGAGTGGTGCTGAGAGGCTGTAGCCACCAGCCCATTAAAATGATTTGACTGTCATTTCTGTGCCATCTTCTATCCATTTATCCCCATGGAGATTTGGCAGAGCTAGGGTTGTTCTCTGCTTTAAGTATCATGGGTGATGCATTTGGACAACAGCTTTCTACAAGATGCTCCTAACCTGAACATACAACACGAGATTCTGTAAAAATGCACAAGTGTGTTTTTAATTCTCACTTTCAGTAAGGTTAATGAACTTAAAATGCTTCAAAAGGCTGGTCATAATGTCGTACAGCATTTTAAACCCCTTTTCATCAACTTTGGAGTTCAAAGGAGCTGCCAAGTAAAAATGTTAACTATCCATAACAGAAAATCGGACAATCATTCCCACTTCATGCTGCAATTGGTCAGGTTTGCAGGGATGGAGAAGGCAAAGTTTAAACTACTTCTGTCTCAAAACTACTTTAATTTTTTGTCTTTACAAAAATAAAAGTAGTACCGGTACATATAAAACAAATTTGATGTGAGAATAAAAAAAGGCTATTGTTTAAGTGTAACCATTCTGAGAAACAGATTGAAAACATTTTCTTTGAGACATGTTCAAGAACATGGGCTTTGTGACAGTCTGAATAAGTCCTAAAACCTGGATGTGAGTTAGCATGTTGCCACTTCCGGTTCCATTGTCTTGAAGTCAGCATTTTCTTTAGCATCTTATTGGTTGTATAAGAATACGTACAAATATGTAATTACTGCCTTGTGTACAACTGATAGTTTTTCAAGCCCCTACCCCCTTTGGTACTTTTGCAACAACGGGTCCTTGATCCCAGATTGAGTTAGACATAAGCAGGCTTTTTAAGTTCTTTTTTTTTCTTTGCTGGAGTGAAAGCATTAACAGCTCTAGCTGGTTAGCTATTTTGGCCTACTTTAGCTCAGTTGACATGTCTCTGACTTTTTAATGTTTCCAGCTGAATAGTTTAAAACGGTAATCTTATAATATGCTCCTACATTCACATTTGTTGGCTAAATACATGATAGGATTATATTGTTCCAAAGACTGAGGCTGTTGGCCGGGTTGGACTTAACAAGTAGTGATTTGATCTGGAGAGTAACAATTATGGCTAACAAATTACCAATTCTCAAACTGCCTTCTTATAGATTGTTCAAATGAAAATTGTTTAACAATGTGTGAACCAAGAAGAAAAAAAACACTACATCGAAAGGTGTGTGTGACCACTTAACATGAATAGGGTTGAGGATACTTCATGCTCCTGTGTTTTGGTAAGGAAACGCATATAACTTATTCTAAAATCATCGATGCGCAAAACTTTAGATGGTTTTAGTGTCTTTTATATTTTATCCTGATCTACTGTAGTAAAGGTTTGAGAAAGCTGTTGTCTCAAAATATCAACAATAGCACTCAACAAAAAGGTTGATATCAGACTTGCGTCAGTTGCTTGTGATGTTATTAAAAATGTCCATGGCTCTTTTCAACTGACATCGGTGACAACAGGAATACAATGTTATCCTTAGGCGCGTTCACACCGGAGTACTTTTTCCCGTACTTTTCCCGTTTAGATCCGATAGTGCCTGGAATTTTGCGTTCACACCAAAAAGAGAACTTAGTTCAGAGAATGTTTACCCCCATTTTTAGTGCCTGCTAGAGAGGTGGTACTATCCTAGGGAGAAAAAAGTACCAATTTCTGATTGTCTGGGCGAATTGCAAACCACGCCCCGTAAAACTCTTTTAAAGCCGCCATTGTATTTGCTGGCATTAGCATTAGCCCCGTGCACCAACGGATAGAGAATAAATTATGGCAACACAAAAAAAACCATGGAAGCGGTGGAGATGAGGAGGTGTCGGCGCTCTGGCGATTTACTCGGAAGCCAGTCCCCAACTCCGGGGACTTCCGGCCGGGGACTTCGGGTGGCAGTATACGCCGTGAAGTTGTTTGCGGCCTGCCAGTAAACCAAAAGCAGAAGAAGAAGAAGTGACGTCAGCAGCTTCATTTGCCTAATCTTCCCTCAGGGAACTTATTGCGGTGTGAACGTGATCTGTAACTTAGTTCCATGGGGGCACTAAGTGCTGGGCACTAAGTGCTGGGCACTAAGACCCCGGCCACACGAGGACGAAAACGGTCGTTTGCGTTACTGTTTAGTGTCATATAGACCGTTCGGCCACACGAGGACGACCGAATACGGCACTAAACGACTGCGGAAACGATAACGGGTCCCAAGGTGGATAGAACGGCATACGCAACGCTCTGGGGGGTCAAACGGCTCCGTGTGTACGCCCTATACGATCATTTTCTGATAATCATGAGGCAATAGCCCCGCCTCTCCCCACCTCTGCTGCTCACCCCCGCGTCAAAGTAAACTGCACACTGAATTCAGATTATTTATCTTTCTCTCGATATGGACATAAACGCGAGTGAAGTCTAATCTGACAGGACGGAGACACCTCTCAAACTACCTAAACTAGTTATAAATATGTTTATTTTTACTGTCGGCCGGGTCACTCATTACTGGATCAGCTGCTGCATGAGACAGACACTGACGCTGTCCAAAGAGAGGGAGGAAAAAGAGAGGCTCAATGTATTTTATTATTATATTATATAGAGTCATTATTCATTTGTTTTAAAGCTCAATAAATAACAAAGAAAACCTTTGACCGGCACTTTTATAATTTTGTCGGAAGATTTAAACTTTAATACACGTTGACTGGTGAGAAACTCTGCCCGGTTCCCTCGGCCCCCACCGCGGAGAATAAACAGAAGGACAACCTTACTTCTTCGCTGCTTTTGTGGAGGAAGTTACAGCGCCACGTACAGGCTCCTGCATATGTACTGCAGCTTCTCCAGCGGTTGGAGCTAAACGGAGCTGTCTCGTGTGGACAGACACTATCTGGTGAATATTGCGTGTGGACGGAGGCTTTTTTGCGTTTGCGTTAATCCTATGCGTTTAGCCGTTTTCGTCCTTGTGTGGCCGGGGCCTAAGTACGGCAAAGTACTTGGTGTGAAAGCGACTCTTGTTCTGCCCGGAGGTTCTTCTCTTCTTCAGCAACCAAGGTAACCCCCCCCCCCTCCAATCTCCTCCATTGTGTTCTTTGTAACCAAATCTCTCTCAGAGGGGCGTGGGGAGGGGCTCCTTATTTTCATCCAAAGTAACAGACAGAGAATCAGCACTTTGGAAACAGGGCTGAAACAGAGGGGATTATGGGATGCTACAATGATCTGTTTGGTGTTTGGAGCCAAACTCTTCAGGGACATATTTTGTATATATCTGAGACCTATAATATATTGATGAAGAAGAGTATAATAGGGGACCTTTAAATTACACAGACTACACAATGTCCTTTATGTTAAATCCAATTTAAAATGCATTGAAGAGATTTTGGGATACAACTTCCCAAGCATTTTGATAAGAACATCTTCAAAATATCTCAGGATAACATTTAGCTGAAGTAGGTCTATGTCCGTTCTATTAAACTAGGTTTTTAAAGCTAGACATATTTGTTCTATTTGGATTTTATCTTTTTCCTATTAACTTCCTGAGTTCCTGTTCATCTCTGATTGTGTATTGCACATGCATTCTTTTTCAAAGCATTACAAAATCCCTTGTCAGTCAAATAGTTTGTCCAGTTTATGGAGGTTACTTTTTGAATTTCTAAACACATTTTTGATGGACTGCGTTTGGTGAAGATTTTCAAAGTTCACACACGTTTGAATTCATCAAGTCCTGCTGTTCTTTCACTCCCATCAATTGGATTTGAATGAAAAAGGCAATTGCAATACTGAATTTAAAATGTTGGGCTGGAAGTCTCGTCTGTAGCTCACCAAATGCTAGTGAGTAACGCAGCAGGAACGTCACATAACAAATTGAACATTGAATCTTTAAAGCACATCTCACTTTTTCTATCTGTTTCCCTTTCTTTCCCATTCCAGGTCCTCGATGGGCATCATGGAACCTCGGTGTGTTCATGTGTATCCGCTGTGCCGGCATCCATCGCAACCTGGGTGTCCACATCTCCAGAGTGAAATCTGTCAATCTGGACCAGTGGACACCTGAGCAGATCCAGGTAAAACTCACAAAACATTCCAAAGCGCTTTTGCCACGGGTTGGTGTTACCTGGGGATCTAAAGTCATCTGTACCTAGAGACCATTTGGAGATGAGATCACACCAGCTGTAAATCCAAATGGGGCCAGGGGCGTAGAGATGCTCGGACCATCTTCAGAAACTTACCTGTCAAGTTTCAGGCTCCCTGGAGATTGAAGTACAAACCAATACAGTCTTTGTATAAAATAAACACTCAAAATACTTGATAATAAATCAATATTTAATCACTACCAAATACCTAACATATACTACCTATAGAGCTGGGAAAACATGTTTAACTTTTTAAATGCTTACGTAAACTCATAGACACTCAAGATGAAAACAGTGCCGGTAATAATCGTGGATGTTGTATTTGATCCTTCCTCATGTGAATCGACCTTATCCTTAATGTGATAATGTAGATTTAGCATCTCTGTGATTAAAAGAAAAAATAGATTTTCTTTGTTCTCAACACCATTTTCTGCCTCATTCCCGGTTAAAAAGAAATATGAATGGTGTGTTGGCAATTGAACTTTTAAGTTTCACTGCATTTTCGGTGCAAATTCCGAAGACACCGCTCACTAAAATGCATTGATTTCCTTTTGCATGTACAACTCTTAAAACCAAATTGACCCTTTTTATGAGAAAACGTTCCCTTTCTTCTTACCTTCATAGTCAAATAGTGATAACAGTGTATTATATTATGTTATGATGTAATGATTGCCCTAATTATAATCCCATTTAGACGTTTTTTTTCTATCTGTAAATCCATGGTTAAAATAGGACATGAGCTGCAGCATGACCTTTTATGGTGCAGACTTAGGCCTTATCTTTGTATTACCCAAAGCATGGCAATGGTTGTGTAAATGCGAACACAACATCTCTGCAACTCGTGGAGGAAATGTCTTTACATTTTGCAAAAAAAACGTTTAGACCCAAAGATGAACTGAATAGATTTTGGTGGACGCAAGATGTAATACATAATTATGTGAACATGACAATAAGGACAATAGGTTGAATGAATACTCGCATTAAAATCATGTACTGGAGTACTAATGCTCATCATGCTTGCTTAACAACACACATGGGAACACACGGCCATGCTTAAGGAATATAGATTACTGTAATTACTCTGTAAAGGTGTTTTTTGTGGGTAACTAGCATGTCTCATTGATTTAATTACACAATAATTTGTGTGTCACCTGAGCATTGTGTGTGTGTGTGTGTGTGTGTGTGTGTGTGTGTGTGTGTGTGTGTGTGTGTGTGTGTGTGTGTGTGTGTGTGTGTGTGTGTGTGTGTGTGTGTGTGTTGTGTGTGTGTGTGTGTGTGTGTGTGTGTGTGTGTGTGTGTGTGTGTGTGTGTGTGTGTGTGTGTGTGTGTGTGGTGTGTGTGTGTGTGTGTGTGTGTGTGTGTGTGTGTGTGTGTGTGTGTGTGTGTGTGTGTGTGTGTGTGTGTGTGTGTGTGTGTGTGTGTGTGTGTGTGTGTGTGTGTGTGTGTGTGTGTGTGTGTGTGTGTGTGTGTGTTCCTATCCATCAGCTGACTGAGAGTGGAAAGGATCTCACTCTGAATGTTAATCGCTGTTTTCAATGACTAATTAATTCTGGATGGCTGATTATTCCGACTCGGTCTCCTCCACTTCTCCTATCAACGCCCCATTTATCACCCTCCTCTTAATTTATCCTCCACACATGCAGCCAGTGTGTCCATGACCCTGTGTGAGAGCGTGCATGGAAAGGAGTTGGCGGGAAGTTGAGTCGAATGCAAATGAGATGAATGAAAAACTTACTGTGTTTGAAATGTTCTCTAAGGGATTTTACCTTTTGCCCTGCTAGTATTAACAACACATATATCATTTTAACTCTGCTGCTCTATTGAGTCAGATCAGTCTAGAAATAAATCAATGCACACAGAAGGATTCACACATTTAATCCTGGATTTAAATATAGACATGTCTCTCTCCACAAAAACAATTTTCAGTGCACACACAAATATTAATCATTCTATATAAATGTAAAAATCGACCTATATAAAAATAAATTTCACAATTTCATATATATATATGTTCAACACATACATATCTTGTTTTAAACAAATAGAAATCCATTTATTGTTGAATGTGCATTTACAAACTGATTTTTGTGCATGAACCTCGCTGCGTTTTTGTGTGGGAACTTCTAGACTCCCATCGTTTGATTCACAAATGCATTATTTTTCAACAGGGAACTGTCTGTTGCCAATCAGATGTCTCATTCATCACATGATAGCATGTTAGGACTGTCCTAACCTTGTACTTGTCTCCTTGCAGAGTATGGTGGACATGAGCAACAGAAGGGCAAAGCTGCTGTACGAAGCTCACCTACCAGAGAACTTCAAGCGTCCACAGACAGACCAGTATCCTTCCTGTGTGGCTCCTGCTTTTAGAAAATAATACATTTTCACTGTTTCTGGTTATAGGAAGGTCCAAACATCGACCAAAAATAATAGTTTTGCAGTAAAATATTTTGATGCAACCATCCATTTAAAGAACTACACAAAATAAAGTAATGAAAACACATGGTTGGGCTTTGTTCTACCTCAGCTAGGGTTACTTTAACTTTTAGGGACCTTAGTTCCTCTACTTCTATAGACTATAGTCAATACCAAATGATAAATGATGAACTTACCAGTATGCTAATGGAAATACTACCTGAAATCACTGCTGCACTGGATCTTTTCCTGTGTCAACAGTACAGAAATTGCTTTGTCAAATCCAACTCATTGTCGTCATCAAAATTCAGCGACTCAGCACATCTCTGCTCATTTCCAGCAGCAAATAAGACCTGACAGGCTCCGCTCAGTCAGCGCCATTCAGCACATTAAATCAGGACACCTCTGACAGTATCTGCGCCTACAGCGGTGAAACAGCGTTATCCAGTTTGTCCTTTTCCTCGATACAAGACGAGACAGCTGTGTGGTTAACACAGGAGCATATGTTCATATTTCCACCAGCAGACTGCACAACAAATAATCTATTTGAAATACGGCTGTAATAGCCTCCGTTGTATCTGGCAGGCCCATTGGTGCGGGTGGTCATCATTCTTCACTCTTTTGAAGTCCATTAGTCGTTCCGACAGCAGCTCTGTTATCTGCTGAAAACAGCAGATAACAGAGGCAGGATTAGAGGAGCAACCTCCTCAGAGTGTGCTCCTGTGTTCATACTCACATCATATAGGCCCTGTTAGTTACTGTGCTATGTATGCAAATGAAATATTGAGTTTGATTCCCTGTCCATATTTGCTACATCAGTATACAATAGAGTTGAACTTGTATGCTTTTCTTTCTTCCGCTAAGAAAAATGTGTCTGGAGAATGAGCAACGGCTAGAACTGCGACGATAGCAACGTAGCTTCAAATTACGGATTGTGGTTTTCTTCCAATCAATGTAAAGGTTTATGTTACATCAAAGCTGTCCCCGTATGGAAACTCACAGGCAACAGCTCTACAGTATGTCAGGGGTACATATGCGGTCTTTTACAGTCACATGGCCAGGGTTACAGCATCTGTTATTAATAAAGACAGCAAGTCCTCCCCCTTTCTTCTGGGTACTCTGTTTGTCTCTGACGGCTTGCACCACGGGGAATTGTTAAGTTTGGAACCAAAGAGTCCGGTTCAGCCATGTCTCAGTAATGCACAACAAACTCTCGTGTTGAGAGACAACAAAAGGCAAATAGGGTTTAAATCTTCAATTTCTCTATTTATTTTTTTCACGAGTGCTCAAGCTTTTGTTTGTTTATCGGCAGGTAAATCCTACAGTGGCACTTATACTTGATCGTAGCTGTAGCTGTGTCCATTTTAGTATTTTAAAAGTATTTAAAAAGTATTAACATGTAGGAAAAACACCACCAACACAATCATGTGTTGGATTTTTCAAGACGCAGTTTGCAATAAATCTCCAAAAAGCAATTACAGGAGCCAAGCAATCAGCGTGTTCGGAACCAGTACCGCACCAGTTCTCTAACAATTCTAGAATGTTTCTCAAAGAGTATCTAAATTCATTAATATTGTTGTCATGCAAAGATACCCAAATGTCCTTAGTGGCATTTTTACAACCAGTTCCCTTTTAATTGCTGACATCCATACATTTGTGTTGAGATATTGAAAAGAATATGGTGAAGATTAACTATGAAAATGATACTTCATTTAGTGTCTGGCTTGTATGCAGTACTCAAGTTGTAAAAAAAAATCAGGGGGGATGGTGGATTTTATCATATGGGGACATAATTTGTGCTGATAGCCCGCAGAGGATGGGAGACCAACCAGCATAAAGATCATTATTATACTCCTAAAACAACATGCATGTTATGGATGTTCAGATACTCCTTTCATTGCTCTTGACCAAGGCACCTCAGAATTAGAGTCGGTCCCCGGGCTGCCATGGCACCACTAACATTTAGGGTCAAATGCAGTGCAAAATCTTTTTTTCACTTTAATTTAAAGGGGGGGAGGGAATACAAAAATGTGGTTATAATGGAAATCTATGGTACAAATCTCGTAGGTTAACAGTCCCTCATGTATTATTCAGATGGATCAACTGATTATACTAATAATAAAGTCAAAATAGTTTTTAGAATATTGAATTATAGTGTATTTTTTCAAAAAAGCAGTTACTGGTATACGATCAAAACTAGTATCTAAAGGGTTACATTTGTATCATAATTAATTAAATCATTATGTAAATTCTTCATGAAAAATGTGAGGAAAAAAATTGATCCGTCATCATTTTATTGCAGTTCAAATACAAATATTTTGTGTTAACATTCCCAATGTTACTTTTTTTAACAAGGCATTAAGTGCAAATTGAAATTGTTTACAAAATATGAAAATATATTAAAAGATTATACAGATAATACAAAATAGGACCAATGTTGTCAATGGCTGCCTACTCCACTCTCCCCCATCTCATAGAAGTTTCCAAAGATTTTCATAATCATGCTTTTTGGTCTCAATTTTTCTGGCTCTTGCTTTCGGATTGTTAGCTAAGCAATGGCTTTGAAGCCAAGTCTTGACATATACCTCTGGTCTGAACTTGTTCAGTGGAGGGCCAACACACTTGATGAAAAGCAAGGCTGACATGCTTTTTACCTCCAGGGAGCTTCTAGTTGTGGTTAAAATGTTAATTTGACTAAACCCACGTTCACACTCAGCTGTGGAGATGATCAGAGTGTTCATTGCTTGAAGGAGGGGTTTCAGCTCTTCTGGTGCTGGTGGTATCATTTCATCAACAGTTTTGAGTCTTACCAGCTAGCTAACACGAGAGAAAAACGTAGCTAAACTCCAAACTAAGTTGTTATTGCTGCTTATGTCTATAGATTCCACCTTTGGTGACTAAAGTAATGAGTAATGACTAAGATTACTGATTCTTGACTTACCTGAAATATTATTTTTAGTATTTTTAAATATGAAGTCCCTCAGATCGCGTTGTCCTCCTGTTGCTTGGCCATTGTGATGACCGTTACCTGTTACCTGCGCTTCTGGCATCGATTAAACAGGCGCATCACGGCGCCCTCTAGGGCACTCGCATAGTATAGCGTCAGTGACTTGGTAAAAATGTCATTGCGTGTGTGCATGCTCCATCGCCCACAGTATTTTACTCAATATGCGCAAAATTAATGTTGAAATAGCAGTAATACCAGTTCCACGTTCATTGATAAAATTACATAAGGGATGGAAAGGGGGAATGGTAGTTTTAGAAGGGGGATGATTTTGACCATTTTTATTTCAGGGGGGATGCCATCCCCCCTCATCCCCCCTCAACTCGAGTACTGCTTGTATGGCTCCACCATGTGATTTTGTTCATTCATCCTACAGTGGCTATAGTGATGTGCTGCCGTAGCGTAGCCTCCTATCTGTTCTGCTGTTTCCAATCAACAGTTATAAATGCTCTGTGTTTGAGATGCAGCTCAGCAGCCTGCCTCTTCTATCTCGCGGCTCGGCTCGTGCCGGTGGTCATCATTTTTCAATCTTTTGAAGTCTCTTACTCTATCTGACAGAAGCATTGCTGCTGAAAATAGGCAGATAAGAGTCTCGGGATTAGCCTCCATGTAGTGCCTGAATGTAAGAGTGATGTGTTTGAATTGCCATTTGTGTGTGTGCAAGTCTGTCAGGCGGGAATCCAGATATAAACAGCAATGCTGTGTCTGAATGTGTGAACTTCTTTACTTACGTTTGCTATTTTGAGTGCATAAGTGCATCTGTATGGCAAATTGCAGTGCACTATGAGTACTGCTTAATCGGAACAGCCAATCGGAGTGATTTATTTTGCCGACATCAGGGCCGAAAAGTGCAGACAGTACAGAATCACTTCTAAAACTAGACAGACGCTACAGTCTATAACTCCAACCAATGGCTCCATATTGACAGACGGCCAAAAATTGGTTTGTGTGCCAAGTTCTCAAATCCATTAAACCATTAAATCACTGTTACACAAAGGTTTCACATGAACCTTTCCCAATCTTTTGCCACCATTATTAAGGTTTGATTGGAAGCGAAAGCTTGTGGGTTTTGATAGAAACCTACATCCAGCCATTTTTCTAAACAAACAAACAACTGATGCTCTTGTTTTGTTTTGGAGATCTTGTCTCTTGCAGGCGGAGCGTGGTGGACCAACATGCAAATGGGGGAAGAACTTTACAGATAACAACACACAAGGATCTAACAAACACTAACAGAAAACGTATACACATTCAGAACTTATAACAAGAACAAGACAAAGCTGGGGAGGGAGGGCAGGAAAAACACATATCATATCATGACTAGGGTGACCACGTGCCAACAAGCAACATGTGGGACAAATAGGACGTTTTTGCGGGACATGTTACTGCATTGCTAAGAGCTAGATTAGATGTATATATAATGTCTATCTAACCCTTAAGAAGAACATTTCTATTAAACTATTAGTTCATAAATATGAATAACAACGCTTTACTTTGGTTTCGGGGGCGGCGCCAGGCGGTAGCTTGCAGTTGCTACAGCAACACCAACATTTGGCCTAGCAACTGCTAAGCAACCCCAAGAAATGTATGTATTTTATTTTAATTTGAAAAACGATTGATTCGAAAATGATATGATACAGTACAGTACAAATACTTCTGGGTGTTTCATTCAAGCTCGGCTCTGTGTGTGTGGCACGAGCGCATTTTGTTTGAGCGAGAGCACCGGTACCGGAGATTGTTGTTGTTGAGCTAACAGATATTAGAAGCTGTTTTTACAACAACGTGAAGGGAGAGTCCTCTCCTGTCAGACACAGGCTACTTCTCAGGTCGATTAAATGGAATCCTTGCTTCCCTCACTTGCGTTGTTTCCCTGCGTTTAGTCCCTCCCACCAGGGAAGCATGGAGAGATGCAAGGAAACCACGAGAAGCAGGGAAATGAGTTTTAAGAGCAATGGGACGTCCTTTCTTCCAGAGCGTCACGTGAAGCGACGTCCGTTTGTGATGACGCCGCCAGCCAGGTCTGTCCCCGTTATTTTCACAAACACACTCTGTTAGTACACATTTACTGACACAAATATTTGTATCATCTGTTGTAGACCCAAATACATTAAATAAAATAAGAACTCATTCTCAAAAAAGATAAACGCCATTCTTAAAATGTATAAACAAAAAAAGCGATCATGAAAATGTTTCCAATAAATGAATAAGAAATGTTTTGACCACTTTGTTGTTCAGATATATCACATATTTGTAACTAAATGATACATTAATTGAAACAAAACACAGTATAGACTGAGGAGTGACTCTCGTGAGTTTCATGTGTTTTCTTCACTCTGGGAAACGGCTCTCATGTCAAGAAGCATCAGATCAGTGCATGCACTGCATCGTCCAATCAGTGAGCGATACACAGTAAGGGGGCGGGGAGAGTATCTGAGGATTTAATCGGAGGATGGTCTGGTGGTTCCTCGATTATCGCTCCTCGCTCCTCGATCCTCGCTCCTCCGGCAGAAATAAGCGCCATGGGACGGTACTCAAGATGGCGCAGACAAATCAACTTCTGATGATACCGAGGAGCGAGGAAATGAAAATAATCGACCTGAGATGCAGCCTGAGAGGCTCAGGTGAGGTAAAGGACTCTTGAGGGTTTAGTTAACTTAGTCTAAGTTATCTCAGTGGGTCTCCAATGGTTTGATCACCATTTATATAAAGTATTTCTGAGGGACACCTTCATATGATCATTATAGTTATAAAGAAACATAAGAGAATAAATGAAAAATTGGTCTGAAATACTATATGACAAGAATGCAGTTTAAAAGGGGAGTGATTTGTAAAATATCCATAAAGAAATGACAAATTATTATGACCATAAAAAACTGACCGGAGCTAGCTTACTACCACAGTCTGCTGACCTGTGTGCTAAACGTTAATTAAATCAGCTGCTGTTACCTCATCTCTTTTGGTTTCAGGAGGAATATATCCATACATCGATATTTTCTTCATGAGCCAGGCCTTTCTTGAGAGTTTCGGGGAAGTGTCGCTTCAAAACAGATTCACCTCTGTGCGCAATTTTAAAAATAATCTGACAATAACTGTCTGGGAATCGCCCTCCACCGGCTACCCATAAGTTAATACATTTCTCTGTTGATTGATTGACATCTGACACAGCTAATGGTGATGATATAGCCCTCTCGTTTTCTACACACCTTTGTATAAAACCTTGTTTAGGACTGTCAATGAAATGCGGGACATCGGCTAAATGTGTGGGACAAATGATAAAAATGCTGTGCAGTCCCGCACAAAGCGGGACACCTGTGGCCTGTACTACGAAGCAGGATCTGAAATGACAGGAGAGTTTAGATGAGCCACCAAACAAACAATAATATAAGTGTCTAACTTGTGACACGTATGCAGAGAAGACGCCGACGTGTCGCACTTATCATTCATATCACATCATCAATCAGATCATCGATCATATAATATCATAATATATCATATACAGTATGTCCTTATCTGTGTCAGCTTCTCGAGCCGTGTCTGGACATGCAACACTTACATTGTCACATACTGTATGCAGAAGTGTTATTTAAAACAACACATTAAGTTGACGAAATACTCGAGTCAAGTGTATAAAGTTAGATCCACTCATGTCTTAGATGGGGCAGTGATATCATAAACCTGTTCATCTACGCATTCATACACTGCACTTTTTCTTTTTTAACCAGCTGCTCTGTGTTCACCTTGCAGGTGCAACCATGTGGCTTTTATCCTGGATTATGTGTTTAAGTCATGGATGTTTAAGTTTAACTTCTTCATATTTGTCTAATGTCAGAGAATATTTTAATCCGATCTGTGTATTTAGAGGTTCTCAGTCTTTCTGAGAAACTGTTAATCACAAAGATATGCTTTTCGTTAAATCACAGATTCTCCTGCTTGTAATGTGATCCTGCGTGTAACCTCAGGAAGACACAGGTCAAGAGGTCCTCTGACTTCCTGTGGGGGTGAGGGGTTTGGGCACATGAGGAGTTGCAATACAAAGGTGCCTTTGTTCCGACGTCTGGCAATCATTAAGTAAAAGCGCGGGTTTTCTTGGTTCCTCCCCTTTGGAAGGAGTGTATCGGCGCTATTTTCTCTTTGTCTCCAGAGTTGATTTGGTTGCTTCCATGACAATATGTGAAATGCCTTGTGAACTCTCCGGCTGTATTTCTCTCTCAATAAATAACAGTGTTTGGCTAAAAACGATCCAGCTTCCATCATTTCACGACCATTGGCTCTGCATTGCTGTACAGAAGTTTCTTTCACATCTAATATTATAGTTTACTTTTCATTCATGAAGTATGACGCTGCGCTGTCAGTACGCTTGTCCCTGTTTGTGATTGGTCAAATGTTGCTAACCCCACCTCTTACACGTGAACGCGCTCTCAGCCGGACAGAGAAACCCTGGCTTGATTTACTGAGTTGATAACCAGCGTCATAGGACCGCTTAGCGAGATCTCGTTTGTTAGGGTTAGTTAAGCCAGATAACTCAAACATATCCAGGGTCTGTTGAACTGGCTTCGTCGTACAGGCCACTGGTCACCCTAATCATGACAGACGTTTCTCAACTCTGTCACAATAGTTTTTTTCTTGTATCTAATCTTCTCCAGGAATTCAAATGTACAAACTCCTAATCACTACTTTTTTTATTTATGTCGGTGAGGATTTTAGCAAACTGTACGTTTCTGTCGGTCTGCATTATGGAGATTTGGATATTTTTGTGCATTATTTCTGTCCTTAACCCTGACCTTTAGAGCAGTGGAGGTCTTCATCCGGGACAAGTACGAGAGGAAAAAGTACTACGACAAGGAGGCGCTGGCTGCAGCTACAGTGAGTGTCACCAGGTCTTCCTTTTACATGTTTGTTTTAGCCAGTCAGTCCATGTGATTATAACTGTATAGAGCTGCTGTTTCATGAACATGTGTATCAATTGTTGCCAGTACACTGTATGCAAATTATTAGGCAAGTGTGAATTTTGACCATACCATCATTTTTGTGCATATTTTCCAACTCCAAGCTGTATAAACTTCAATGCGTATTAGATTTAAGCACATCAGGGGATGTGTATTTGTTCAATGACGGAGGGTATGTCCTAAGGAGATCAACACCCTATATAAAGCTTTGCATAATTATGAGGCAGCTTATTTTCCTCAGCCAAAATGGACCAAATAAGAGATTTAACGGACTTTTGTCAAACGTTTTTTAAAAGTCTTTCAGCGGGGTTGCAGCACTCGCTTGCTAAGATATTGGGTCCTGATTATATGGGATTAGTTTTGTGTCATAAAGATAAAGCAACACTTTCTCAGAATCAAGCAAAACTAAGAGTTTAAGAGAAAAAAAAGAAAAAATAGTCAAGAAAAAATAGATTTAATTTCAAAAATAAAACTATAAGTTGCAAACAAATCATTTGTGTAATCATGAAAACTATAAGTCTTTTTTCTTTGTTTTAATATATATTTTTGTTTGCAGTTCTCTTTTTCAATGATCAGACTTTTGCTCTCGCTGCAGCTCTTCTCGTTTGCGCTCCGTCATTTTTTGTTTTCAATTCTGACAAACGTCCCAGGTGGGCGGGACTTTCAGGGGTGTGTCCCCATTGGCTACTCAGTTTTTGAGTGACAGCCCACTACACCACAGATCGTACAGTGCAACTCATGCAGCAAACTCCGGAGTCCACTCGGCCACGTTTGTGTTGGTGCCTCCTGCCTCCTGTTTCATGAAAATATCGGACTTAACTTATGGATTGCTGTGCATTATACTTGTGTTGTGTAGTTTATACTTTATTCCAACTTTAAATATTTTAATACCTGAACAGTGAACACCTGAACACACTGATGCTGTAAAATAATTTCCCAATTTGGGATTGATAAAGTGTCTGTCTGTCTATTTATTTTATAGATTAAAAAAACTAGAAGCTAAAGGTGATACACAATATAAACTGTATACTGTTATTTTTTCAAAGACATGTTACATTTCAAAAAGCATATATTGCTATGTTTAGGACAAACAATTAAAGACTGCTTCAATTTAACTAATTCTACAATATAAAAGTGGCAGATTTTCTTTATTAAACAGACCAGACCTAATTAGGAACATGCTCACATCTTACTATGTGGGTCTGAAGAGCTGAAGCATTCATACACAATGGATACAAACTGTGTTGTCTCATTCTATATCCTGTGAGAAAATGATATACATTTAGCATAACAAATTTGACATACTATTCCTAGCCTGAGGAAGATATGAATAATCAACAGATTTGAATGGAATCTCTAACATTTTCATGTAGAATAAAGACAAAAGAGTGATTATACAAATTACATTTATTGAAATTTGAACCAGAAGATGAAGTCTCAAAGAATGTTTTAAATAAAAGGACATAAAACAAAAAGGTGGATAATAACATCTATTAAATATACAGTTGCAAGAAAAAGTATGTGAACCCTTGGGAATTACCTGGATTTCTGCATAAGTTGGTCATAAAATGTGTTCTGATCTTCATCTAAGTCACAACAATAGACAAACACAGTCTGCTTAAACTAATACCACACAAACAATTATATGTGTTCATGTTTTTATTGAACACACCATGTAAACATTCACAGTGCAGGGTGGACAAAGTATGTGAACCCCTAGGCTAAAGACTTCTTCAAGAGCTAATTGGAGTCAGGAGTCAGCCAACCTGGAGTCCAATCAATGAGACGAGATTGGAGGTGTTGGTTAAAGCTGCCCTGCCCTATAACAAATACACACCAGTTTTGAATTTGCTATTCTTAAGAAGCATTGCCAGATGTGAAGCATGCCTCGCACAAAAGAGCTCTCAGAAGACCTACGATTAAGAATTGTTGACTTGCATAAAGCTGGAAAGGGTTACAAAAGTATCTCTAAAAGCCTTGATGTTCATCAGTCCACGGTAAGACAAATTGTCTATAAATGGAGAAAGTTCAGCACTGTTTCTACTCTCCCTAGGAGTGACCGTCCTGTAAAGATGACTGCAAGAGCACAGCGCAGAATGCTCAATGAGGTGACGAAGAATCCTAGAGTGTCAACTAGAGACTTAAAGAAATCTCTGGCACATGCTAACATCTCTGTTGACGAATCTACGATACGTAAAACACTGAACAAAAATGGAGTTCATGGGAGGACACCACGGAGGAAGCCACTGCTGTCCAGAAAAAACATTGCTGCACGTTTGAAGTTTGCAAAAGAGCACCTGGATGTTCCACAGCACTACTGGCAACATATTCTGTGGACAGATGAAACCAAAGTTGAGTTGTTTGGAAGGAACACACAACGCTATGTGTGGAGAATCCAAAGGGTTCACATACTTTTTCTTGCAACTGAGAGACTGAGAGGCCAGGTGGAGGTGGGCTACTGGTATGGGCTGGTATTATTAAAGATGATCTAGTTCGACCTTTTCAGGTTGAAGAAGTGAGGGTTGACTCAAATCCAGTCTTTGATAGTGTTACGTTATTATGAGAGTGCTCTCATGCTTGTTTGAATCTGAAATTGTATATATTTATGTCCGCATCTGTAGCCTGTTATTTTCTCATTATACCGCACTGTCAATTAATTAAAAAAAGTAAATATATGTCATCATGAACACAGTTCTGTCCATCAGACAGAGGGCTGCTGTGCCTCCTGTCATCATTAATGGACGTCTCTTTAAAATGACTGCTCAGAGGAGAGGATTTCTCATTTCTCTAACCGCCTGCTGCTTCCCCTCCTCTCTCCTCGGTTCCCCTCCTCGAGTCCTCCGCTCACATCTCCTGTGGGCGGGACTAAGACACGAGAAGGGGAGTCAAGGAGGGGAGTCGAGGAGGGGAATTAGAGAAATGAGAAACCTTCACAGTATGTGATAGGCTAAGGGGCGGGACATCTCTAAGCGGTTGACAAATGACAACGGATACAGCCAGCTAACCAATCGGAGCAGACTTGGTTCTGGTTTCAGACAGAGGGTGAAAAGAGGTGCTGCAGCACAGGCAGTATGAGAAAAATAAAGAGCTTTTTGAACATTAAAGCATGGAGACATGTCACAGTAGAGACCAGAGGTTGCGTTAACTGAATATTTTCCGTCTATGACTGATTTTTTTTAACAATGACTGACAAATCTGAAAGCAGTCCATTTTGACAGATTAGAACAAACTCGGAACAGCGCCAAAGTTTCCCCGCAGCGAGGCTCCGGTGTTATGCCGTGTTATACATGCCCTCCAAAAAGGAAATCATACCGTTTCCAAACCTAATAGTGCCGTACAAATCATTGACATGTCTGTGAGTTTTGGCTTTACGCTGTGCACGCTCCCGCGAGGTGCAGCAGCCATGCACAACACGGCGCATGTGAACTGTCCCCCCCCGTTGACAGTTCACGAGCATGCTTCCCCCCCCCCCCCTCGTCAGAGTTGTATTAAGGCCGACGGGTAATTCTGGATTTTGACAGACAATTTACGATCCTGTCCGTCAAAATGACGAGCAGCGAAAAAGTCTAGCGCAACCTCTGGTAGAGACACTACATATATGAACCTGAAAATTAGCATGTTAAACTCATAAACTCAAACGCTTTGTTATGTTTTCAATTTTTATTGGAGGTGCGTTTTCTAAAAGCAGTAGATATATTTGCAGGTTTTTATTATACCATATTACTGATGAAATATACAGTGGGGCAAACAAGTATTTAGTCAGCCACCAATTGTGCAAGTTCTCCCACTTAAAAAGATGAGAGGCCTGTAATTTTCATCCTAGGTATACCTCAACTATGAGAGACAGAATGAGAAAGAAAAAATCCAGAAAATCACATTGTCTGATTTTTAAAGAATGTATTTGAAAATTATGGTGGAAAATAAGTATTTGGTCAATAACAAAACTTCATCTCAATACTTTGTTATATAGCCTTTGTTGGCAATGACAGAGGTCAAACGTTTTCTGTAAGTCTTCACAAGGTTTTCACACACTGTTGCTGGTATTTTGGCATGCAGATCTCCTCCTTGGGCAACACAGACTTTCAACTCCCTCCAAAGATTTTCTATGGGGTTGAGATCTGGAGACTGGCTAGGCCACTCCACGACCTTGAAATGCTTCTTACGAAGCCACTCCTTCGTTGCCCGGGCAGTGTGTTTGGGATCATTGTCATGCTGAAAGACCCAGCCACGTTTCATCTTCAATGCCCTTGCTGATGGAAGGAGGTTGTCACTCAAAATCTCACGATACATGGCCCCATTCATTCTTTCCTTTACACGGATCAGTCGTCCTGGTCCCTTTGCAGAAAAACAGCCCCAAAGCATGATGTTTCCACCCCCATGTTTCACAGTAGGTATGGTGTTCTTTGGATGCAACTCAGCATTCTTTCTCCTCCAAACACGTCTAGTTGAGTTTTTACCAAAAAGTAATATTTTGGGTTTCATCTGACCATATGACATTCTCCCAATCCTCTTCTGGATCATCTAAATGCTCTCTAGCAAACTTCAGACGGGCCTGGACATGTACTGGCTTAAGCAGGGGGACACGTCTGGCACTGCAGGATTTGAGTCCCTGGCGGCGTAGTGTGTTACTGATGGTAGCCTTTGTTACTTTGGTCCCAGCTCTCTGCAGGTCATTGACTAGGTCCCCCCGTGTGGTTCTGGGATTTTTGCTCACCGTTCTTGTGATCATTTTGACCCCACGAGGTGAGATCTTGCCTGGAGCCCCAGATCGAGGGAGATTATCAGTGGTCTTGTATGTCTTCCATTTTCTAATAATTGCTCCCACAGTTGATTTCTTCACACCAAGCTACTTGCCTATTGCAGATTCATTCTTCCCAGCCTGGTGCAGGTCTACAATTTTGTTTATGGTGTCCTTTGACAGCTCTTTGGTCTTGGCCATAGTGGAGTTTGGAGTGTGACTGTTTGAGGTTGTGGACAGGTGTCTTTTATACTGATAACGAGTTCAAACAGGTGCCATTAATACAGTTAACGAGGGGAGGACAGAGGAGGCTCTTAAAGAAGAAGTTACAGGTCTGTGAGAGCCAGAAATCTTGTTTGTTTGTAGGTGACCAAATACTTAGTTTACCGAGGAATTTACCAATTAATTCATTAAAAATCCTACAATGTGATTTCCTGGATTCTTTCCCCCCATTCTGTCTCTCATAGTTGAAGTGTACCATAGGATGAAAATTACAGGCCTCTTTCATCTTTTTAAGTGGAAGAACTTGCACAATTGGTGGCTGACTAAATACTTTTTTGCCCCACTGTAAATGATTTCCTTTCTCTTGCCTGTTGGCGAGAAAATGCTGAAAGCCTTATAAATTACAATCTGGTTTTGACTGATGTTCTGTTAAAAGTGCAAATGAGCTTACGTTTGGCATCTTTTCCCCACACAACAGTGACTGGTCGGTGCCAATGCCTCATGGTTGTCTTCGCTATCTTTTACTCATCAAGCCTGTAAAGTTTTTTTATTTGGTGACCTTCTCTGCACTTCTGTTTATCACACTGGTGATGTTTTCTTAGCTTACATGTGTGGAAAGGCCTTTCAGCCCAGACATCACAGTCTCATTGGATCTGATACCAAGACGTGGTGCACACAGTAGAGAATAACCTTTCAAAAACACTGTTATCATTCATGTCTTTATCAGCGGCCTGAGATGTGTACACTGTATGCCTCTTTTGTGAGGATAATGGGAGTGAGAGGAAGGTAGTGTGTAGGTGTGTGTGGGTGGTTGGTTGCACATCTCAACAGAGAGTTTATCTTTGCGAGGTGTGTGTCATACAAATGTAACTTAAATTCCCTCTATCATAAACCTTACACTCGCTAGTAGTTTGACTCACTCTACTGTGTGTAAGGTAGAGCTTTTATTTTCCTAAAAAATATACAAATGATTGTTTCTTTTTTTTTTAAGTTTTAAAACTGTAGCTTCATGTGCTTGCAATCGAGATAATTATAGAACAAATTATGTTCATTATTAAATCATATCTGATAAATGATTGCTCCTAAAACAGTGGTGCAGCAATAACAGTTCAGTCAGACAACTCACGTGTTTCTTTATATGTTTATTAGAAGCAGCATATAGTTTGAGTTTGACGTCTAGGCCTCATCACTCCACAGATTTACAAAGAACATTGAGCAGGGCTCGACATTAAGGACCGGGGCCATCTAGTATTTAGCTCGGGCAATGAAGCCTCACCTGCTGGTTGCCCTATCGGGCAATCTATTATGCCAGTATCATGCAGCTCGCGGATCCAGTAATGAGTGACCCGACAGTAAAACTAAACATATCTATAACTATTTTAGGTAGTTTGAGAGGTAATTAAAATCTACGTGTGATATTCTAACCTGAAGTGTGTGTTTTGTCCGCTCACCGCTGCATGTGATTATGCAGAGCTGCTGTCGACTCGTCAGCAGCAGCTGATCTCTCTCTCCCGTCAGATTAGACTTCACTCGCGTTTATGTCCATATCGATCAGATCCAGCTAGTTCTAGCTAATGATAGGACTACCTGCTTATTAAAAGACACCTAAACAATAAGACCCCGGCCACACGAGGACGAAAAGGGCTAAACGCATAGGATTAACGCAAACGCAATCGCAAAAAAGCTTGCGTCCACACGCAATATTCACCGGATAGTGTCTGTCCACACGAGACAGCTCCGTTTAGCTCCAACCGCTGGAGAAGCTGCAGTACATATGCCGAGCCTGTACGTGGCGCTGTAACTTCCTCCACAAAAGCAGCGAAGAAGCATGGTTGTCATGGTTGCCCTTCTGTTTATTCTCCGCGGTGGGGGCCGAGGGAACCGGGCAGAGTTTTTCGCCAGTCAATGTGTATTAAAGTTTAAATCATCCGGACAAAATTATAAGAGTGCCGGTCAAAGATCTTCTTTGTTATTTATTGAGCTTTAAAACAAATGAATAACGAATCTATATAATATAATAATAAAATACATGGAGCCTCTCTTTTTCCTCCCTCTCTTCGGACAGCTTCAGTGTCTGTCTCATGCAGCAGCTGATCCAGTAATGAGTGACCTGGCCGACAGTAAAAATAAACATATTTATAACTAGTTTAGGTAGTTTGAGAGGTGTCTCCGTCCTGTCAGATTAGACTTCACTCGCGTTTATGTCCATATCGAGAGAAAGATAAATAATCTGAATTCAGTGTGCAGTTTACTTTGACGCGGGGGTGAGCAGCAGAGGTGGGGAGAGGCGGGGCTATTGCCTCATCATTATCAGAAAATGATCATATAGGGCGTACACACGGAGCCGTTGGACCCCCCAGAGCGTTGCGTATGCCGTTCTATCCACCTTGGGACCCGTTATCGTTTCCGCAGTCGTTTAGTGCCGTATTCGGTCGTCCTCGTGTGGCCGAACGGTCTATATGACACTAAACAGTAACGCAAACGACCGTTTTCGTCCTCGTGTGGCCGGGGCCTAAGTGTCGCTATGCAACTGGGTGAGGCCACAAAGTATAGCACAGCATTATGCATTTGTTCACATGCCCACCGGAACCCCGAGGCATTACCAACAGATCAACGCACAATCAACCCATACAGGACATCTCTTTCTCCACATTACGTGTTAGACATTAGAATTGACTATTCTCGTCTGTCACATACTTTCTTGTCTGTCACATAAGTGGCGCAACTGAAGCGGTATTGCGCTAAAGGGAAATTATTTTGACCGGACATTTTGACCGAAGAGATTTAGATTTGCCGGCTAACGGGAACTCTGACATCCCATTTTGTGTGCTTCGCGGATGCGCTCGGCTCCTCTCGACTGCTGCTCGGGTCTGCTCGGTCAGCTTCCGGATGAGGAGGCATTCGTTCGACCAACTTACAGTAGACAACATTACAAACATTTTTAACAGGGGCCATAATAGTGTAAATAATGTTTGTTTTGGCAGTTATAACTGAATGTAATGTTTTCTACTTTTTTACATCTGGGAAGGCATTTGCCTTCATCAGATGGAAAGTGTCTTGACCAACAACAAAGTGTTTCTTATAGCTATGCAGGGCATGCAAGCGAGCAAACACAAACAAGAACAAACAAACAAGTGAAATGAAGAATACAATTGAAATTGTACAATATAATATTGTGGTGGTTCATCTTATAATTCAGTCTAGAGAATGCACCAGACAGCATCTAAGACCTGCAAAAATCTAAATGTTCTAGGGGGAGGCCCCCCAAACCCTTCGTGCGTCATTTCGTCCGCGCGCATTTTTCAGAGCAATCTCCATTGGGCTCAGGGCCATCTGTAAATTAGCTTAGATGGCCCACAGGGCCATCTCCCAAAATCCTTAATGTCATGCACTGTTGAGTGATGATTAGATAACTATCCCCCTGAGCCTACAGGTGGAAGCTGGGGTGGTGGTGGAGCAGGCGAGCAGCAGCAACATGAAACACAGCAGCATTAGCAATGTGAACGCAATAGCAGGGCACACACGCAGCAGCAGCAGCAGCAGCAGCAGCAGCAGCAGCAGCAGCAGCAGCAGCAGCGAGGCAGAGGCAGGCAGATCTGGCAGCTTAAATAGAGCAGCATGTTTAGGAGAATGCGTTGGTTGGTTGTAAGAGGGACGAGGTGCGTCACATGTTAATGTTCATTGGTGCTCGAGTTGACTGCCTGAACTAGCTCGCAGGCTTCGCCCCATTTAATTGTAGACCGACCTTGAAGTTAGCATCGCGATGGCTCGCCAAAGAAGAAACAACGCAATTATTTCCCTTGGATTTTTGAATATAGCTGAAAGTAAGATCTTTAGCAAACACATTTTATAGATAGGATAATCTCTCCACATATTAAGACCACTTAATTTTTGAAGCGTAAATGCAATGACCTCACGAGAGCCCTTCACACCAACATCCTGTTTAAGGTTATAATTGCAGAAGAAAGTTTGACCAGTTATTAAATCCAAGGATTCACTTACTTTTTCTACCAGAGCTTCGAGTGTTTAATGGATGTGTTCAAAAAAGACATGAAAGATTACAAATGTTTGTGTTATCATAAGCACATTGTGTTTGTCTATACTTGTGACTTGAAGATCAGATCACTTTTAATGACCGATTCATGCATAAAACCAGGACATTCCAAAGGGTTCACATACTGAATGATAATCACTCAGCAAAATCAATGATTCTCCTTTGATTTGCACTCCGACTAAATATTGTAAAGTGATACGAATAATGCAGGTATTTCTAACCCACCCACTCCACAGGATGCTTCACACACAGACAAAACAGTGTTTAAACCACAAGTTGCAGGAATATAGATACACTCTGAACAACAAATGTGTTACATTATACAAAATGACTTGTCTCAGTCGTTCTCAGGCAATCTTTCTTTCATCCCTCTGTTTCTTCCCTCGTTTTGTTTCCCGTCTTGTGTTTCTCACTTCTCCTTCTCCCTCCTGCCGCTCTGTGAAGCGTTGCCAGCAGCCAGACTGTGATCTCAGATCTGTTTCTGCCAGCCACACAGCGGCTCGGCTTTTATATGCAAATTAATTATTAAAAACAACTCATTATCACTTTAAGCAGTTTGGTGTGTGTGTGTGGTGTGTGTGTGTGTGTGTGTGTGTGTGTGTGTGTGTGGTGTGTGTGTGTGTGTGTGTGTGTGTGTGTGTGTGTGTGTGTGTGTGTGTGTGTGTGTGGTGTGTGTGTGTGTGTGTGTGTGTGTTGTGTGTGTGTGTGTGTGTGTGTGTGTGTGTGGTGTGTGTGTGTGTGGTGTGTGTGTGTGTGTGTGTGTGGTGTGTGTGTGTGTGTGTGTGTGTGTGTGTGTGTGTGTGTGTGTGTGTGTGTGTGTGTGTGTGTAAAAAAAAGTGTTTCTTGGGCACTTATAGAAGAGAAAACGTTTGTGTCTGTCTTCGCTGTAGTTAAGCCATCTGTTTAACACAATGTCTGGATGTTATTGCCAGTTAGTTTAACACTGGCTATCTTATATTTTAATAAGACGGATACAGTAGAAAGTAAATGTATGCAGTACTTCTTAGTGTAAATGATAATTACATTGTTGGAGAAAAGCTCGCTCACAAAACAGTTGACAAGGCTTCATTGAAAAGGCGTTTTGTAACTTCTTTGGGAACAGCCACTGTGGGCATTTTTTCCAATCAAAAGCACATTGATTTTCACTTAATTTCACAAGCTTCTCTTCACCTCTTGCTGTGCATCTGCATTTACACAAGCAGGTCTAAACCCTTTTGTTCTCCTTGTGTGAAAATGCTTGTATAACCTCAACCCTGTAATGCACAACCAAGTATTATCCATCTTATTTTACAGGACAAACATGCTGAGGTGATTTCAAACAATACATAGTTTTATGACCAGAAAGAGAAAATAAAATTAAAAAACTACATGTAAATGTATTCAAACAACACAAGGTCAAAATATTTGTGCTTTAGGCAACATTTTATCTTGGGAACCAGGATTAAAAACCCATACTATCTTCTTATTGAGGTTATATTACAAAACATTGATTTGCGTATCATACATAGTTGTATTACATATGCACCGGTTTCAGTTGTTCAGTACATTTACTCAAATACTAAAAGAAAACGAGCTATTAAGCAACATATTGGTATCTAGTTTATTATTGAAATCCATGGTGAATTGATATTTAAAGAATAATTAACGTGTATGTTTTATGTAGATATGCGTAACTGTGAAGTTCTTTCATATTAAAAAAAAAGTGCTCTCTTTGTATGCTACGTTAATGCGGAAGTGGGCGTGGTTACATTTCAACCGATAGACACGACCTGGCAATTCCAAATGTTGCCATTTCTGAATATTTATTTAAACAGGATATACTATGCTAATTTTCTTGTTAATATTTGTATTTTGTACTCCTACTGTGACATGTCTCCATGCTTTAATGTTCAAAAAGGTCTTTATTTTTCTCGTGCTGCATACAGCACCTCTTTTCACCCTCTGATTGGTTAGCTGGCCGGCTCTGTTGTTATTGGTCAACTGTTTAAAAGTTTCCCGTTCCGTAGCCCATCACGTGAAATATGTTGGAGCGCTAGCCAATAGAAGAACAAGTGTTACACAAAAAACACAATAACACACTACAGGAAAGGGAAAACCCCAAAAAGCATAATAAAAAGCACCTTTAAACATTTCTTATTAAATGAAGTGATAATTTTCTTTATTCAACATATTTAACTATTCCAGGATGAAAGCGCAAAATAACTTTATACATATCCGACAACACGTTTGTTTTTTGTCCACCTGGCACAAGTATGTCCTTAATTCATGAACCTGGGTCATCGTGTAAATAAACACATTTGTATTCTTTCAAAATGAACACAGTCTTCCCTTAGATGAACCAGGGATGGTTTTGGTAACATAACTCACATTTAAAAGTTCCCATGATGGTCCTCATACTGGGAATGGACATCTTAGCAATTACAATTCAGAAAAAAACAAACATTTGTATCTTCAGACCCGTTATGTGCATTCAAAATGCCTTATGCAGACATGTTCTTCATTTCATGGTGCATATAATGCTTTGGATCTGTTTGCATTGTATAAGTGACGAGATGTTTTCTATTGGACAGCTTGCACTACTTTGTTCACGGTACATCTACACCATGTCCATTGCCAATGCAGCATGAGCTGTTTGTTCTGCCATGAGTGCATTAGTTGTGAGTGTCAGTATCTGGACCACACATTATTTCAATGTTAGGGGAATCAACAAGACATCACATTGTGTCTTGCAACCCCTGTGTGATGAGCCCAGTGATTGGCCTAAAAACGTCACAAGAGAGCAGCGCAGTCACCCCGGAGGAATGGTTGGCTGATTCCTCCCCTTGTTTTCCTGTGTTAGTCATACGGATGTCCTGTCTGCTGTGTCCACAGTGCTTGCCAATGTTCTGCGTGTTCCTGCAGCCATGTGGCAGTTTGCTTAACGTCTGCCATCCAATGACACTAACGACATCATCACAGCACCGCTAGCAACGCTGTAGCAAAAGTTCAGTGCAGATTTTCTCTTGGATTTTTGACAGTTTGACAAAAGGCTGGACCCCAAAAGACAGCTTTTAATTAAATAAAGCTAATAACAAGGACAGTTTAACACACTGGGGGACCAAAACAAAGAACACAAAGACAAACTGAACGACAACAGACCAGAGACGGCACATGGAACAAGGGTCGAACGCGGGGAATCAGCCAGGGACAAAATAACAACACACATCAGTAACCAGACGGGAACACTAGGGAGACAGTCATGTACATACAGGACTAATCACAAAGACAAGACACAGCTGGGTAGGGCAGGCAAAAACAAGACGGTAATAAGTGCAAAGAATCATACAACCAAACATGTGGGAAAACACAGGAAATAGACGACACAGGATTTTTTTGTTATTTTCTGAAATGTTTTATTTTCTCTCTTTACCTGGTAATAGCCATAAAATGAATAAAAACAGCATACTGGTGCCCCACTGCATGAAGCTGGTGGTTTGTGTTGTCAATTCCTCTCAGACATCCACTTAGTTTTTTTGGGGTTCTCTATCGGTCAATATTTGTCCATTCAAAACCCCAAAACGTCTTCTTTAAATCATTCACCAATTCGATTTTGGGGGTCAGAGGTCAAGGTCGCTGTGACCTCAAAAAACATTTTGGCCTTGACAGTTCACATGATAAATGTACACAAATTAGTAATAGGATAAAAGAATCAAATGATGACACTTTAGACTTGATGGACGTTGGCTGAGCCCATTACCCTCAAGGCTTTATGTCTTTGCTTTTTACTATGCATCTCTTCTTATTCTGTTTTTGTGCTACTGTTGCTGCAAGAAAACTGAGTTTCTCCACTGGTTATTCATAAAAGCTTATCTTAAAGGTGGGGTAGGTAAGTTTGAGAAACCGGCTCGAGATACACTTTTTGTTATATTCCATGGAATGCTCTTAACATCCCGATAGCAATGAATATCTGAAGTGCTTTGACAAAAAATCCATAAAAAAATGTTCACCTGTGGAAGCCGTAGCGCTGTAAAAAGCACGACCAATCATCTGAGCCGGCCCGGCTAAAGTAACTGGATGGCCTACCTGCCTGTCAGCCTTCCATCTGTGCACAAACTTATCTCGTGCCCTCATTGGTCATGTGCGCGTTCCTGTGTGTTGGAGGAGGGGCTCTGTGAGGAAGTGGCAGATTTTTTCTGGCTATGTATTTTCAAATTCTAGCGCACTCGAGCCGGTTTCTCCAACATTACCTACCCCACCTTTAAGTTATCACATGTTATTACACGCCTTAGTTGAGTACTCGATTCTGATTGGTGAATTTGGACATCCCAGAGGTGATTGATTCTCGCTTTCCGAATGCTGCTAAGGAGAACACACCATATATTTTATTCAGTCAGAGAGTGCATCTATTGGAGATGCAGAATTGAAATGGGGGGATAAAGGGGGTTACATTGCTTTAAATGTTTGTCGGGCTTGGGAGTCAAACCTGCTCGGCAGTGAACACCACATATGGGAGCGGGAACAGCAGCAGAAGAAGACAGACAGGAAGTAAACACTAAAGGGAACAGCAGAAGAAGACAGACAGGAAGTAAACACTAACAGGAACAGCAGAATCTTATCTGCAATCATCTCACAAAGCATAACTCAAGGTCATTCAGTTGATATTCTTTTAAAGCACAGTGGGAAAATATTACAGTTTAAACATCTAAAACATCCCTCAGCCTCCATACTACTTGTTTTATTCATCTATGTGCAACTACTGTAATTTACTGCAGCGAGTGTCCTTTATAAGAGTATAAATTGATCCATTAAAGGTGCCCAGTGTCTCAGTTAAGATGTTAACCATCGCTCTGTTTCACTATCAGTGTACACACAGCCAGACACCTCTATCTCTAACTCCCAGTATCTGTTCGACCTCTATTCATCCTCTTCAGCCGGCTCGCACTCTTGTTATCCATCTACTCTTTATCATTCTCTCTCCCCCTTTACCCTCCAGCCTCTTTTCTCTTTATCTTCTCCATCAGCCCATCCGTGCCTGTTTAGTGCTGCGTCGACAGTATCAAAGTCGGAAGAGGAGCAAGATTTAAGAGAGAGAGGGGTTGGAACCTTAAAAGACATCAACAGAATAATTAGGGGAATAGCAAATGATTTCACATCCCTTCTGTGCCGCGTTCACCACCACAGGCAACAAAAGCAAGCAGTCGTTTAATGCCTAAACAGCTGAGGAAAGGGGAAGAAGGATTGAAATAAAAGAATATGAAAAATGGAGAAAACATTCCTCTGTTCAGCCCTTAGAAACACAGTCAGTGTTAGTTTTCACCTAAGGTGTCGTAGAGAGCAAAGGAGGGGGAGAGAAAAGGCAGTGAGAAAGTAAGGCAGGTGGTTTCCTGTTAATGATGTCACTTTTTAAGTTGCTTGTAACAATGGTATGGACATACAGCATAAAAGTCTTCAGATGATTTCTACAGATGCATGGGTACTGAAGAGGCCTTAACAAAGACCAATTGCACCAAACCAAAGAGGTATGAATGCAACATGGAGCACCTTAAAGGCAGAAGGTCTATACTTGGAATACAAAAAGAATACACCAACACCCAAAAGTCTGGACCACAACACATTTACCAGCCAATGGCACGTTAGCCTGCAACAGCACTTTGACAACCCTGGAGTTTGACTGACAGAGAAGACCTTCCATCTGAAAGCATCTTAACTCTTGACAGCAATAAATGTCAGCAGTCTGGTAAACAAACTTTTTCAGGACAGTGCAAAAGGTACAAGAGCAGTATGACAATCACACAAGAACAGGACAGCGTCCAGAGAGGCCGGCCAGCTCAGGACACAGTAAATTAAATGATTATCCTGTTGCTGTGCATTTCAATGATACAGAGCTGGACAACTGTTTTCACAATTGAATGGTATAAATAATAAAGGTAAACATGCCAATGAGAGGGGTTGATATTACAGTATATGTCAAGCCCTTAGAAGTGCTCAGATCATTGAAGCAAATGTGTAGGGGCCTCTAACACTGTATCCAGTTCTCATCATACATCCAAGGTTTGTGTGACCTAAACACCCAGTGTAGTATTTTCTAGGGATGGGAATTTGAAAGCAAATGTATATTCGAATATTCGACCCCCCAAAAAAACGGTTAACCGGTTAACCGAAATGTACATATCCTATAAAAAATAAAATAAAATTGGGTAAAATTTCTTTTTTCAATTTCAATTTTTTTTTTACCCAAGTTTTTTTCCAATAATTTTTGGAAATAAATACATACATGTTCAAATAAGTGTAGACAACCAAGTCCCAATTTGTCAAATGTATTGAACTGGTGATCACAGTTTGACAGCTATAGGCATACAGCTTTCATGTGCAGAGGCGATTCACAATCAGCCCAGCTGTAGAGAAGAACCTCTCAGCTGGAACGGAGGTTACGGGTATAGCAAGGTATAGCATGTAATCTACGTTTAATTTGGCATAGTTTGCCCTCTTACACCGCACTCACTCACCTGGTCGAAATATTTCCACACATTACTCCTTTTTGACGCCATGTCTGTTGTGTAGGACTCTTCTTAGAGTGTAAATAATTACCGGACTGTGACTGGTAAAATATGTTGAATACCGGCAAAACTAAATCTCTCCAGCTTCAAAATGTCTATGTACTTTGCGCCACACACGTTGCCAAGCAGCGCTTATTGTTGTATGAGGCTGGCCACTCATGTGTCGGCGAGTGTTGACAGGGGGCGGGGGGAGCACGCTCATGAACTGTTAGCGCTGGAACCTCGCAACGGCTGCGGAGCGCATTTGCGGCACATTTGGGCCTAAGATGAGTGTTTGAGTCTGTGTGATCTGCGTGTAGGGAGGGGCAGCAGCCATATCATTGGCTAGACTAGCTAGATCTGATGGATTTGGACATAAAACACGAGTGAAGTATAACCGGACTCGAGAGATAGAGATCAGCACCTGCAGCTCTGCCGCTGTGAGGGACCGGTGAGGCGGAGCAAAACACACCTTTAGACGTCAACTAACACATTTAGCTATGGCACTTTCGTATTTATATACATTGAATTATTAAATTTGATAATATGTAATCAACTTAGGCATCACTCCCAAAAAATTGAAATAAATAATAAATAAAAATATTCATAACTCATATTCAAATACATGAATAATTATTCGAATACCTGAATAATTTCGAATATTCGAATAATCGTTCCCATCCCTAGTATTTTCTCCCCAATAATAGACTACAAATACATATATTTATCCTTATTTTATGACCTGACTTCGTTCACATATTTCTGGCTTTCATCGATCCGTTCAGCTGCTGTGTGGAGAGGCAGTAAGCAGAGACAAGGACACATCTAGAGGGAGTAGCTGTATGCATGAAAGAAAGGCAGCAAACAGCCAGATGGCAGAGGACATAAACAAGGAAATTATAAAAGGTTAGAACTGTTTAGATCAATGTGTTAACTGACAAGTTCGTGTTAGCGAACTGGAAATATTTAAGTCCTGTGCCAAAGCAGCTAACGGTATATTTGTCAGATTGGATTGATATGGATTTTGAAGAAGGATTGAAAATGGGCAATAGTGATTGTACAAAGAGTGTGTTCATTTTGGATGATGGCCTGCTTTCATAATAGATTGGTGTGCAACGAGCTGTAGAAGGCATAAGCCGAGCTTTTCGCCATCGAAGAAAAACAATACTTACTCGGCTTGAATTCTCATAAGTCTTCTGAACATGAAAGAAGTGCTATCCTATGCATGCAAATGTGATATTTGGAATGATGTTTTCTTGACTTTTTCCTTTTTGTATCTCCCCGCTGCCTCCATCCGTCCCTCTCCATCGCTTTGTGGCCCAGTCCATCTGCTACTTTAATAATAGCCGTCAGTGGAAAAATGCATATTGAGACCGACTGTCTTACATCTGAAACCAGGGAATTGCTGTACAGACATAGTTTTGAAGCCACAGTAATCAATCATTTTCATATAAACTGATCAAAATATGTGAAAGCGATCAAAAGGATGGATACAGCTCGTCAAAAAGTAGGCAAAAACTGAATGCAGGTTTTAAATCTTACAGCTACTAATATTGATATAATCACAATAGCAATGTGAATAGTGTCACAATGAGTTGTTAACCTACAGATCTCCTGAACTGGCAGCCTCCCTATGCTACAGAGCTGTATAATGAGTATGAGGGTTAGGTCGGGATTCATTATGTATCCATTTGGCCCAAAACGTAATTGTTTTGGTTCATTTCCATTGCATTCATAGCATCGTTTTCTGCTGCCGCAGACATCTCATTCAGCGAAAAATGCTCCAAACAGCCACACAAACAACCTGCTCAGCACCAACAGACATAGTTAGGGTTGTGATACTTAATCAGCAGCTAAAGAGCCAGATTTGTTTCTCTAAAATAAACATCTAAAATGTAGAGAATATTGGATTCTTATCAGGTGGACCCAATCACGCCTCCTGATAAATACATCAAACAGGGGCTTTGCATCAGTTCAATCAAGATGATCCTCTTCACCTCCTCAGACCATAGGACCATGTCAGGCCTCAGGGATGTTTGGACGACATGGGGAAAATGTAATTTCCTCCAAGTTCCACCCTTACCTCTCAAGATTGTGCCGCCTGCAGGAAGCTCTTATTGGACTTCCTACAAGAGGCTGGCTTCTCCCCTGCTCTGATGAACTGAAAGCTGGTCAAACTTAGGTCTGACCCTTTTTCTGTTTCTCCTGCTCCAAGATCTCAGCCCATACTCTTCAGACCTTGTCATGATGCCATCTGTATCTCCCCTGACAGTCTTGCATCCCGCCAGTATGCCTCGACACAAATTAATGAACATGTTGCCAATAACAGCTGTATCCAAGGGCGCCGGAAGCGGGGGGGCCAGGGGGCTATTGGCCTCCCCACTTTTCAGCCCTGCCCCACATTTTCGCAGCGGCAGATGCCTCGGAACACTGTACAATTCCCGTTTCAATAATTCCCCTCTACTCTAAAGTCGCATCTAAAACGCGATCTGATAGCTGTGTATATTTTGTTATTTTTGATTCTTATATTCAATCTCATTAGTTACGGGCATTTTTTAAGCTTGTAAAGGGAAGATGACAGCTCGCCTCTCACTCGCCACTCTGCTGTTCCTCAGCGCCGCTCCCCCTCCCTCCGGCTGAAATTATGAATGTAAGAGTATAGTAATCATAGATAACACGGCAGGGTCCGTTACAGTTTGTTTTCATCTGATTTCAATTAAACAAAGTCTTGGCTTTCAGAATATTAAACTTGTTTCGGCAAATTCAGATGATAAATACAACTTTGAAGCTTCGGCATAATTACAAGCGGAGAACGGAGTAACTTGACGTCACAGCAGGCATAACAACAGCCGGTGTTTCTCGTGAGTGTTTTCCCCGGGAAACAAACACAATACACACAAATGCAAAAATACACAAACACACACACTTATACACACACACACACACACACACACACACACACACACACACTCGTGAGCTTCACCCAGACCAGTAATCCAAACGAAAATATCTTCCCTCCGTAGTATTTTGATCATTTGCTCCGCTAATAATCAATCAGATCGATGGATTCCAGAGAAGAGGAAACTTTAAAGGCCTTTTTCTCAAAATGATGACTCTGTTACAGTCATTATATAATGTGACATATTTCGCTTAATATTTGGAGTACAAAAACAATCCTGATATCAATAGAAAGCTAGGAATCAAAATGTGTCTTCGGGTCAATGCGACTGATTTCGATGGAGCAGGTCACTTTGCATTAGGTAAAATAAAGCAGGCAGACATAACAGGAAGAATATGTACATTTTAACCCAATCAAATAGGACATTGTCACACCATTGAAATGTATCCATGTAAATTACAACCAATAAAAAAGCTTAGATTTGTTTATTTGTTACGTTGTTTACTTTATTTGTTACGTTGTTCTGTGTGTGTCGTTAACAGATAGAAAGAATATATACAACACTTGCAAACATGTCAGAAGAACCAGCGCAGAAGAAAACTAAATACAGTCAATCTAAACTTAAATTTAACAACTGGAAGGTCACATCCCTGACATCCACATCTCCGGAGCCTGGACCTTCTTCAAACAGCGAAGCAGCGAAGCCAGATGAACCCAAAAGCAGCACCTCTGCTCTGCGGCCGCAGAAACTGTCAAAACCGCCGCCGCCCCCACCGTTGATGAACCGAAACAGGCTGGTTCCGACTGCATGGAGGTTTGTTGTCGGGACATTGAGGCAGGTAAAGCTGTACAGCTAACTGTTGGAAAAAGGAGACCGCTAGATTATTTGGGCAAAGAGAAGGTACTTCAACGCAGAATGGTACACAAACAGAGAGTGGTTCATTATTTGCAAAACCACTAAACGATAGTGATAAACTGCGATGTTAACAACCTCATGATAACCTCATATGTTTTAACTTAGGATCATACCTGTGTTTAGTCTAGAAAAAGGTAAATGTGTGCATTTTATTATAAAGTTGTGTATATTTACAGACTGTTGCAAAAACTAAGCTTATAAACATCAGGTTTAAAACTAAAAGAGCTTTACAAAAAAGTAACACAATTAAAGATGTTTGGAGTTTTATTTGAGTTATTCATTTACATTTTTTGTCAAAGGGATGCTGATTTGAAACCGTTGTTACATACAGTTACGGCATTTCCTGTTTCTGCCGGAGAGAGGGGAGGCCGTCCCAAAGCTTGCTGCTGTATTTACTCCCTCCATCTGACAGGAGGGAGCCTTATGTGTCACTCCACGGAGTTCACTCCGTCTCGGAGGGGGAGTGTACAGTGTAGGGGTAGGGTGTAGGGCGTGGTTTGAGATTGGGCCATACACACGCACTTTTTTGGCCCCCCACTTCTAAAATGAATCCGGCGCGCCTGGCTATATCTCACTGTTTCCTACCAAATACATAATATTTTTGTTCCCGACTTGTTTTTGCTCCACTCAAGCAGCAATAACACCTGTGATTATAGGTGTAAATGAACGACCGACAACATTTCAACTTTACCGTCCAAGCCTTTTCAAGGTGTATTTGGGGAGCTGTTGCATAGACAACAAGATCACTTTCTGTTTCCTCAGGGCCTAGAAACTACCAACACCAAACCAATCAATCAATCAAAAAACTTAATTAATCCAAGGAGCACACGTATTGTATGCAATTTCCTAACAGTTGCACCATATTAGAACAACATACATATTTAATTAAACATAAGTTGAAGTAAAAATGCTCAATAAAAGTCCTTGTAGCCACTGGAAACAGCGTCTTAAGCATGGGAATGAGGCAGGACATCCTCCACAGCACAGAGACTCTCTGAAGACTTAGGCTCATGGTGAAGATTTGGTGATGCTCTCGATGCAATCCTTGTTGGCCCAAAAGTCTGGAAGCCATAAAAGAAAACCTTGTAGATGGAAACGTTGCCCAAACAGTCCGGAAGTCATCGATAGAAACATTGTTGTCGGATATATCCTGCTGCAGCCTAAAGAACATTAAAGGTGGGGTATGTAATTTATTTCAGAAACACTTTTTGTTATATTCCATGGAATGCTCTTAACATCCCGATAGCAATGAATATATTAAATGCTTTGACAAAAAAAAATGCGCTCATTTTAGCCGACCCTACTAAAGTAACTGGATGGCCGACCTGCCTGTTAGCCTTCCATCTGTGCACAAACTTATCTCGTGCCCTCATTGGTCATGTGCGCGTTCGTGTGTGTTGGAGGAGGGGCTCTGTAAGGAAGTGGTAGATTTTGTTCTGGTTGTGTATTTTCAAATTCTAGCGCACTCGAGCTGGTTTCTCCAAAATGACCTACCCCACCTTTAAACTACACTTCAGATATTCCATCGGACTCCAAGCTAATGCCATTAGCTTGTCAATATTAGTCAGCGATCTTACGTTGCCAATGACGACAGGGTGGAGATACAGCTTTTATCTCTTTTTCTTAATAAAGACACTGCATTTTTCCAAGATGACTTTGGTTGTTCCACCACAACTATTTCCACCACTGGTGATATGTTTGCATGAACTTAAATTGATAACTTTTGTTAAAAGGGGATTGTTCTCACACCTACAAGGGAACAAAAGCACTATCCTATTTCTGGAGATCTTACTCTGTGACGGAAAATGCGATGAGACCAAAATCAGTGCCAAAATATATAAAACATCTGACCTACATTTATCAGGTGGATCCAAATGAGTGAACATGTTGCTGTAACTGCTGAACGCAAACTAGAGATCTTACCAGCTGACACAGAATTGCACGGTTGCAGTTAAGAGAACCTGTTATTGTACAGCCACAACATTTACTTCATAATGATGTTTAAAGCAGAAAAATATGTCCATTGCCACTTTTCTCCATAATGTTAATTACGCATTACTAAATAAGCAGCCATCATGTCAAAGCTTTGAGGAAACAGCTTTTGATATTTAGGATTTAAAAATGTAACAACTAATCTGCTCTGTCAGGACTGTGTGGGTTTTGTTTGATCTCATGTGACAGTGCCCTGGCTTTATGTTTTTGTTCTACATTTCGGTTTGATCCATGTTTTCCTCTCTTCAATACCTTTGATGAGCTGGGAAATAAAAAAAGCCTTGTAAAAAAACAGCAACCAGCTGGTGTTTGTAGACTGCAGAGTTTGAGCAGTCTGTCTCACAGGTCAATGGCAGGTTAATGGAGGTCATCCCTACACACTATCTTTTTGTGTGTTTGTGTGGGTGGGTGTGTGTGACCTATCTTGATAACATTCATTCTGTTCAGCTTTGAGGCTGAACATAACCTTGACTTGCGGCATTCATTGAAGCGAAGAGCACTCTGCTGTGGAAGAGAAAAGACTCCCTTCCGTCTAATTAACTCTGCTTCTCTTTCCCCTCTCTTCTCCTTGTTCCGTCTGTCTTTATTTCTTCTTCTCCGCTTCCTCTCTTGTCTGTGTCTAACTGTAACGGAGGTGATCTCTGGGGCCGTAGATCTCGGTCTCCGTTACGTATTATATAGCTTCACTATTGGCGAAGTATATTAATTTGCTCCACGGTAAAACATTGCACAGGAAGCATTTTATATAAAAGAGGACAAGAGCTTGTGTGGCGTTCAAACCCGTTTATTGAATGGTTGACGTCAGTATGAGAACACATTCATCCTTAATGTCGGGGGCTGGATTGGCACGCCAACCTATGGGTGTACAAAGTGTGATTAGTAGTGATGTTACGTATTGCGCCGAGGCTTCGGAGCGTGTGTCGAGTAATCCCCGAAGCTTTTTGTGAAGCATGTACCGAGGCTTGTATCGTTTTAGGCCAGTGACGTCACCGATGACAAACGAAGCCTCGCTGCCTGTCGATACCACGTGACTGCTTCAGGAAGCGATTCAGATCGGTTGAACCGTTGAACCACAACGCTCATAATACCCATGGATGTATAATAAGAACCATATTACCCCTCCTGTACCCGGGCCCGGTGACACGATGGAATCAAGAGAGCTCAGACCCTCACTTATATAGAGGTCGGAACATGTCATAAGTATAAATAGATACAAGCATAAATAAATATAGGAATAAAAACATCAATAAATACAGGAATACATATCTTACAGTGTTTTCAGGGAGCTTTAGTGTGTGTGCTGTGGCTCAGCTGGAAAGCAGTTGACTCATGACCGCAGGGTCCCTGGTTCAATGACTGAACAATACTTATTTTTTGTTGTTTATAAAAGCTACGGCTAAATGAGATAATGTAGTTAATGAATGTATTCTTTGATATGGTTTAGCCTTTCTCAGGCTACAACATGGTTACGTTTATGAATATTATTAAGGAATACAAATCTCTCTTTGCAATGTTTAGCAGCCTCCTTAGGATTTTCAATCACAATCATTAAACTGTAATAAATACAATATTGTTAACATGAAAATATGATTTAATGTTCGTTGTTTAGAGTTATTCTAAGGCTTTACTCATTGGGAACTCGGTATGAGAGAGCACACTGTTGAGATGTCCAATCTGCCTGTTTTACACACTTTGACCAACAGGGGGTTTGTGTTCAAATGAAGCCCATGATGAAGCCTCATGAGATGAACCCTTAGCGTTTCTAGGAATTCATTAGATGTTTAGACTAAGCAATTTACATTTCTGTTATATATTTGTCATATCATCCCTGCAGTAGTTAACATCATAACACTCACCTCCACCTGTTCTCCCGTCTCCGGTCCCAAGGTCCGTCACCGTAAAGATTCCCCAGGGAAACGGCGAACCCTCTTTTATCGTTCCGGATGGGGTTAAAAGAGCAGGGTGGAGGCAGGGGTGGTTTTATATCATGTACATTGATCTTGTTGGTTTATAATATTTTTCTTTTCATACATTAATTCGGTATAATTTTATTAATGGATGTTTGTTATTCTCAACCAAATGTTTATTGTTATTTAACTGGTTTCCTTATCTGAGTTAACCATCTCTGCACATGCCACCCCTTTTGATGGTACGGTCCAATTGATGGGCCTATAAAGGGTGGCATGTTAGGCTCATTGAGCAGAGGGATAGTGTTGGAGACAGTCATATGGGGATATTGATGTTGTCCTCCATGTACCAATGATGAATACATTCCCACACCGGGTTGCATCAGGACGTTCTGCCTCTGCGTCCTTACTTGGTCGGGCCGCTCACTAGTGATGGCAAAATGAAGCTTTGAATGAAGCGTCGAACCACTTGGACAATTGTGTCGGAAATAGGTTAATTTCTCGAAGCTTCAGTTACAGCGACCTCTCCTGGCGAAGTGCAAGGCTGCAGTGGGTTTAACGTATCTTTGCCTTGAAAAATATTCGATGCACACACACACACTAAGACTGAATATCATGTTCTATTTGCAATTAAAGATTGATAATTGTGTGTATTGGGTTATTGAGAAGAGACTAGAGAGTGCTAGACATGTTTTTGGGCGGAGAGGGCCCTTTATCAGTTATTAAAGTTGAAAAGCAATGATTCAAATACGTCCATTCCGGGATTTGAACCAGCTGCGCGGAGGACATCGCCGCATTCGGGCCGCCGGCTGTACCCACTGGGCTAACTATTCCTTGAAATATTTAACTGTTTTATATTACTGATAATTGTCTTTTTGTTCACAACTTCTCCACATTTCGAAGTGTTTCCCGAGCCAGAACGACCTATCTTTCTTCCTGGCTTGCTCTATAATGATATCAAATCCAATAACAACAACAACTCAACAGCAACAACGCAAACTACGACAACAACCCACATATTGTGCATTGTTTAGAGCGGTCATAAAGTGTTGAAGCACTCAAGTTTGAAACTGTTTGAAACTGTTTGTCACCTGTCAGAATCGAGACGAGGCAGTGCATTGAATCGCGTGAATGGACCGTGAACCAGTCAAGTGATTCATTCAGGAAATGAAGCAGTTGCTGCTTCGGACGTCACATGTCACGTGATTTGAAGCAGTTGCTGCTTCGGACGTCATATGTCACGTGATTTGAAGCAAGCTTCGAAGCACTGCTTCTATGGAATAGGAAGTCCAGGGTTGAAGCTCCGTTCGAAGCTTCAGTGTCAAACTGCCATCACTACCGCTCACTTGTCAGCCTCACACTAACCCTCTGTCTAAAATTCTCTGTCTTCCAGGTGAAGTCCTCTGAAGCCGCTCCACCCTCCAGCTCACCGTCTTCCCAGGCTGACAGGAGCAGACAGGAGGTGAACCCTTTGCCTCTCCTCTGTGTTGTGGTTGTGTTCTAATGCAAGATATATTGTGATGTTGTCATCCTGTGCTTTTTCACTTTTGTGGGGCATAGTAAAAGGTCACAACAGTCTGCTAGTAAGTCCATTGTGGTTTGTTTGACTACTCGGCCTATACATGTTTTTCCCTGTGATACTTTTATTGGCTAATTTACATCATACAATATGTAAAATTCAAAAAGCATAATAGGGCCCCTTTAACACTTGACTGCTAATGCCCCCAATGTGGGCAGAGGGTCATATGACATGTAACTGTGATAGCATTAGTCCTTTCTGTAATTAGTTGTGTTGTGGAAGTGATGGTCAGAAGTATGATTGCATGCTAATGCTGCTGGAGTAAATGTACCAATGCTAGTCTCATTAGATCAAAGTTAATAGACCCAAAGACTTGATCCCTGTCAGAGCCTTAATGATATCATCCTTAATCTTGCAGATTGATATGTCAACAAAAGTGCAGCCAGAATATAAGGGCCAGCATATTTAATCATGTACTTATGTAAAAGTAGCAACTGTTGCTTCCTTATCCCTTTCATAAAGCCTTTAAATAGTGTATCATATTCACTTTCAAATAGGCCCATTTATTGCTTTAGGTTTGTGGGGTTTTCCGATTCCTGTGTGTTATATCACACTATATGGACAAAAGTATTGGGCCACCTACAGGAGCTTTTATGACACCCCATTCCAAATTCTTAGGCATTAATATTAAGTTGGTCCCCCCTATAACAGCTTCCACTCTTTTGGGAAAGCTTTCTACAAGATTTTGGAGCATGTCTGTTTTTGCCCATTCATCCAGAAGAGCATTTGTGAGGTCAGACACTGATGTTGGACAAGAGGGCCTGGTTAACAATATCCATAGTTAATTCCAAAGGTGTTCATGGGGTGGAGGCCAGGGCTTTGCGCAGGCCAGTCAAGTTCTTCCACACCAAACTCATCCAACCATGCCTTTATGGACCTTGCTGTATGCACTGGGGCACAGTCATGCTGGAATAGAAAAGGGCCTTCTTCCCCAAACTGTTTCCACAAAGTTGGAAGCATATAATTGTCCAAAATGACTTAGTAAGACAAAGCATTAAGAATCTCCTTCACTGGAACTAAGGGGCCTAGGCCAACCCCAGAAAAACAACCCATAGCATTATCCCTCCTCCACCAAACTTTACAGTTGGCACAATGCAGTCAGGCAGATAACGTTCTCCTGGCATTCGCCAAACCCAGACTGGTCCATCAGACCGCCAGATAGAGAAGCGTAATTGGTCACTCCACAGAACACGTTTCCACTGCTCCAGAGTCCAGTGGTGGCTTTACACGACTCCATCTGACGCTTGACATTGTGCTCGGTGATGTAAGGCTTGCATGCAGCTGATCGGCCATGAAAACCCATGCCATGAAGCTCCCTGCACAGTTTTAGTGCTGATATTAATGCCAGGAGCTGGTTTGTAACTCTGCAGTTATTGAGTCAGCAGAGCTTTGGCCACTTGTACACACTATGCGCCTCAGCACTCGGCGACCCCGCTCTGTAACTTTACGTGGTCTGCCACTTCGTGGCTGAGTTGCTGTGGTTCCTAAACATTTGCAATTGCAATAATAATACCACTTACAGTTGATCGTGGAATATCTAGCAGAGAAGACATTTCACAAACTGATTTGTTGCAACGGTGGCATCCTATTACAGAACCAAGTTCAAATGCAGTGAACGACCCATTCTTTCAAAAAAGTTTGTGAAGGCAGACTGCATGGCCAGGTGCTTTATTTTATACACCTGTGGCAATGGGACTGAATGAAACACCTGAATTAAATGATTAAGATTAAGTCCCAATACTTTTGTCTATATAGTATGTACATGTAAATGGTCTGCAAAGGTTAGAATCCCAAGGTTCCCTCCAGAGGAAGTTTCTCTCCCACACACTCCCCTGCCTGAAACTCCTCCATTGGATGAATTAGTTTACTTCCATCACATAATGACATCACTATGTAACACTTGCGCTTCTATTGGCTAGCACTCCAACACATTGTATGTGATCAGCTATGGGGCGGGGCATTTTCAACACATCTCTAAGCGGTTGACCAATCAAAACAAAGCCGGCCAGCTAACCAATCAGAGCAGACTGGGCTCTGGTTTCAGACAGAGGGTGAAAAGAGGTGCTGCAGCACAGGCAGTATGAGAAAAATAAAGAGCTTGTTGAACATTAAAGCATGGAGACATGTCACAGTAAGGACACTACATACTGATATGAACCTGAAAATGTGCATAATATGTTCTCTGTTGATGCCGATTTACATCATTGTAAATATAGATAAGTTGTTAGTTAACAACACAAATAACCACGCACATAATCAGCCAGTCGATTAATTGCATCGAGAGTAGAGACGCAGAGAGAAACAGACTGTGATTGTTACTATAATGGCTAGATTGTAGGCTTCTCACGCTAAGCTAAAGCGTTTCTCTTTGGCACCCTGACAGTCATTAGCTAATGCTGGCATCAGCAGCACCAGCTCATTTACATAAAACAAAACAAGACAGCACCATTAACCTGAAAACACTCCATCAACTGTTCGTCGCTACGCTAATAATGTCTGCACATTAAATCTGCATTGTGAGTTCATTAAAATCACATTAAAGAAAGAGACCTAATTGTTTTCAACCTGCTATTAGGAACAACAAATCACTTCCATTAGGCCTCATGTTTCCTCCTTCAGAAAATTCTAATAGTTGTTGAATTGCTATTTAATGAAGAAAACAACCATTTTCGGAATGCTTAAGCAGTATAGTATTGCAGGAGTCAGAGAAACAGTTAATGTGATATATGTTCTGGAGTTATCTCGCTGTTAATTACTTAAAGGTCCCATGTCATGCTTTTCCGGTTATTACCTGTCCCCTTGTGTGTTATGTAGCTTTTTCTGCATGTAAACGGTCTGCAGAGTCACAAACCCTCAAAGTACACCCTGTAGCGAGTAAAACTCTAACACAGAAAAGACCTGACTATGCTGCCCCAGAACGCCTCGTTGGAGATTTCTCATTTTCTTCCTGGGTACAGTGACGTATTTGGGTATAGTGACGTAACGTAACGTTAAGTCCGCGGAGCCGGTACGTTTCCACACACTAGTGTTAATTTCGTCAGCTATTTTCTTATTTAGTTTTAGTCTTAGTCCTGTGTTACATTTCCTTTTTAGTTTTAGTCATATTTAGTCACCTTCATCCTGTTTTTATTTAGTCAAGTTTTAGTCTGAGCATTTTAGTCTTATTTTAGTCAAAGAAAACTAATTATTTTAGTCTACTTTTTGTCAATGAAAACTGTTGATTATATATTATATTATTATATATTATATAGAACATTTCAGTCAAACTAGTCTAGCCAAAACCAATAATTTGTCATTTTAGTATATATAAATAAATAAGATTATATCTTGTCCTTATTTGATGAAAATCACAGGTTGAATGATTAAGAAGCTTTGCAGAGAGTATCTGCTCAGGTTTGTGGTGTTTTCTGTGTTATGGCCACATTGCTTCCCTTCTGATGAAACAATGCACTCGCTTTTTTTCTCCGCCTCATTGTAGCGAAAATGGGCCCAAATATCACATCGTTTCTTTCTCCCAAGCAATGGTGGCTTTAGACTTTTTCGTTGTCAGTCATTTTGACGGACAGGATTGTAACATTTCCGTCATAATCTATTATTACCCGTCGAGTGCACAATTTATCACTCACTCGCGCTGACGGGGGGGTATTCGGTTAACGCGAGTGCGACCACTGCTCCCAAGCCCTGTTGTTGCCATTTTATTTTCTGTTAAATAAGGTTAGTTAGACCAGGGGTTCCCAAACTTTGTCATGCCAAGGACCCCCATATAGCATTATCGTCTGGCGGGGACCCCCCTGTTGCAATTTTTTTTTTAAATAATGAGTACATTATGATGGAGAATATGACAAATTAATCATACAGCTTAATACATTTTCTTAATATATATTTGTATTAATAATTAATAATCAGTTATTCTTCTAAACATTTTTGTATTTATCTTTTGTTTGTCATTCATTACATTCATTGTGTCTTCTGTTATAAACATTCTTAACACAATATTAAACAGTAATATCAACAGTAAAGATATTTTTAAAGCATTTTTAAAGTTATTTCTGTCTTTATAATATTATATAATTTTGAACAGTAATATGAACAATTAACATATATTTTTAGCATTTTTAAAAGCTACATATGCCTTTATAGTGTTATATATAATATTCAACAGTAATATTAACAATACAAATATTTATATTCATATATATATAAACATCAATATTTGCTACATCCGTGCTCTCATCCAGCTGCAGAGCGAAATATTCACTAGCTCTCACTTGCTCCAAAAGCTTGGACTCTCAGTAGTGGCAGCTCGATTCTGATTGGCTTGAAGGGCGGTCGTGTGATTTAAAAAACATATATATGAATAAGTAAAGTACTTCACCGAAAGTAAAGAGAGATTTTGGCATAGTTTTTATTTAGTAAACTACATTTTCGTCTCGTCACTTTTCGTCAACGATATTGCATGATGATTTCGTTGCAGTTATTGTTTACTGCCGTCGGTGCCGTCTCGTCATCGTCTCGTTTTCGTCATGGAAAAAAAGGTCGTTGACGAACATATTTCGTCATAGTTTTAGTCAACGAAATTAACACTACCACACACACACACACTCAATCTTTTCTCAGCAGCAGCTCCGCCGATTTATCCGCCTGAGACAGCGGGACGCGGTGAGGCTGTGAGTCTGTGTGCTCGGGCTGCTTTCGGGCTGGGTTTCGCTGTGTCTCGCTGTCTCGCAGACGGCCACTGGGCTCACAGGGAGGGGGGGGCAGGACAGGCCCGGTTCCAGAACAAAATGACTCAGGGTGCATCTGAGATTAGAGAGGGTGCAGTGGTAAAGTGCTATTTTTATAAGTGGGGAGTGGACCTAACACCCTCTAGGGGGGTCCTCACCTCCTCTGGGGGGGTCCGGGGGCATGGTCCCCATGGAAGATTTTTTAATTTTTTATATTGAAGTTAAAACCATCAATCTGGTGCACTTTGAGAGCAACATTAAGAAATCTATGGATCTATGTGCTCTTTGCTTGATTATGCCTTCCCAGTCCCTTATCACATAGCCTATAAGAGCATGGCGCCAGTTGTTGTAGCCGTAATGTCCCCATGATCTGAACTGTTATTACCTGCAGTAGATGCAGTGTTACTGCTGGCGATAAGGGCTGGTTGTTTTAACCATTTTCTGATGTCCATCATTGACTGCTGTGTAAGCACCTTGCAGATGATGAATGTGCAGCGGCACAGGTCACACGCACCTGACATAATAACGTTACTTACCGTTTAAATTGATCAAATAAATGCAGCAGACAATGCTATTTAACCACAATTACAATTTATTTTATTTCAACTATATTCTTCTTATTACTACTATTGTTAGTAATAGTAGGAAAAATGTAATATTTTTCACTTTTTTTTTTACTTTTCATTTTTCAAATGAGGGTGCATAACGACTCAACAGAGGGTGCAATGCACCCTTATGCACCCCCGTAGAACTGGGCTTGGGGCAGGAGCTCCAACAACAACAAGTGAATACACATACTATACAGAGATGCTGTATGAGAAACCAATGTGAGTTTGGAAAATTGCACAGTATAAATGTATTTTAGTATACCTCAACAATGGAATCATGATCAGTAGAAATGGCCATGACATGGGACCTTTAAATACATAATGAAATCACATTTAGCCTGGTTTCTGCTGCGGCTTCATATTTGCCAACGTATTACACCACCTCGTTCTCCTTTCTTCACAGAAGGAGCGTGAGAAGAAGAAAGAAAAGGATGGTAATTCAGTGGATAAGCACAATAACACAAAGGTACAACCTGTTTGTCCAAATTAATATTGTATTAGCAATCTTGGTTCAACACTCCAAGTCCTAGAGATCTGGAGACGGATGAACACTGACAGGTTGATCTGATAATACAGCCAACCAAACTAATTTAGTGTTAATAGAGATGTTGGTCAATCGCAGCCACAATCTGTTTTCATTCTGCGCTCGGCACAAGTATTGAAGTTGAATACGAGCAGCCTGTTCCTTTCACCGAGGCTGTTTATGGAGTGCTGCAGGAATAAGCAGAGGTGGGACCAAGTCATTGTTTTGCAAGTCCGAGTCAAGTCTCAAGTCTTTGCGCTCAAGTCCGAGTCAAGTCTCAAGTCTTTGCGCTCAAGTCAAGTCTCAAGTCAGGTTGGGCAAGTTCAAGTCAAGTCCAAGTCCTAAACTTTGACAAAACGAGTCATAAACAAGTCATTATGTGTTTTTCACCAAATGTAATGACATCGATCAACAGAATAATACTTAATAATCAAATTGCTCTTTATTAGTCACATTAATAATTTAATAATCCATTTTCTCTCTGCTGGTAAAGTAACGTGTGTTTTTCTAATTTAAGAGGGATCAGTAAGGTAAGGCTACCGTGACGGTTTGATTCAGAAGGAGTTTAATGTATAAGATCCCTGATGTTGAGGTAACCAGAATGTTTATTTCCACTGTGTACAACATGTTATAAGGGACCCACAATCTATCTTTATGCAAGGGATAATGTGCAGCCAGGCCCATTATCCCCTATGGGGAAGAGAACACCTGCATCTAGATCCCTCTGCAGGTGGTACTTTAAGTATATTTTGATGCTAATACTTTTGTACTTTTACTTGAGTAACATTTTGAATGCAGGACTTTTTATTGTAACCGAGTATTCCTACACTCTGGTACTTTTGTACTCAAGTACAAGATCTGAACTTCTCCCACCTCTGACAGTAAATCCTGAGTGGTTACCAAAATAAAGGTAACCAAAAAAGGTTATTTTCATTTTACAAATCCTGCACTCAGCTTTGCTTTCTCCAATATCATTGAAAAGCAGCAGATGCTGCTTCTTTTTTCGGTTTTCGCTCATTTCTTGACTTTTTCCGACACACTTGCATTTAAATCCGTCGCTCTGTACAGCTGGCCTGTACCACTACACCTGCTGTGCCCCCCACCCTTCTTTCACATAATGGTATGATCCTAGTGTGTCCTCGCATATGATTGGCCGCATGGTTCAAGTCCAAGTCGAGTCGCAAGTGTTTTGTGATTTTATCAAGTCGAGTCTCAAGTCATCAAATTGGTGACTCGAGTCTGACTCGAGTCCAAGTCATGTGACTCGAGTCCACACCTCTGGGAATAAGTACAAAACCTTGGAATGAGTAGGCATTTTTGCATATCTCAATTTTTCCGCTTAGTTAGATGCCTGGAAGTAAATAACATGTCTCCATGCTTTAATTTTCAGAAAGCTCTTTATTTTCCTCATACTGCCTGTGCTGCAGAACCTCTTTTCACCCTCTGTCTGAAACCAGAGCCCAGTCTTCTCTGATTGGTCAGCTGACCGGGTCTGTTGTGATTGGTCAACCGCTTAAAGATGTCCCACTCCTTAGCTTATCACATACAATGGGTTGGAGCGCCAGCCAATAGAAGCACAAGTGTTACATAGTAATGTCACTATGTTACGGAAGCAAACGAAGGCGTTGCAGGCAGGTGTGTTTGTATTTTTAGCTTTTGCTTATATAACCAATATAACACATTACAGGAAAAGGAAAAAACCCAGGGACATGCTCACCTTCAGTTTGGTCTCCAAAATGTGTCCGACCTTTGGAGGGAAAAAAATGACTATTCTAGAGTATTTAAACTCCGACTAGATTTAGCAAATGGAGTAGAAAGGCTCGAACTGTCCACCCTGTCATTATTGATTAGTGCACTCAACTGTAATTTAGAAAATTGAATAAATATACATTTTTGAAAGGGTAATGACAAAAAGAGTCACAGACCACAAACTAATGCGCACGTCATTCAGTCATTTATATAGGTTCTTGGTTCTCAGATGTTATCTCTAAGAGCTCTTAAATGCAGTTTTAGACAGGAAGTGCTTCTGGAATTACAACAAGAGAAGTAATAATTGGAATATAGCCCGCAGATATTGATAAACGCTTCAAGCGTTGAATAAGGTCATAGAGTAATGCTACTTTCTTTGCATGTGTCCTTGTGCCGTTAAGAATTCATGATGTTTGACAACACAAGTCGCTCCACCGCTGTGCTGCAGGAACTCAATCCTCTAGGGAAACCCCTCATAAACCTTCATGTTGTTCACAGATGCTCTGCTTTTGCTCGGTGCATACTTTGAGTATGGATCATTTCCCATTCATGCACATGCATAAACATGTTAACTACTTTATAAAAACCATGATATAATCTACAAGTTTATGTTGAATAGTGTAAATGGAACTGCATCTGCATTAAAGAAGTTATCTGTTTAAAAAAAACTGTAACATCACTCATACCCCTTTTAAAAGCTCTTTAGGTAAGAGGGTTATATCGCAAGCTGGGGTGAGAGTAACCTGATACAGATACAGAAGCAGTAGAGCCGAAAATTGAGACATACAGTACATACACTGTATAGCATACTATATCGTTTTTCGTGTTTCCTTTAATAATTTTTACCATATTTTGAATGCCCAACTGTTCGCTATATTGCCCGTTTTCAAAACAAGCCGTTTTTTAATGCTCGCTATCGGGTGTAGTCATACATATGCTTAACAAGATGTCATATCATACTATCAGAAGTTAGATCATAGTGAAAAGATGCCGGTATAATATTGCATAAGCTACAATGATTCAAATAATCTATGGTGAATAATTATTATGCCACACATAAACCCTGTTAATGTTCCGTGACCTGGGGTTCTATATACTGTAGTATCTAATGCATTCTCTAATTGAGTAAGTTGGCTCTAAATCTTGTTAATGATAAGTCAGACTGGCTTCGTGGCTATGCTAACATCAACCATGTAATACGAGATCAACTGTTTCTGCGACTATGTTCCCAACCATTGCACATTAAAGCTGAACAAAAGGATTAATTTATAGGGAAACATGCATCGGGACGTTGCACAGTCAATCATTATTTTCCATTTGCTGCTAGTAGCAAACCTTATGTTAAATGCTGGTGGATAGCTCTCCAGCGGTCGGCAAATGGTGCTGAATCATAATGGCAATGCACCACGTCACTCAGTATATATGAACAGTATAAAGCTGGAGAAGTCGTTCGTCAATTTTTATTTTTTTTTTATAGAAGAATTTGGAGGGATGAAACCCTCTTTATAGAGAGGTGAAGTCCCTCCCCTTCCGGTGGACCTCCATGGGACCTTATTTTGGAAAAAGTATGTATTGAAGTCAATGGGGAGAGAAAAGTTATCTTTCGATCCCATTTGAATTGTGCCACGAATTACACATATGATCTTTGTCAATTTAAAAGATAATTTTGCAAGTCAAAAAAATAAAATGTGTCGTAAAACTGTGAAGTAACACATTTTTTGTGTGAAACGCTCAATGAACTACATCTCCCGTCTCGCACCACAAAGACGGTCGTCACATTGGCACATTTCACTTATTTCTTTCAGAATGAGGCGAAAAGTATTAAAAGAAGTAAAAATCACTACAAGTCTGGGCATGTTGAGAACTGTACATACACACAAGGGGAGTTAGTCGGTTCGTAAGACCCTTACGAACCGACTAACTCCCCGCATGCTGGCTCGACCGGGACTCTGGGATTTGTAGTCTTTCTAGTTGCGTATTTTTCATAGTCTTATATTTCAACAGTTTTACGACAAACTGTGACTTTTTTTACATGGAAATTATTTTTTAAGATTGACAAACATCATATGTGTAATTCGTGGCACAATTCAAACGGGATCGAAAGATAATCTTTCTCTCCCCATTGACTTCAATACCTAATTTTTCCAAAATAAGGTCCCATGGGTCGAAAGTAGATGGGCGGGACTTCAGCTCTCTATTACATGGTTTATATTAGTTGAATACTCTATTCTGATTGGTCAATTCAGAAAACGTGACGCGTTATTAATCCAGAACAGACAGACCGCTGTCAAGCATTTATTGACCGTTGTTAAGGACGCTCACATCTGCACAAAGAAGTCCGTTCGATTTAACTGTATACAGTTTGGCTGAAAAGCATTTTGAACGGACAAGACAAGAGCGACAAGAAAACAGCGGAGAAGTAATGGGGCAGAAACCCTCCTTTTTACGCAGCGGTCCAGACATAGACATCATACGGCGACACATATTCAGTTGCCAGTTCCTTTGGCATTAGGGCAGGGATATCTAGATATTTTCCAAGGTTTGACATAATGAATTGTGCTACTTTTAAAGCAAGCAACGATGTTTTCAAATCTGTAATCAAAAAGCTCCGCCTTCCTGCTGTTGCTACGTTTTTCAAACGGTAACAACGGATTATTTTTCTTAGCGGATGCATGTCAATTTAAATCAATACATACAACTATTTTTTAAATCAATAAAAACATTTTCTAAATCCATAAAAGCATTTCAATTAATATTGGGAGTCATGTTGTTAATTTGTTGAGAATGTGGCCATGTAATAAGCGGGATAATGTGCAGCGACTTGGTCATTATGGGTAAAATAACACCGACAGGCTGATCAGGATCTTGATCTGCATGAAGTGGTCACACATGCAGAGCACACAGCATACACAGTGAAATGTGTTCTCTGCATTTAACCCATCCTAGTACCAGGAGTCTATTACTAGGAGCAGTGGGCAGCTATTGTACAGCGCCCGGGGAGCAATGGGAGTAAGGGGGATGTCCGGTGCTTTGCTCAAGGGCACCACGGCAGGGCAGGAGGTGAACTGGGACCTCTCCAAGTAGCAGTCCACACTCCATATTTAGTTCTGTTTGGGGACTTGAACCGGTGACCCTACGGCTCACAGTCCAAGCCCCTACTGATTGAGCCACTGCTGGATATTCAATCTGGCTTGGTGTGAATAAGAGCAGCATGAGCACAGCTCCGACGCGGTCCACCCTTGTTATTATCTACGATGACGTGGCTCGTACAGGGCTGTAGTTGGTGGAAAAGCAAACTGGAAACTAGCACCAGCACGGAACTAGAGCGGAACTCATTTCAGTGGCAAACGAGTATAAGTGACATAAGTGAAGCTTTTGCTTGTGGCAATGGAGCTCCATTTCCCTGCTTAACACATGTATATAGACAGCTGTGTCCCACTGCACCAGACAAAGATGACCTCACATCATTAACTTGCTTAAAAAATAAAAACTGGAAATTGATGCGAAGATAAGCTAAAGAGCAACTTATCGCTCTGTGCCAAGATAAGTGATTTGAGCTTGGCCAGCATGTAAATCCAGCTCAGTCGGAACAGAATGACCTGGAACAGGGATCAGCGGAAGTATGGAATGCCATTTAAGCCAAAATAAATAAATACATAAATAAATAATTAAATAAATACATATATATATATATATAAATATGCCTATGAAATAAATTCTGAAATAAATAAATGAGGCAATAAATATGTATACATGTACATTTAAATACACATTTATTTATTTCATGGGACTTTTATTTCATAATGACACATTTATTTATTTCAAGAGACTTTTATTTCATAATGACACATGTATTTATTTCAAGAGACTTGTATTTCATAATGACACATTTATTTATTTCAAGAGACTCGTATTTCATAATGACATATTTATTTATTTCAGATGACTTGTATTTCATAATGACGCATTTATTTATTTCAGGTGACTTGTATTTCATGATGAGACATTTCCATTCCTTACATGCAAATGAACGGGGCGTGGTTAGCTCCCAGATCCAGACCAAAGCAACAGCACCACAACACTGACTCAATAGCTTTTGTTTCACACTCCAGTGGTGAAACCACCACTTAAGTGGTTTGCAAACTGCCAATAAACCAAACCGGTTCAAGAACCATTCTTGTGCTTTTCTGGTGCTTAACTGGTTCTTCTCTGGTCTTCTCTGGTCCGCCCAATGCTGCTCTTCTGAGAGCAACCGCTCTGACAGCTCTCTCTAGTCTCTACTGGGAAACAGCTAAAAGTCCTTCTGGAGGTAAGCAACGCTACACAATTACACCCAGTCTGAGAGTAAAAGATGTCTCGAAGGTTCGTTTTGTTTTCTTACAACGTTAAGTTAATGTTAACATAACCTTAAGTTTGCTAGGAGGCTATTGTTACGAGCTAGCTGTCTTAGCTAACAACAGTTAGCAGCTAACGTTTTCTGCAGTTTGTGTTGCCCCTGAAAAACGTGATGTAGTTATTTAAGGGTATGTTAAATTAACGTTATTTTACAAGTTGAGAGAGTTAAGTTGTGTTTAAAATCGTCAATGTAATGCACGTTAGAGGTTTTTAGTTAGACATGAAGTTAGCTAACGTTAGCTAACTCTACCAGGTTAGCATGTTAAGCTGTACTTTCTGTGGCAGCTAGCTTAATACAAAGAGGGGTTTTGTGCTTCATTCCAAACTTTTCTTTGTTAATCTACCTGAAACTGTAGGGACATTTTGTTTCTACTCAACTATACAGACCATTGTTGAGGAGATGCAACACATACTGTACATTAGTTGGGTCCAACATATACCTTGAGTAATGTTACTTTGCTGCTAAAAATGAAACATCATTATCAGATGAGGACATCACCAAAGTGTGTGAGCCTGTCAGGGGATTTGATCTGTTCTCTGCATGTCCTAAACACTGCTCTGGTATTACTTATCTTGTAAAATGTAAGTTTCGCTCTTGTCATCGTTCAGGCTTTGCATTTGAACTCCTATGACTGGTTGCGGAAAAAAGGTGAGATTCTAATACATTTGAATGCCAAAAGCAAGTTATTGTTTTTCACTTTTTAAATATGATTGTTTTGGGGCATTTCAGTTTTATTGGACAGAGGCAGTAGATATCTACTGGAAACAGTGGAGAGGGAGGAGATGATATGCAGCAAAAGGCCCAGCCGGATGGTTGCTGCTCCGTGTGGAACGTGTTCTATCAGGTAAAGCACTTTGGTACCCAGTTATTTATGGTATTGAGTTTGAATTTAGCCTTTGGAATGTAATTTCCAACAGTGCATTGTAAAGACTGAAAGATGTAAAGCTTGACATGATTTCGTCTTTTACTTAAGAAGATGTTTGTCCTCCTGTGTTGTCTTATTTCCTTATCTTTCTTTCAGGTGTAACATCTACCAATGGTTGTACATGACAGAGACCTCCTCCACCTCTTAGCCCACATCAAACACCTGATCAAGAGCTTGTGAACCTCACTGCTGCGGACACCTGTGTGATATTCCACTCTGACTGGAAGTTACCCTCAAAATGACCTGCAGGTACGATATATATATCTGCTCTGTCTGTCCTAAAGATAGTTCAATAGGGCTACAACAACAACAACAACAACAACAACAACAACAACAACAACAGTCTTTCCGTTTATTCCCTCGGTTCTTTAAGTGTATATTATTTTCCCATTTAATGCTTAAAAACGTTGAACAGCAGCTGCACATGATGTTCTTTTGACCCCTCTTTTAATTTTTTATTTCAGGCTCAAGCTCGGTGTCATCGTTTTGGCCAGTCTAAGGCGGTGAAGGTGTACCGTCTGATCACTAGAAACTATGAGAGGGAAATGCTGGATAAAGCTAGTCTGAAGCTCGGGCTGGACGGTGCCGTCCTGCAAGAGCATGAGTGGGAACAAAGAAGGCAACAACAACGGGGTGAGAAAAATAAAATGTCATATTTCTAGATGCCAAGTCATTTTTGGGTCAGTCGCTGTTGCAGTACGCTTAGTTTATTTTCAAAAAGAATTTTCTAAATCCACATGTGTAAATGTCTCTCTGCGTCGCCTTTAGCCGGTCCAGCAGTTCTCCAAGAAGGAGATCGAGGACCTGCTGAGGAAAGGAGCCTACGCCGCCATCATGGACGAGAACGACGAAGGCAATCGCTTCTGCTAGGAGGACATCGACCAGATCCTGCAGCGAAGAGCCACCATCACCACCAGGTATGTTCTTAGCAGCACTAGCCACTTGCTCTTTGTGAGACACCAAGTACTTGGTTATTTGAAATGTAATATTGATGATGTAATAATTAAAACTAGGGATGGGTACCGAGCCCCAGTATTAAACGGGCCCCGGGCTGAATTATTAAAGAATGTGGTACCGTTAACGTCCAACGTTATCGATCTTTTTATCGGTACGGGAGACATTTAAAAAATAGATATCATATGTATTATATCTACTGTAGCGGCAATAACTCCCTATGAGTTAGCTGCTGAGAGGCTAAAAAGTGCTCTTTGCTGTGACGCGTTCCATGTAAGAGTCCGTAGTCAATGGTGTTTAATAAAGATGAAAACAAACAATATACAACTCCAGACCTGACGGTCAACAGACAGTATCGGAGCAAATTCACCCTCTTCCTACATCATATCCTCCCAACCGGCATCCAACAGGTGACTAAATACCAATAAACCACACCCACGTGACCATTGCCGGAAGTGATAAACAATAAGAATTAAACGCGATGCAAACAGAAATACGATAAGATAATAATACAAATAATAAGTAAGGCAAAAACAAGCATTTTGGCTCCTACATCTACATAAACATTATATCGCAGTCTTACTGTCGCCAACTCCGTTTCTAATATGCAATAAGACTACAAAGTGCGTCTATGATTTATTTTCGATCTTTCCAATCCAGACGAGAGATCTCTCTCCCCTGTCGGTGTGCGAGGGGGTGGGGCAGTTTACACACAGAACCTGCTACATGCATGCATGCAACACACACACACACGCACACAAACGCGCGTGCACACACAAACACATGGCGGAGAGAACTAAGCGCCCCGAGGGTAGTTATGTTACCCGTCTTGAGCATGGATGTATAATAAGAACTGGATACAGCGTCGGAGGAGGGGCCTCGTTCTTTCCTATGAGAGCTGCTCATTGGCGCATGAAGTCAAAATGGCCCAACTTTTGAGAGAGCGAATCGTCACAGATTACCCGTCATGCCTGGCTGTCAGAGCAGAAGAACCCGTTTGTGCGCTCACAGAGCATGCGCCCCTTAAGCCCCGCCCCCCGAGCACACACTCTCGGCTCACTAGAAAGAATGGAGAGAGAGAGAGAATAAATCTAGATTCGGCTTTTAGTGCATTTTACAACTTTAAGGACTTAATGATTCTAGGGCTATACAATAGTTCATACTGGGTCGTTTATTTAGTTTAAAAAAAATTATCCACCGAGTTACAGACGTCTCTTTCCCCATGTTAGTCAATGGGAAAAAGTATTTCTGGGCCGGTCGACGTCACAGACTGATAAGGAAATTGTAGTACCGCCGTTTGGACACAACGAATATTTTCCTCAGAGTCCGGCGCACTTCCTGGGGGCTTGGTCTTGAGGTGGAAAATGCTTGTTGCCAAAAGTGCAATAAGAGTTTAGCATGTAAGGGCGGTAACACGAGCAACTTGTCTAAACATTTCGCAAAAGTGCACCACATTCAGACGGAGGAATGCACCGGGTTCGACTGTCTTTCTAGTAGCTCTGTAGCCCCATCCACGAGTAACGTTTCCACGTCAGGTGTTATGTATGCTAGCAGCAACACACAGAGTTAACTCAATGATACAAACATGGGTTAATGATTAGAGGAAACTGAGGTATTTATTTTGTTAAAGTTACAGCTATTCTGTTTGCAGTTCTATCAGCACATAATTGAATACGATTTGTTAAAACATTGTTGTTTCTTATTTTCAGTTTGCTTCAAGCAGTGGCTGTACGAGAAAGACGTGGAGGACCAAGAAATGCTGGCCAGATTGGCAAAGACCGGAAGATACATAACAGAGAAGATAATGGATATTAACAAGAAAAAGAAAAAAAATGTTTATAATTTCTTTGTTGCTGTTTACATTTTGAATTATATTTGTTATTTTTAAATCAAATGCATCTATTTTAGATGATATATTTATTTAGATGTAGGTTTTTTTTTTAAATATTATTGTATTAAGTATAATTTATTAAATAAAAATACTGTTATGAACACTATACAATGTCTTTATTTTGATAGTTACCAGAATACATTGTATATTTAATACTAACATAAGCTGGTGATAGATAAATGCTGGTCTGATGGTATGCCAGCAGACAAATATTTATAAAGACAGGGTATGGCTGGGGTAGGCTACACCCATACCAAGAAATGGCTTAGCCCCACCATGAAAAATGATGTTAAAGTAAGCAAAATAAAGTCCGCCAACTCGCGCCGAGAATTGCACAGACAGCAGTTAGTAAGATTGATTTCAGTAGCCACTTGTCTGGAAATATGGAAGACCAGAAACGGTTTTGAAAACTTTTGTCACGTAGTGATCGTCTTCCCAATAGAACATCTTTGATAATGTCTTCTGGCCAATCAGAATCAAGATAACGGCGTGGTGTTGTTGCAGGAAGTCCCGACGGAGAATACTTTAGCTGTAGTACAGGTAACACATAACTGGTACGCAGGTTATGTGCGTAATCTGAAATGCGTACCGTCACTTGTGTCACAAAGCGCATTTGCTTACCGACGTACTTGTGAAGCTTTTCCAGAAGGCGGTTAGATCACCGGACGACAGAGTCGGTCTCCGTGTGCACAGACAGGGCTGCTGTTAACGTCGGTCTGTACAACGGAATTGTGCCAAAACTACGCAAACCGGCTGCGGAGGGAGACTCCCCCCTTCACTGGAGAACTGCGCTAAAACAGCTGATCACAACGTTTACACTGTGGTCACGAAGTACTCCACTACCCCCCCCCCCCTGTCGACTTTCCTGAAGTACTCCCCCGTTGATAGAAATCAACACGTAATGAATTAAGACCCCACGGTTTGATGATTGATAGGTGCTCTCTTTCATTTTGACACACAGAATTTTTTTACAATAAACATGTTAAATGGATACATCCTTCTTCTTTCATTTATCTTTCCATTCCCACAACAATACACATAAAGAAATGACATATTTTGGACATAGTTCGAATGGTGATTAATCATGATTAATTCATTTTTAAGCTGTGATTAATCTGATTAAAATTTGTAATCGTTTGACAGCCCTAATTTATTTATTTTTGGATTAGATCATAGATACGTCCATGAGTTAAGAGATGGAATGATATGATGATTCACACTCATAGGTGGCGGTATGCACCTTAAAGTGGTTTGCAATCCGCCAAAAAACCGAGAGAAGAAGAAGTCAACTGGTTTGCCAACGGACAATTTACACCGAAGAAGACGAAGCGAACATTTCTGGCGGGTGAAATTTAGAGTATCAGATTACATGCGATGTGTGACTCTGAGAATTTAGTAGTTTGCCTTATAGTCCTTCTCCTCCATTTTCTTCCTCTTCTCGAGTAGTCAGTGTGGTGCTGTTGCTTTGGTCTGGGTCTCTGGATCTGTGAGCTAACCACGCCCCGGTCATTTGCATATAATGAATGGAAATGTCTGATCATGAAATACAAGTCACCTGAAATAAATAAATGCGTCATTATGAAATACGAGTCTCTTGAAATAAATAAATGTGTCATTATGAAATACAAGTCTCTTGAAATAAATAAGTGCGTCATTATGAAATACGAGTCTCTTGAAATAAATAAATGTGTCATTATGAAATAAAAGTCAATTGAAATAAATAAATGTGTCATGAAATAAAAGTCCCATGAAATAAATAAATGTGTCATTATGAAATAAAAGTCCCATGAAATAAATAAATGTGTATTCAAATGTACATGTATACATATTTATTGGCTCATTTATTTATTTCAGAATTTATTTCATAGGCATATTTATATATATGTATTTATTTAATTATTTATGTATTTATTTAATTTTGGCTTAAATGGCATTCCATACAGAAGTGTGTACTGAACAGTACATGCCCAACACACACACATTCTGTATGTGTGTGTTGGGCATGGCTTTGTGTGAAAGCCAGGGCTGGGGCGTGTGTGTGCGTGTGCGTGTGCGTGTGTGTGTGTGTGTGTGTGTGTGTGTGTGTGTGTGTGTGTGTGTGTGTGTGTGTGTGTGTGTGTGTGTGTGTGTGTGTGTGTGTGTGTGTGTGTGTGTGTGTGTGAAGAAAACAGAGCCAGCAGGAGAGAATGTGTGTGCTTCTGGGTCATGGTTAAGAAATTGAGAATTTATCATGGCCTGCAAAGCTGTGAGGAAATAATGAAGCATGTGAGTTTATGTGAGTGTGTGTGTGTGTGTTCAGATGCTCTACAGGGAAATGGAATGTAGGCTATGGGCAGCTGTACCCACTGAGGGTGAAATGGAACACAGTGGTTGGTACTCTGCAGCATTCAGTTCTTACTCTACCTCCATCTGCTCATAAACTGAACTCTTTAACCTCTCATGAACTCTAACGTTACATTATCTCTGTCCCCATTATTTCTTTTGCACCTCTCATCGTTACATACTGTACTGTACAGTGCCTTGCAAAAGTATTCACCCCCCCCTGGCATTGTTCTTGTTTTATTGCATTAAGATATTTCCTTTAATTTGTATTATTTGATGTACACATACAACACGCCTAAAACTTTGAAAATGCAAAACGTATTTTTGTATACATAACTATTCACCCCCCCTAAAGTCAATACTTGGTAGAGCCACATTTTGCAGCAATTATAGCTGCAAGTCTCTTAGGGTATGTGAATATACACAGTGCTGGAATTGGGCCGGTACTCACCGGTACGCAGTACCGGCACTTCTGGTTCTGACCCATGGAGTACCGGCACTTCTTGCTCAGTACCGGCATGCTGGCGGTACTCCGGTACTCATGCACCGTGCCAGTACTCAACACTCTCCCGCCGTTCTTATTATACATCCATATATATATATACAGCCGCCCGGTACTCAGTAGATGCGTCATGAGGTGCCGAACGGACATTCTCATCGCTCTAACCGCTGGAGTTTCACAGCGGCTGTCAGCTGTTTACTCCTGTCATTCAAACAGAACGTGCTGGAGAGGGGGCGGGGCTTATCTTCTCCATGTAAATACTGTGGTGGAAACGACTATGTCAAATTAACCTATTTGACCGTGATTTAATAGTAATACACGTTTCAAAATAATAATAATAATAATGCCGAAGTAACAACATACTGAAAACTGTTAGTAAAACCATGTTTTAATGCTTTACAATTTACATACCTAGATGCACGTGTGTTGTGTTTATGCAGTGCAACTCCCACCCAGTGGGTGGCTATGTAGAGTGATAGAACAGAGCAGGCACGCCCCCGAGAGAAGGAAAGTAAGGCACGTCACAAATTAGCATTTCTAAAATGTTAGGGTGGATTAATAAAAGTGCAAAAAGACAGCGGTTGTCGCCGGAAGAAACTTCAAATACAGAGAATGCTGTGCCTGTGTTGGAAATTGTGTCTGATGGGGAGCTTTCTTTGGTTGATCCTCCTGCTCCAAGTTCTAGTGCATTAGCATTAGCTCCGCCGCCTCCTCCAGAGCCTCTAAGGTTAGCTGCTGCTGGCTCAACTGCCACCACCAACACCGGGCAAAGCGATGCACCTGACTGCTGGACAACGGACAAGGTGCAATATTTTTGCAAGACCAATGCATGGCTCCTTCTTAAAGATAAGAAGCTAGGATGTCGAATATGCAGAGATGTCAAATCTTTGGGAATACACACTGGACAAGGACTGAAACTGTCAACTGAATGGGGTGAGTGTGCAGTGTCTCATTTCGGTGTTGACAAGGGCAAACAACAAGCTAGCCTGAGAAAAAAAATCAAAGAACATAAAGAATCACAAGCCCATGTAAAAGCTGCTGACATCCTTACATCTGCTTCACGTGAAACTATTCAACATCAAGTGCAGTCTATGCATAAATCTGAATTAGACACCACTATCAGAGTTTTTCGAACGGCATATAAAATTGGCAAACATAGCCGGCCATTCACAGACATGCCAATTGATTTGAATGTACAGAAACTGAATGGGCTGAACGTGGGCAGGGTTTTGCACTCCAATAAAACCTGTGGCGAAATCATCGACCACATAGCTCATGAGCTGAAGAAAAAAATGGCAAAAGACATTACAGAAAACCAAAGAAAACTCTGTGTTTTGGTCGATGAATCTACCACTATTAGTGGTAAAACGGTGCTTGTTGTGTGTCTACGCTCAGCATTAGCTGATGCTGAGCCCGAAACGTTTTTTTTGGGAGCTGATCGAGTTGGATGGAACAACGGCTGATGACATCACAAAGGCGTTAATGGAGTGTCTTGGAAGAGATTTTAACGAGGACTTTTTAGGTCAGTGTTTCGTTTCTTTTGCATGTGATGGGGCTTCAGTCATGCTAGGGAAGAGAACAGGCGTTGCTACCCAGTTGTGTAGTAAATTCCCAAGCCTGTTTGTGTGGCACCGCTCCAATCATCGTCTAGAGCTGGCAGTTGGGGATGTGGTCAAGGAGGTCTCAGGGCTCAATCATTTCCAGATCTTTTTTGACAAACTCTATTCCTTGTTCCATGCCTCCCCCAAAAATCAGAGGCAGTTAGCGCAGTGTGCGCAAGCAGTCGGACAGCGTCTCCTGGTGATAGGGCGTGTTTTGTCCATCCGCTGGGTGGCTTCAAGTGAAAGGAGCGTCAGAGCAGTCTGGGAAAACTACCGAGTGCTTCATGATTACTTCACAAATGCTGCAAACGACACGAGCAGGGATTCCAGAGACAGAGCAAAGTACAAGGGCCTGGATGATGTGCTCACATCTGCAACGTTTGTCAGCAATCTGGGACTGATGTACGATGCGCTCACAGAGCTCAGCGACCTCTCTCGGCAACTCCAAAAAAGAGAGATGACACTGCCTACAGCAGATAGGCTCTTAACTCGATAAATACGAGTTTTTGAATCCATGGTCACCATGCCTGGCCCACACATGACTACAGTTCATACAGCTCTAGCTGAGAAGTCCTTCAAGGGTGTTGCCCTGCGTGAGAATGGCAGGCTTGTACAGATTCATGCAGGTCAGTTTTTCCGCAGTATGGTAGAGAATCGGAGACACAGAATGACTTCCACAACCTCCTCTCATGTCAGCACAAGAGAAATCCTATTACATGGCCGGGAGGCCCGGGACAATCAGCTAATCCAGGACATGAAAGTTATCCATCCTGGAAGTTGGCCTGAAGAGGAGTTAGACGTACAGTATGGGGACGTAGAGGTGCTACGTTTGTGCGAAGTGCTGAAAGTGGACAGAAGAGAGACTGTTCAGGGCTTTCGCGAATACAAGGAAACCAGGGCATCCCGTACACCTGCTGCCATGGAGCCTCTACTGAAAGCAGTCCGAACCATCGCTGTCTCCACTAGTGAGTGTGAGCGGGCATTCAGCTGCATGAACGATATCCTTACAGCAAAAAGGAATGCTCTCTCTGTCAGCCGACTGTCCAGCCTGGTTTTCATTAAATGTAATGGACCATCACTAGGACAGTTCAATCCGGAACAGTATGTGAGGTCCTGGCTGGCAAAGGGAAGGAGAAGTGCTGATGAAAGAGCCTGTCCAGCTCCAGCCCCTGATACTGATGTCCCCAAGGCCTTCTGGAGCCTTTTCTAACAATGTGAAGTATATTGCAAAGCAGCTCACCCAGTGAGAAGACTTTTGGCATAATGTGCCGATTTGTACAGATCCTGGAGATAGAAGGACTTCAGACCAACCAGGGAGTTATCTGATCAGCTTGGTGTTCAATGTAACTCTTTACCATGGCTCAGACTTTGTTACTTGCAGTTACAGTTTCTCATTTTAGATTGTGCAAATTTTGCATTTGTTTTTACATGTTCTTTGTTCATGCTCTTTATCATTTTTCTGAGTTGGAAAGTTAGATTGCATCATAGTTTACTTTATACATATTTGTATTCTTCAGTGGTGAAGTATATTGCAAAGCAGCCATGTGAGAAGACTATTGGCACTTTTTCGTTTTTCGTTTTCTGAGTTGGAAAGTTAGATTGCATTCAAAATGTACAGAAATACTTAATTTTGTTAAAGCTTTTTATAAAAAATGCTTCTGACCAGAGCTTTGTTTCCTTGTCATTAATGTTGAACACCACCAGAGGGGCTCTCACCTGAAAGGTCTCTGCTTCATGTGTCTTCAGCAGAAGATCTAGACTTTGATTGCTATATTTTCAGTTAATATTGACCTTACTGTACTTTAGCCATATCCGCTGCCTATCATAAAAAATGTTAAGTACAGTGAACCTTTCTAAAATATACAGTAGTAAAGAGACAAACCCACCAGCATTATAGTAGCCAAATTCTTGTTTGTGGGCTGTATATATAAAATTGACTTGAAAAAGTTGCTGATTTTAGAGTACTGGCACCTTTTTCATTCCAATTCAAGCACTGAATATACATGGTTAAACCGTACACCCCAGCACGTGCACTCTACTCTGCATCAGCCAAACGGGCGGGTTTGCTATCCTGGCTCCAAAATGGTGGAATGAGCTCCCCATTGACATCAGGACAGCAGATAGCTTACACACCTTCCGGCGCAGACTGAAAACTCATCTCTTTCGACTCCACTTCGAGCGATATAACTATTAACAAAGCACTTATATACTAATAAAGGACTGGCTTATCTAAAGCCAGTTGAGTAGCACTTGAAATGTTTTTGCTCTATTAAAGCTGATGTACTTATATGATTCTGTTTTCTTCAAGTTTGTATTTTGTTGGTCGTACGCACTTATTGTAAGTTGCTTTGGATAAAAGCGTCAGCTAAATGCAATGTAATGAATATAAGAAGATGAGCTTAACTGTGTGTATTAAACTAAAACGGAGCATTTTCTGTCAGCTCAGACTTTATTTCTGCTTTTTCAAACTGTAGTATGTGCTCATGTGTTTCATTGTTGGTGTGCAGGCTACTGCCTGAATATGCTGAATGAGAGGCAGGTTTTCCTTTAAATTACACATTTTTCCTCCAAAATATCTTGGTGGCTGATTACATTTTTTTAAACATTTTTTACATGCGTTTTTAAACGGAGATTGTGTGTGTGTGTGTGTGTGTGTGTGTGTGTGTGTATGCGTGCGTGCGTGCGTGCGTGCGTGCGTGCGGCCTAGCATTACTATACTTGTGGGGACCTAAATCTATTTACACAGTCACGTGTGGGGACTCGCCTCCCTTATGGGGACAAATTGGAGGTCCCCATAAGGGGAATCATTAATTTTAGGGTGAAGACTTGGTTAGGTTTAGGGTAAGGGGTTAGGCATGTGTTGGTTATGGTTAAGGTTAGGATAAGTCTCCAGGAAATGCATGTAAGTCAATGTAATGTCCCCTGAAGTGATGTATACATGGTGTGTGTGTGAGCTGTTAGTCCAAGTGTTTGCTGACATACTGAAAGCTGTTTAATCTCCAGTGTAGCAGTAAACAAGCTGACAGCCAGGTTTCTCTCTGTATTCTGCCTCCCTCTTATTATCCTCCCTGTTTCACCTTGAACTTAATTTACTTTCTCCTTGTGTGACCCTGGCTGTGGTCAAATAGGCTGTGATCAAATAGTAGTAAAAAATCAGGTCCTACTGTATGTCTTTCCCCAACTACCTTTCCTCAACCTCAGGGGAAAATGTCATGGTGTTAACTAAGGATGTGAAGGGGAATTCAGTCGGAGTAAGGAAACAAGATTTCTGTGCTGGGAGAAGCGGAGCTCACTTACAATAGGTGATGTGATTCTAATGCGCCAACAGATGTAATGGATTTACGTTTACTGTGAATAAAATAAAATGTTCCGTATGCGGACTACTAAAGTGCATCTAGATTCTTGTCCGTGTGCGTTCTTATCGTGGTTTCTATGCAGGCTTTATAAACGTGGACAACATTTATTACAAATGTATTAATTAACAAGGTTTGAATTGAAATAAAGAAGCGAAGTGAAACGTAATGATTGCCTGTGCTCTCCCTCCCCATCCTGTCCACTTGTGTTAATCGACATGAATCCCAATTAATATGATAGTACGAAACTATTTTAAGAAATAATGCTTTTTACAATATATGCATTACTACTGAGGCCTACACATATACTGTGCATACTACCATTCAAAAATGTCGAATATAAAAAGAAAACATCCAACACCTTAAAACTAACTATTTGATCATTTTACAGTAATTAGTGTTACGTTGATATTTCACCATTTGGTTTAACATAGTGAAGTAAACAATATATAATGACTAAGGTAAGATATGTCTTAAAGAGGACATATTCACCCTCTGTTTGAAACCAGATCCAAGTCCGCTCTGATTGGTTGAATAGGCTCTGTTGTGATTGGTCCACTGCTTGGAGATGTGTCTCCTGCCTCTTAGCCTTTCCCGATCAATGTGTTGGAACACAGCATCTTCTCCTTTCCTTTCTTAAAGGATGGTCAAGTGTATCCTAAAATAGATAATAAAGGAATAATTGAAGCTTCTTTCAAGAGAATACGAAAGCTCTAATCATGGCCGCCACTTAGGCCAATTAGGTATGCAATAAAAAAAACGTTCAGCCATACCTTCAGTCTGCTGTGTGCCTTTCTCTCTCTTTCTCCCTTTAACAGAGACATACTGTAAAATCATGGCGTGAGCTTTGCACCCCTTTCATCTTTTCAATGCAGATAATACACTGTAGATATCTGAAGAGGAGAAATGGGATTCAGCAATCGGAGCTTTAATCAGCAGCACTATTTAATTTCCTCTCACATCACTTAATTTCCTTTTTCCTCAGAGAGGTTTACCCAAGCAGCACTTTGGATTTTCTTTCCTATTATAAAAATGCTAACATAAAATAATAAAATGCTGTGGATGCAACAGCTACTGAATTAATTTGACAGATGAAAGTCTGAGGAAAGATTAAATCAATATGTACATGTCAAGGCTGATTCTTATATTGTCGGATGGCAGCTGCAGAGAGAATATTTTCTGATGAATATTTATCAATTGTGATATAAAAAAACCCAGATTTGAATATTTCTGAAAGTCTATAATCTGCTTTCATCCTTAAACTAGGGAATTGCAGCTCACACACATTGCAGTATTAGCTATCTATCTTATCTGTCAATTTTCTGATCATACCTCAATATAGGCGATTCTAGAGGGGGCCTACAGGGGCCAGTGGCCCTGTTACACTGAGCTTGACCCCCCAGTGGCCCCCCTCTGAATAAAGACTCTATGATAATGTGTGATTGTGTTGCAGCAAAAACAATGCTTCAATTTAAGCTGAAGTTAACAGAATTCTTTGTTTCTAAAAATTCAATTTGATAAGATTTTAAGTTAAGTTACTGACAAAACAAACAACAAATACAAATAATACTGAGTTTGTTAATGTGCCCCTCTCATAAATAACTGGCCCAAACTCTTGAAGACGAGCAACTAAATGGAGATCGGATCAATCAGATTAGGCTTAGCAACCATTGTAGCTTCCCCGTCAACAAATAAATGTAATTTGACATGAATAAAAGAGCGACTTTAGTCACAGTTTCTACACTTACACTCAAAAACATCTATTTTTGCTTGGTTTCGCAAAATAGCGTCACTTGCTTCATTTGCGCCACTTCATTTGTGGTATTTGAATCATTTGCTTCACCCTGTGCTAAATCTTGTCTAACCGCATCTTTGCTTTGACTTTATATATAATCGCGCCACGAGAAATGTGCTTCCTGTGTGAACACACTATTAGGTCTCAAAGGCTAGTTACTTTGCATACAATTATGTTTTCCTTGTTCCTCGAATACATGCAATATTGAGTGGATTCAATAAGATAGCATTTAGAGCTGGAAAGATTTGTCCCTCAATTGGTTGTTGATGGACAAAAAATCAATCAGCAACTATTTTGGTAATGAATCAATCTTTTCCTTTTCCCTTTTCACCGGTAACAAAATAAAATCACTGCACCAAGTGTCTCCAATGTAAGAATAAGCTATTGTTCTTTATTTTCTGGGATTTTATAGGCACAATGTGCAATTCATGGGAAATAATATTCTGATTAGTATTGAAAAAAGTGACTTATTCTGAATCTGGAATCTAGAAATAATGAATCTCCAGAGGGGACACTACTGTAGATGGTCCTCCACGAACAATTTACAAAATGTACGTAGACTCGAAGATACAAGTCTGAGTTGACAGCCACTACCACAGCTTCCAATAGGACGCTGTACTTCAGGTGACTCTACATGTAATGAAATACAATAAGAATTGACTCAATTATAAAACGCCAATCAAAAGTAATGCTGTGTAATTATGTCTCTTTACTACTGCAAACATATCCCCACCATACACCTTTCAGTGAATCATTCAGTGTTTATTCAGTAAGAGTTCTGAAGACCTTAATATGTCTTAAAGAGCCTGTGACAGCATCCCAACAACTGTTGTGCAATGAAATATTGGGCTACTAGTAATCTCGAACGAACCGTCAGTTTAAAAAAGAAGGTGCGATACCGTTCCGTTAAATATCAATCATTTCGAACATCGCGGGGAAATTCCTTCGACTCATTTTGAAGTTTTGGGGGAAGCCGGAAGTGACGTCAATGCGGGAACGCTTCACTGTGCGGCGAGAGAGCCAAACACGGACAAAGTGTGTTGTTATGCGTAGAAATGGTGAATTACTGAGTTTAGGCACGTTAATAACATTTTAATGAAGTTGACTACAGTATATTCATATGTGTCAGTGCTTTCATGTCAATTCGGCGAACATAAACATAAATTATCGTGGTGAAGATGATGATTACATTAGGATTAAAAATCGGTAGTGAGAGCTGCTGAATTTCCTCCCGTAGGATGTGATATAAAAACAAATCGATTATTTTTGTAGTTGTAAACTCAAGTGGATGAAACTAGATGTATTAGTGCTTTCATGTCAATTCGGCGAACATATGATACATTAAATGATCGTGAGAATGATGATTAAAATCGTTTGTTTGTGCCGGTCTGCATTTCCTGATGAGAAAACCACCCGATGCTTTTTGTAGTTGTAGTACACCAACATGGATTAAACGTGTGGTTTTTTGACCACAATGTTGGGGAAATTAATGGATAAATGCACGGATTATTATTATTATTATTCCCACTCCGATCGGGACACTAGGTCCACCGTTTCCCCGCAGCGAGGCTCCCCCCGTTGACAGTTTACGTGGGCTGGGTGCAGTGGCGGACTGGCCATCGGGACGAATCCCGATGGGCCGGTACCGAAGTGGGCCGGTCGGATAAGTCACTAGCACATCCCCCATAGGCGGCGCGTGAGGCTCAGGTTTGGGAAGGCTAAATAACTTTTTTTACCTGACGCTGCCCGCCCCCAGCGTCTATAGAAAAGAGATCAACTCAGTGTGCGGAGTTTAAATCTCTCAAGTCATATTTCAGGATAAAGGAAATACAGTTTAAACTGCCGTATGCAGAGAAGACGCCGACGTGTCGCACTTATCATTCATATTACATCATCAATCAGATCATCGATCATATAATATCATAATATATCATATATCTCCTTATCTGAGTCAGCTTCTCCAGCCGTATCTGGCCGTACAACACTTACAGTGTCACATACTGTATGCAGAAGTATTATTTTTAGCAACACATTATGTTGACGAAACATTCGAGTCAAATGTAATTAAAGTCAGATCCACTCGTGTCTCACGTGAACGTGCTCTCAGCTGGAGAGAGAAACCCTGGCTTGATTTACCGAGTTGATAACCAGCGTCGTAGGACCGCTTAGCGAGATCTCGTTTGTTAGTTTGTTGTTGTTGTTAGTTTGTTTGTTACTCAAACATATCCAGGGTCTGTTGAACTGGCTTCGTAGTACAGGGCACAGGTGGCAGCAGCGCTAATGTCAAAGACACAGACATTGCATTATATTTGTATTTTACGAGGATGCAGTGACACAAATATTTACATATTTACATTTACTATCTACAGCACCCGCCGCCCCTGACATCCCCCACTCCCCCCATTGACAACTTACTAGCGGTACCGAAGTGGGCCGGTCGAGAGTCCCGGGATGATTTTTAGTCCCAGTCCACCACTGGCTACATGACCGTATGATCGCCCATATTGATGCACCTAATTCCTAAACTTCTAACAGATACAACATAAACCGATCCTTCAGCCTCATATGAGCTCTCAGACACGTTCAACATTAAACTGTCATCGCTGTCTGAGCTTGCTGCTGTGTGCGCCATCGTGCGTTTACATGCAGATGCTGGGATCCTGAACGGTGCAGCTGGAGCGCTGTGCCCGCAATGACGTCACACATAATTTGGCGGGACTTGAAGAATCCCCGAGCAGATCCAGGAAATGGTCAACATTGAAGGGCAGATTAATGGTTATCAAAGTACAAATATCCAAAATCAGTTCAGTAACGGTTTTCAAGGGGACAATATTTACTCAAATTGATGGGTTTGGATGATGGGGGAAACTCGTGTCACAGGCTCTTTAAGTTCAGTTGTCTTAGAATGCATACACCATGATTTACCATTGAAGCAATAAACTAAATACAGTCAAATAGTTGGTTCTTTGGATTCTTGCCTCCTGGATTTAATGTGCCTACAATATTCTGGCGCTGTTAAACCTACAGCACCGTGGACTATACTGCACTATACTATCCACTGTTCAGGACATTGAAAACTGAAACAGATGGCACATTGCTCTTATGTAGACTATATCTGCTGTTGATGTTATAATTGATGCCTTCTTCTCTTTAATCATGCAAACTGAAGTGTAGTTGTTCCCTAGTGTACCATATACAGGTGCTCAGACAGATGTTAGGCTTTGTTGTCCCTTCAGGGCACGTCAATCCAGTGTAATGGATGGAAAGCTTTCCTCAGCATATCTGCCCCTAACAGACCGAGACTGAGCAACAAGGACTGAAGGGCAGTCATAGGTTGCGACAAAGTCTATTTTGCTAAGGAAGGTTCCTGAATAAAATGACCCAGAAGAAGCTCGGTGGCAGCCATGATAAGAGCTGTCCGGATGCTCAAATGATAGGAAAGCAGCTTTAATGCTTCCCTTTGTTATCTCCTTAAGCATAGGACCATACATTGGACCATTCAGCCGTTCACTGAAACAACCAATCGTTACTAATAAACGTGGATCATATAACATAAAAACAGTCTCATGATAAAGAGAAAACGTTATCAAAAATAATAATATACCTAAAGAAAATGGATAAAACTTCATACAGCGACAACATTTAGCCTGAATACACAGTGGAATATCAAGTAGTCTGTATTTTCTCTCTGTATTCAAATGAGCCATTTTTTATTCAGCTTGATTGGGGAATTCAATGCTCAACTTTGTCTCTTGTTCCACACTTTCCACCCAATGCCTATAGGCACTAATTAGACTAGAGTTCTGATTGAAGGCTGGTGTGTGTGTGTGTGTGTGTGTGTGTGTGTGTGTGTGTGTGTGTGTGTGTGTGGGTGTGTGTGTGTGTGTGTGTGTGTGTGTGTGTGAGAATGTTTTATAAAATCACCATTGGCTACATCATACTAACTGATTGCCGTTTTCAAATGACTTCATCAGCTAACGTTACAAAACAACCAACGGCAGATCCATGCAGATTGATAAGTGCTGTTTCTCAATTAATCCTTAAGTAAAATCCATGTCGTACACTGTAAACACCCCCCCTTCCTGAAACGCCTCCATTGGACTCCTTTGTTCACTTCCGTAACATAGTGACATCACTATGTAACACTTGCACTTCTATTCGCCAGAAATCCAACACATTGTTCATGATATCGCAACTATCACAACAGTGCAGACTGGGCTCTGGTTTCAGACAGAGGGTGAAAAGAGGTGCGGCAACACAGGCAGTATGAGAAAAATAAAGAGCTTTTTGAACATTAAAGCATGGAGACATGTCACAGTAAGGACACTACATACAAATAATATATGAAACTGAACATGACCATTATAGGGCCCCTTTAAGTTACATTACAATTGGTTTGGAATGTAAAGTGATCAATATAAGTATTTTTTTAAACAAGAACTATGATTACACTTAACAAGTGTAGAGGCTTTTAGACGTATTTCATCATGATAACTTGTAATTTGACTGGTATTGTCTTTTTTCACCGGAAATATTCTAAAAACCTAATCTTTTATGTTTACCATGAGTTAAATCTAATATTTATTTATGATGTACACATTCATGGTTGAAGTGCAAACATGTGAAAAGAAACAGGACAAAAGAAAGGGGAGAAAAGGGGCAGAGTGTATTCATCAGACACTAGAAAAACACACAGTGCTTTCAGGGAAGAAATAATCATCTCCCTAGTTGTCTTCACTCTCGTTTCGCCCATTCATCTCCATCTCTCCTTCATTTGTCCCTCCCTCTGCCTCCCTCTTTTCTCTAGCTCTTCGAGTGTCTATCGCAAACATCAAACACTAAATCACTGTTGTCTCGTTGGACTGCCGGCATATGTTGTCTTTTTCTTTTAGTCCATGAATAAATTATCAAAGGGAACAAGAGGCTGCTTTTCCTTCATGGAGAACACTGGTGCCTGCCTTTGTTGAAGATAGAAATAAGAGAGTGTGATTTTCTGTTCATTCAGTTCAGGCAGGGATTTGGGGAGTGTGTTATCGCTAGGTGCTCTGTACATGTGGACTGAGTTGGGCTCTCAAAGGTGCCTGAGATTGGGCAATAGATAAAGCATATCTGAGGTCGATTAGTTTGAGCGGATGATGTGAAGGGCATCCAAAGGAGCAGCGTCCTGTGACTAATAACGTGACACACAAACACACACACCACACACATAGAAAGTGGCGCTCTATAGCATTCATTGGATCAATAGCGTAGCCACAAGACCAATCAATAAGGTGAATTTGCACAGCTAAAGAAAAAGTATCAAGCCTGTTTTCCAAGTAAACACAGCTACATACAAGACTCACAACCTCACCCACTAAATCAGTGTCTCTCAAAGTAGGGGGGGGGGGGGCGCAGAGGCATGCCAGGGGGGGCGCGAGAGACCAGGAGGAAAAATACTTATGACAACAAAAAAATTATATGAGAGAGAGAGAGAGAGATCTCGTTGTTAGCTTCTGGTGCTAGCGAGCTACTTCAACGGCTATAAGTAGCTTTTTCAACAACAAGGTGAAAGAGAGTCCTCTCCTGTCAGACTGAGAAGCTCAGGTGAGCTAAACTTTAGCTAAAGGACTCTCTGAGTGTTTAGATCAGGGGTGTCAAACTCAAATACACAGTGGGCCAAAATAAAAAAATGGGTACTAGTCGAGGGCCGGACTGGTTCAATGTTTATTGCAAAACTTATTGAAATGAACTTATTGCACATATTAAACCTGGAACTAACAAAGCTTAAATTATTGCCTAAAAAAACAACATTAAACATTAAATAATCAGTTGCATTCATTTCTTATGGCTCTATCTGCAGCTTTTCCGGAGTCATTTCTTATTATTACATTTTTCCACAGGCCAACAACAGTTTCAAAAAAAAAATTTCCCTCAAAGAAAAAACCAAACATGCCCTGTTGTCGTGAGAGAAAGTGCAGAAGGAAGCATCCATTAAACTCAGTGTGCTGCTCTGTGATGCTAGTTCAAGCAGATACTTGGCATCTCATCTCGGGTCCAAGTTCATCAATGTTTGGGCTCAGGCTCTGAGCGGAGGAAATCCTCAGGATTGAGTGAAGGTGTGCGTGCAATATACCGGCGGGCCAGATCTAATAGTAATTAGAAATTATCTAAGGGCTTGATTTGGCCCCCGGGCCTTGAGTTTGACACATGTGGTTTAGATAGTTAACTTTAGTCTAAGTTATCTCAGTGGGTCTCAAACGGTTTGGTCACGATTAATGTAAACAATTATTTCCGAGGCACACGTTTATATGATCATTATAGGTATAAAAAAACAAGAGAATAAAGGAAAAACAGGTATGAAATACTATATGACAGTAAAACAAGAATAGAGTTTAAAAGGGGAGTGATTTGTAAAATATCCATAAAGAAAAAGTAAATCTGTTTACAGTTCTGTTTCACATGGATGTTGAGAGATGTATCCATAGATCTCTTAATGTTGCTCTCAAAGTGCACCAGATTGATTCTTTTAACTTCAATATTTAAAAAAAAATCTTCCCAGGGGAGCATGCCCTCGGACCCCCTGGATGTGAGGACCCCCCTAGAGGATATTAGGTCCACACACCACCTATAAAAATAGCACTTTACCCCTGCTAACACCTACAGTGGGGCAAAAAAGTATTTAGTCAGCCACCAATTGTGCAAGTTCTCCCACTTAAAAAGATGAGAGAGGCCTGTAATTGTCATCCTAGGTACACTTCAACTATGAGAGACAGAATGGGGGGAAAGAATCCAGGAAATCACATTGTAGGATTTTTAATGAATGAATTGGTAAATTCCTCGGTAAAATAAGTATTTGGTCACCTACAAACAAACAAGATTTCTGGCTCTCACAGACCTGTAACTTCTTCTTTAAGAGCCTCCTCTGTCCTCAACTCGTTATCAGTATAAAAGACACCTGTCCACAACCTCAAACAGCCTTCCTCTCACTCCCATTATCCTCACAAAAGAGGCATACACATCTCAGCCTGCTGATAAAGACATGAATGATAACAGTGTTTTTGAAAGGTTATTCTCTACTGTGTGCACCACGTCTTGGTATCAGATCCAATGAGACTGTGATGTCTGGGCTGAAAGGCCTTTCCACACATGTAAGCTAAGAAAACATCACCAGTGTGATAAACAGAAGTGCAGAGAAGGTCACCGAATAAAATAACTTTACAGGCTTGATGAGTAAAAGATAGCGAAGCCAACCATGAGGCATTGGCACCGACCAGTCACTGTTGTGTGGGGAAAAGATGCCAAACGTAAGCTCATTTGCACTTTTAACAGAACATCAGCCAAAACCAAATTGTAATTTATAAGGCTTTCAGCATTTTCTCGCCAACAGGCAAGAGAAAGGAAATCATTTACAGTGGGGCAAAAAAGTATTTAGTCAGCCAACAATTGTGCAAGTTCTTCCACTTAAAAAGATGAGAGAGGCCTGTAATTTTCATCCTAGGTGCACTTCAACTATGAGAGACAGAATGGGGGGAAAGAATCCAGGAAATCACATTGTAGGATTTTTAATTAATTAATTGGTAAATTCCTCTGTAAAATAAGTATTTGGTCACCTACAAACAAACAAGATTTCTGGCTCTCACAGACCTGTAACTTCTTCTTTAAGAGCCTCCTCTGTCCTCCACTCGTTAACTGTATTAATGGCACCTGTTTGAACTCGTTATCAGTATAAAAGACACCTGTCCACAACCTCAAACAGTCACACTCCAAACTCCACTATGGCCAAGACCAAAGAGCTGTCAAAGGACACCAGAAACACAATTGTAGACCTGCACCAGGCTGGGAAGAATGAATCTGCAATAGGTTAGCAGCTTGGTGTGAAGAAATCAACTGTGGGAGCAATTATTAGAAAATGGAAGACATACAAGACCACTGATAATCTCCCTCAATCTGGGGCTCCACGCAAGATCTCACCCCGTGGGTTCAAAATGATCACAAGAACGGTGAGCAAAAATCCCAGAACCACACGGGGGGACCTAGTCAATGACCTGCAGAGAGCTGGGACCAAAGTAACAAAGGCTACCATCAGTAACACACTACGCCGCCAGGGACTCAAATCCTGCAGTGCCAGACGTGTCCCCCTGCTTAAGCCAGTACATGTCCAGGCCCGTCTGAAGTTTGCTAGAGAGCATTTAGATGATCCAGAAGAGGATTGGGAGAAAGTCATATGGTCAGATGAAACCAAAATAGAACTGTTTGGTAAAAACTCAACTAGACGTGTTTGGAGGAGAAAGAATGCTGAGTTGCATCCAAAGAACACCATACCTACTGTGAAACATGGGGGTGGGAACATCATGCTTTGGGGCTGTTTTTCTGCAAAGGGACCAGGACGACTGATCCGTGTAAAGGAAAGAATGGATGGGGCCATGTATCGTGAAATTTTGAGTGACAACCTCCTTCCATTAGCAAGGGCATTGACGATGAAACGTGGCTGGGTCTTTCAGCATGACAATGATCCCAAACACACCGCCCGGGCAATGAAGGAGTGGCTTCGTAAGAAGTATTTCAAGGTCCTGGAGTGGCCTAGCCAGTCTCCAGATCTCAACCCCATAGAAAATCTTTGGAGGGATTTGAAAGTCCGTGTTGCCCAGCGACAGCCCCAAAACATCACTGCTCTAGAGGAGATCTGCATGGAGAAATGGGCCAAAATACCAGCAACAGTGTGTGAAAACCTTGTGAAGACTTACAGAAAACGTTTGACCTCTGTCATTGCCAACAAAGGCTATATAACAAAGTATTGAGATGAACTTTTGTTATTGTCCAAATACTTATTTTCCACCATAATTTGCAAATAAATTCTTTAAAAATCAGACAATGTGATTTTCTGGATTTATTTTTTCTCATTTCGGCTCTCATACTTGAGGTATACCTAGGATGACAATTACAGGCCTCTCATCTTTTTAAGTGGGAGAACTTGCACAATTGGTGGCTGACTAAATACCTTTTTGCCCCACTGTATATGCCGTGAGCTGATTATCGAGCCTTCATTGTAACTGTCGTGGGTACACTGTTATTTGCGTGGGGAGTGTTGAAGTAGAAAGTTCCACTGTAGCGCCCGGTACATTAATGGGAAACCCTACATATTTGAGCACCCTCTATGAAACGTCAAGCTACCCCACAGCACCCCCAAAAGAAAATCTCTGGCGCCACCACTGAGCCTGCAACCCCGTTTTGAAGAAATGTGCAGTGCAGAACAGGCTCATTGCAGCCACTAATGCTGTGATGAGACACACTTTTCTGCCAAATATCAGCATTTTCTTTATTTTCATTTGTTTGCACAGATTGCATAGTGGCAAAGTATTGCAACTTATTGTTCTAGCAAAGGGATTGCACAATTGTATTATGTATTTATTTTTTTGAGCACACAGAATTATGGAGCATTGTTTTATTATCAATGTTCTAGCAAAGTGATTTGTTTTGTTGTTGTTGAAAGGAATGCTCACATTCATATTGATGTATTTTTAATAAATGTTAACTTGGCCCATTACGTGACTATTTGTGTTGGGGGGGCTCGACTTTTTTTTTCTAAACAGAAAAAGTTTGAGAACCACTGCACTAAATGCACAGATACACACGCAAACATGGTCCACCTCCCATCCCTCACACACCCATCAACACAAACCCATGTCCCTGTGATGCAGCAGTCTATATGCTACTGAGGCGGTGTTTACACGAGAACGAAACGGGTTGTATCTGCTACTTTTCTCTCGCGTATTGACCGTTCGTTCACACAAGGCCGTAACGGACACGCGGAAATGGACACCGCAAATGATACCGGGTCCCAAGGTGGATAGATCTGCAAACGGAACGCTCTGGGGGGCCAAACGGCTCCGTGTGTACACCCTATACCAGGGGTATTCAACTAAAATTCAACGAGGTCCAGTTAGAGAAAATCTCCCCATGCAAAGGTCCGGAACCTCAAAATGTCTAACTTGCTTTATGAATTAGTGTGATATATATTGAAGTAGCCTGTAGCTTTATCAAGGTCTGCATATAATCAACAACTGACTGCCAATCAAATAAAGAAAGTACAATTCATAAACAACAATATGTATTGTCAATTATTACATGGTTTAGTTGAATACTCGATTCTGATTGGTCAATTCAGAACACGTGACACGTTGTTAATCCAGAACAGACAGACCGCTGTCAAGGACTTATTGACCGTTGTTAAGGACGCTCACATCTGCACAAAGAAGTCCGTTCGATTTAACTGTATACAGTTTGGCTGAAAAGCAAACTGCATGCAGTTTTTACGCAGCGGTCCAGACATAGACATCAAACGGCGACACATATTCATTTACCAGTTCCTTTGGCATTAAGGCAGGGATATCTAGATACTTTCCAAGGTTTGACATAATGAATTGTGCTACTTTTAAAGCAAGCAATGATGTTTTCAAATCTGTAATCAAAAAGCTCCTCAAAAACACTATCGAAGCAGTTCCTGCCGTTGCTACGTTAGTTCAAACAGTAACAACGGACTACTTTTCTTAGCGGATGCATGTCAATTTAAATCTTCGCGTCGGGATCCTGATCAGCCTGTCGGTGTTCTTTTCCCCATAATGACCGCGTCGCTGCACATTATCCCTTACTTAACATTGAACTATACAGATATACAGTAAAATACTGTGGATATGTGTAATGTTCCTCTCGGGCTGCATTTAAAAATAAAATAGAGAAAATAGATTAAAATAGCTTTTGAAAATATGTGCTTAATTTTAGATAAATAAAATAAAGTGTAGCAGCAGCTTGAGTTTCCCTTTTTCTTTGTTAACCGTTTCACATCATTACCTAACAGTTTCAGACGATTATAGAACAATATCAGTCTTTACATCATAACAATTGAACAGTTTTAAAGTTTCTCTTTCTTTCCCTCTTATATTGCAGTCCCTCACTCACTTTTTTTAATTCAGTGCGAGAATTGAGCTCGAGCTCATACACACATGCAGGTGCTCATTGGTTAGCCTCGGTTAGCCTGCCCTGGAACGATATTTAGTTTTAATTTTGATCCTGGTGGACTGATCATGGGCTGCTTATTTTTTGTGACCTCAGTTCTGACTTGAGAGGGAATGTTTGGTCAAACACTTTGTGTTTTGTCTCATAGTGGCGTGTTGTCTCTTTTAATGAGCGCCACGGTCTCTGAACAAATGAGACACTGGTTCTGTGCTCCCAGTGGGCAGGATGAACATGAATGAGTCCGTCCACTCAGCGTTAAAAGCTCTGTTCTCACTGTCCACTTTCCTCTTCTTGGAGAGCGCCATGTGTAATTATTTGTCTCTCCCTGTCTGCCGCTAACACGCCTGTTCACTCTCCTCTCCGCTTCTCTCTCTGTATCGCTAATTATTCTCTTCACTCACTTTCCTCTCCGCTTCTCTCTGCCGCTCTCTCATCTCTTCTTCTGTGTTTCTCTCCCTGTATCGCTCACTCGTCTCTTTTGCCCCCTGTCGGCGGCGGTTAAAATAGAATCGCCCCTTCAAAATTGAAATCCCCTATTAATGTATTGATTATAGGTCCGGGTCCGTATAGGTCAGCGTCTGGGTCCGGATCCGGACACCGACCTATACGATCATTTCCTGATAACGATGAAGCCATAGCCCCACCTCTGCTTCTCACTGCTGTTGCATGGTCAGTAGCTACTGCTGCTAGTGCTACTGCTACTGACCATGCTACAGATGTTAGTGCAACATCTACAGCTCCTCTACCACAACCATCAGCAACAAGTGGACATGGAGAATTACATGAACTACATGTTGCTGAAACTACTGCGGGGCATAAACAGAAGGGCAACCATGGCAACCATGCTCAGGGATCTTCTTCGCTGCTTTTGGTGTATTTTGTGGCAGAAGTACAGTGCCACTTACAGGCCCGGCATATGTACTACAGCGTTTCCAGTGGTCTGGTGTGAACGGATACATTAAATAAGCCGCATGCGTGTGAACGGAAGACTTTTTTGATAACGAATTCGGTCCGTTTGCGCTCCCGTGTAAATGGGGTCTGAGATAGTTATATCCTATCTCACACCTCTATACAGAGTGAGCTGTTTCCGCTGAGCTGGAGGGATTCACAGAGCTCAAAAAAGGGTTATCAGATGAATTGTCAGTCATAGAATTGTGTCAAGTCCCTGCTGACATGTGTATTCAAGACAATCCATAATCCGATCTCCGGTACCGGTGCACTCTCTCTCTCGCTCGCACAAAATGGCTCGTTCCACACACACACAGAGCCGAGCAGGAATGAAACACAGAGACCCAGACGTACTGTAGCATATTATTTTCGAATCAATCATTTTCGAATTAATTTTTTAATAAAAAAAACTTGTTTTTTTTTCATAAGTATTTTTCCTCCTGGTTCCCCCCCCCCCCCCCCCCCCCCCCCCCCCTGTCATGCCTCTGCGCTCCCCAGGGGGGGCGCGCCCCCCACTTTGAGAAACACTGTCCTAAACCAACTGTGTGTTTTCTCTGAATTAGTGAGAGTGTTTGTGTGAACATCAAATCCAGTTTGTAATGTGTGTCCTCTAGAGAAGTCTAGACAAGTTGGGCATCGGGTGTGTTCCCTGAATCAAAGCAGCTGCACTTCTGTGTGTTCTCTAAATCTACCAAGCAAATTCTCACATGAAGCCGGCTGCCACTTAAGCAACAAATAAGATTCACTTCTGAAAACAACCAACAAATGCCCTTTTTAAATTGGTATGTGTGTGTGTGTCTGTCTGTGTGTGTATTTTGATTTGATTAGGTATTCTTTCCCTGAACAGCACCGTCACGCATCAGCCGTCAGACCAAACCGTGACCTTCCTCAAACACTCGAGTGTGTGTTTGTGTCTCTGTGGATGCATACATTCATAGTGTATGTGTGTGTTTTGGGGTTGTTTGCGTAAGATTGCATGCATTACCCAAATTTGTGAGGGTTGTTGCTTTTAAATTTAAGTGGTTTTTACCTCTCAGTGTTTATTTATTTGTGTGTGTGTGTGTGTGTCAGATTATATAACTGCTTGGCAGAGATGCTTGCAGGAGAGATTCTCTCTGTGACAAAACCCTTTGGATTTTGTGTGTGTGTGGGTGTGTGTGTCACATTGTGTGACAGTGGCAGGCCACCAGCTGAGTGACAGATTGTGTCGAATGGTGCAGAACTGCAGCAACCAGGCACACTAAACAGACTCCAACTTACTGCAGTGCCACACACACACACACACACACACACACACACACACACACACACACACACACACACACACACACACACACACACACACACACACACACACACACACACACACACACACACACACACACACACACACACACACACACACACACACACACACACATAGGGACTTTGTCGAGTAGAGCAGGGGACTACAGTATTGTATTGATATGCATTTTCAACACATTTCACTTAATTCACCATCCCTTTCTTTGTATCTCCCTCCTTCCCTTTGTCACACTCTCCTATTTGTCTTCTCTGCTTCCTCTGCTCTTCCTTCCCCCCAAATGCCTCCTGCCCTCCTCACTATGTTTCCTCTCCTGGCAGTTTGACCTCCTTATTTCCCCTTCCTCCCCGGGAAACACCTCTCTCTCTTCCTCTTTCCTTCACTGCACCGGTCTGTCTTCGGCCTCACCTGCTCATCCAGCCATAGTCAGTTTTATTTTCTCTTTCACTCTGATCGTAAGGTCCCATTCAGCCACAAGGAGAGGATCCACTTCCAGCAGCTACTACTTTTACTAATGCACCACAGTACGTATGTACTATAATAAGGAAGGATTGTACTGCTGCAATCTTTAGCCACTCTACTACTGCTGTCAACAACAACAACAACAACAACCAATTATTGCAATCCTATATTCACACATTAATGAACATGAATCTTACATTTTTGTTGAAATCACGATATGGACTATTGCAATATTCAAATTGCAAGAAGGACAATATTTTGTAAAGGTTTTATTAAGTTTGGCACCATTATAGAATACAAGAAAAATATAATACAAATATTTACATAAACATAAAACAAGTTAAAGTAAAAATGTCCAATAACAAAAGATACAAAATACATATATTTATATAAACATATTTTTTTATTTCATTTTTTTATCACCAGTAGCTTAACGTATCAGCATTTGCACTTTGCAACACAGTAACAATAAGAGTTTGTATTACAGTAAGGATTGTATAACTTCCCTAAATCACATAAACAAAATGTTTTAAGTTAACAAAAAAGAGATTAAACTATTTACTGTACATGAACATACGAAGTTTAGGTAGCCATGTCCAATAAAAGAATAGATCAAATAGATATTCAGATCGATATCTTTTTTCTTTCCTTTTATTATCATCATAAATAGAAAACAGACTTATGAATAGAATATAAATAACAATAAAATATGTATTTACTGAGTATTGTATATCATCTATCAGACAGAGTTGTACAGTAGTACTGCTCTCCTCCTCCTCTGCTGCCCTGACAGTCAGCTGTACCCTCTGTACTCATCTGTTTTCTGTCTCTCTCAATCATCTTCAGGTTTGTTTGACCTCATTCCACTCTCCTCTGTTTCCTGTCCTCTGTATTTCTCCTTAACTCTGTCTCCCACTCTCCCTGCTTTCCAATTTGCAGTCATCATCTCACCTTCCACTCTATTTGTTTCCAGTCTCCCTCTGTAAGTGTTGTTTTAGTTTTTAGTTTTATCACCTCACTCTGCCTCTCCTCAGAGGATAAGACGTTTGTTTCATCTGCCTCTCATGCGGGTTAGGGAGGACAGTTGGTTTCTGTGTTGTTTAAGGCTGAGTGTCTTGGTGGAGGATTGTCTTTGTACCAGGTGTTATCCTTTGTGCAGAAATAGTTATTGATGCAGTGCTCCCCAGATTCTGAAATATATTAGTCAAGCTCAATTATACATAGTATGAGAGCTGGCATCTTCTGGTAGTGAAAAAACTGTGTCAGAAAAAAGTATATTAGCACTAACAGATTATAAAATTCATGCTAGTTTGTTGTATAACGGAAGTGATACGTTGTCGTTGTCATAGAAACAATTAAAGAGCATTGGGACGGACGTTCCCCAGTTCCACGCCTTTCTGCCAGAAAAAGGCGCTATGTGTACACGGGCCCTAAATTGCTGGGGAGACAGTTAATTTGAATGGTCTGTACCCTACAAAGGGTACAGCTATCACAATATCAGGTATAGATCACATGACCCCTTTTAACATTGCAATACATCTCATTTAAACTTAGTTACATCCACACTCTCAAACATACCGCAAAACAATCTCTTTAAATGCAGCAAAAACAATACAGTATATTGAATGATCTGTTTATCAGTAAGTCCATCTGTCACGATCAGTCTTTATGGTGTTTTGTCTTGTTTCATGTTTTATGTTGAAAGGTCTTCACTTCCTGTCTTGCCTGTTTCTGTCTGCGTTGTGTCTTGTTTAAATCTGTCTGTGGTTCCCGGTCGTTAGTTTCCCTGGTGTGTCTAATTTACCCGATTGTGTTCACCTGGTGTCCCTGTGTTTTCTCCTCCCTCCTCATCTGTGTCTTGTTTCTGTGATTAGTCTTGTGTGTATTTAAGTTCTGGTTTTTCTGTCTGTCTTTGTCGGTTCGTCTTTTGTCATGACTAGTTCGTCGGTGAGTGTTCTGTTTTGTCTTTGTTGTTCACCTAGCCTTGAAATAAAGGAATTTGCACTTTAATCTGCATTTGGGTCCTACCTGCTTCACACACCGTGACAGTACGAACCGACCACATTATGGACCCAGCAGACTCAGCCCTTTTGATGCGACAGGCGGAAAGTCTTGGATACTCTATGGAGTACATTTTTTATACATGGAAAGGCGCCTCATCTAGACGGGGTAGAGAGGCTGCGTTGAAGGAGGCACGTCAGGAGGTTGCTCGCAAGCCCTGGCTCTGGAGCTTGTTGCCCGAGTGGCTTAGGGTTTTCTCACGTAGCCCTGAGTACCAGGCTTCATGTTCTGACCCTTTCCTGGGGTCTGGTCTGGCGTTTGGAGGTCCACGAAGCCTCCAAAAGACTCCTAAAGGACGAAAGGCCAGGGTTCCAGCGCCAGTTCAGGCTCCAGTGCCGGACCCAGCAGCCATGGTTCCGTGCTCCAGTACCATCCCACATAGCCATGGTACCGTGCTCCAGTACCACCCCACACAGCCATGGTTCCGGCTCCAGTGCCGGCCCCAGCAGCCATGTTTCCGGCTCCAAAACCGGCCCACACAGCCATGATCCAGGCTTCAGCTCCGGACCTTACAGCCATGTTTCCGGCTCCAGAACTGGATCTTACAACCGTGGTCCCTGCACCAGAGCTGGCCCATACAGTCATGGTCCCGACTCCAGCACCTCGTCTCCTGCTGGCTCCCCAGCCGACGCCAGCTCCCCGAGTCTTGTCGGCGTACCGGCCGACTCCAGCACCTCGTCTCCTGTTGGCTCTCCAGCCAACACCAGCTCCCCGAGTCTTGTCGGCGTACCGGCCGACTCCAGCACCTCGTCTCCTGCTGGCTCCCCAGACGACGCCAGCTCCCCGTGTCCTGTCGGCGTGCCGACCGACACAAGTTCCCTCTCAAGTCCCCTCTCAAGTTCCTACCCGAGTCCCCTCTCAAGTTCCTACCCGAGTCCCCTCTCCAGTTCCTACCCGAGTCCGCTCTCCAGTTCCTACCCGAGTCCCCTCTCCAGTTCCTACCCGAGTCCCCTCTCCAGTTCCTACCCGAGTCCCCTCTCCAGTTCCTACCCGAGTCCCCTCTCCAGTTCCTACCCGAGTCCCCTCTCGAGTTCCTACCCGAGTCCCCTCTCGAGTCCCCTCTCGAGTCCCCTCTCGAGTCCCCTCTCCAGTTTCCTCTCCAGTTCCCTCTCAGGTCCCCTCTCGAGTTCTCTTCTCTAGTTCCTCCTTTAGTCCCTCCTTTAGTCCCTCCTCTAGTCTCTCCTCTAGTCCCCTCTCGAGTCCCTTCTCTAGTTCCCCTCTCGAGTCCCCTCTCGAGTTCCCCCTTGGTTCCCCTTTCGAGTCTCCTCTCGAGTCCCCTCTCGAGTCACGTCTCAAGTCCCTACCCAATGTCCTGGTCCGTTGGAGGTTCCGCTGGGGGTTCTGCCAACTCCATGTCCTGTCCCGTTGGAGGCCCCGTCAACTACTCCTCTGCCGGGGGTCCTACCAATCGTATGTCTGTCCCGTTGGAGGTCCCGCCGTCTACTCTCCTGCCGGGGGTCCTGCCAGCTCCTTGTCCTGTCTCGTTGGAGGTCCCGCCAACTACTCTCCTGCCGGGGGTCCTGCCAACCCTTTGTCCTGTGCCGTTGGAGGCCCCGCCGACTACTCTCCTGCCGGGGGTCCTGCCAACCCTTTGTCCTGTCCCGTTGGAGGTCCCGCTGTCTACTCTCCTGCCGGGGTCCTGCCAACCCTTTGTCCTGTGCCGTTGGAGGCCCCGCCGACTACTCTCCTGCCGGGGGTCCTGCCAACCCTTTGTCCTGTGCCATTGGAGGCCCCGCCAACTACTCTCCTGCCGGGGGTCCTACCAACCCCTTGTCCTGTTCCGTTGGAGGCCCCGCCATCCTCTGTCTCGCCGGGGGTCCTGCCAATCCCGTGTCCTGGTCCTCTTCCGTGGGGGATCCTGCCGAGGCCTGTCCCACCAGCTCCGGTTCCTGTCCGGCCGACACCGGGTCCTGCCCGGCCTCCGGCGCTGGCCCGTCAGCGCCTTCCTGCCCGGCCTCCGGAGCTCTCTGGTCTTCGCCCTCGAGCCCGGCCCTCTGTGAGCCGTGGTCTTCGCCCGCGAGCCCGGCCCCCTGACTCTTCCTGCCGCTGCCCTCGCCCTCGAGCCCGGCTCCCTGAGAGCCGCGGTCTTCGCCCTCGATCCCGGCCCCCTGAGAGCCGCGGTCTTCGCCCTCGATCCCGGCCCTCTGAGAGCCGCGGCCCTCGTCCTCGAGCCCGGCCCCCTGACTCTTCCTGCCGCTGCCTTCGCCCTCATGCTCGGCCGCCCGAGTCCCCCACCTTAGACTCTGCCTTGCCCCCGGGCCGTCCGCCCGAATCCCCCTTTTTGAACTCTGCCTTGCCCCCAGGCCGTCCGCCCGAGATCCCTTCCTGGTCCTCTGCTGTGCCTCTGGGCGGTCAGCTCAGTCCCGTCCTACTGATCCCCTCCACCCACCCTGGTGGCCTAGTGATACGTCCCTCCTCCGGACCCCCTCCACCCACCCTGCTTAAGGTTTTGGACTTTTGTGTTTTTTTTTGGGACGTCTGGGATCCGTCTCTCGAGGGGGGGGGGGTACTGTCACGATCTGTCTTTATGGTATCTTGTCTTGTCTTGTTTCATGTTTTATGTTGAAAGGTCTTCACTTCCTGTCTTGCCTGTTTCTGTCTGCGTTGTGTCTTGTTTAAATCTGTCTGTGGTTCCCGGTCGTTAGTTTCCCTGGTGTGTCTAATTTACCCGATTGTGTTCACCTGGTGTCCCTGTGTTTTCTCCTCCCTCCTCACCTGTGTCTTGTTTCTGTGATTAGTCTTGTGTGTATTTAAGTTCTGGTTTTTCTGTCTGTCTTTGTCGGTTCGTCTTTTGTCATGACTAGTTCGTCGGTGAGTGTTCTGTTTTCTCTTTGTTATCACCTAGCCTTGAAATAAAGGAATTTGCACTTTAATCTGCATTTGGGTCCTACCTGCTTCACACACCGTGACACCATCGTGTGTGAATACATTTAACAGTTGCAGCCAGAAAAATAGTACAAAATATATAATCCACATGGTCACTGTTCCAGGTTTTCTCAATAGCCACTGGAATGGGTCCCACTATAGTCATGTCCATATCCTGTTCTTTCCGTGTTAGATCAGTTCAACGAAAGACATCTTCATGCAAACAAATAAATCAAATGTATCTACTCAATATAAAGGCTAAACTGGCCCAAATTTAATATTTAAACAAATGTAAGAGTTGACACTGCATGTTTTGGCTGTTTCGAATGAGGGTTGAAATATGTTCAAAATCATATTTTTTCAGTCAAAGCCAGTTGTCATTAATCATACTTTTTAGTCATAGATTATTGGTTGTGGCAGATTTGTTGCAATTTTTTTGTTCTATTTACACTGTAGCTTGTCTCAAACTTGATATGTTACACTGTGGCACTCACGCATATCTTGTTAGCTTGCAATGATTCTGCAAGATCCCTGCAGTGATGTTGTTGCCTAGTGCCCGTCATTCTCAACAACATGTGGCCTTGTTTATCTTTTTACAAAAATGTTGTTCTCATTTAAGCTTGTTCATTAGTGACCTTGGCATGATGCATGTTATCTGGAAGACATAATGTGAAATGTCTGTGCAGGAATGGCATTTAAATGTAGAGTAAAAACACTGGATTTATAAAGTGATTTTGTACTTTATCAGGCACATAATTCGCCCATTCACCCGGGGGGTTCCATGTGTTTCACATTAAAAGCCTAACAGCATCTTAAACGTCAAAATATCCCCTTTTTTTGCAGGCTTTTATGTGGAAGACTGAGAGAAAGTTTTTTGTTTAATTTGCATTAGTTTTAGTTTAAGATAATGATATTAGAATTAAGCCTCCAAAGACTGGATATGTTGCATTGTTATATCCATGTCTGTCCAAAATGACTTCACCTCATAATTTCATCCAATTACATATTTGTGTGAAATTGTCCTGATTGGAATATGATTTCTTGAGTTACAGTATGGCCAAAAAACGCCCAGAATGAAAAGGGTTGAGTACAGTAGGGTTTGTACTCAATTAGCCATAAATGGAATTTATCATTGATCACCTTGTTGCTAATTAACTGCTGTGGACTTTGTATGGTAAAAGAAGATACAACCATTTTGTCTTGGCTTCAGTAGTCCAATGTGACTGTTGGCTGATGGCTTTGTCTCGTGTGTGTTTGACTCGATCTAGAGTAACAGCGGACATCGACAGGTTTGTTTTCTTTGTGACTTTTATTCAAACTGGCATCACCTTCATTGCCAAAGACTCTATTCACCTCTTGGTAGGTGTGGTGGGGGGTTGTGGTTATCGATTGTTGGCCTCCATTCCAGTTCCACTTCCTCTCCTTTTCAAACGCAACTGACCCTGACACCCAATCACAGTCTGCCGCAAGCCGCCTGTCAGCCGCATCGCTTGATGTCATCCCAGATAACTAATGGAAAACCCAACACGTCTCCAAGCGTCTCAAGAATAATATTGGCAGCATGTCTGTCCAAATCTTTCTTAACATACAACGGGGAATTTAAGCTTGTTGCGCTGAGTGACATTTGGGATTTTTTTTATTGTTTCTTCTCTGTATGAAAGCAGCTGTGTGGGTTGTAGTATTGCAAGATCTCAATGGTGTTACACTGTGCATGGTCTAAAAGGTTTGTAATCAAAGGAGTGGCATACCAAGGAATGTATTTCGGGCCGCTCTCTCTCAGCACGACGATTAACAGAAGTGTGAGCTTTTCTGAGGAGAATTCCTTATTGTGGTTCGACCAATATGAGTCTGGTTGATAATGACACATATATGTTTTTGTTGAGAATTGGTCATTAAAGGAGCACTTTTATGCTCATTTTCAGGTACATAATTGTATTTTGTGCCTTACATTGACATGTCTCCATGCTTTAATGTTCAAAAAGTTCTTTATTTTTCTCATACTGCCTATGCTGCAGCACCTCTTTTCACCCTCTGTCTGAAACCAGAGCCCAGTCTGCTCTGATTGGTTAGCTGACCCGCTCTGTTGTGATTAGTCAAACGCTTAAAGATGTACCGCCCCTTAACCAGTCATGTACAATGTGTTACTGTGATATGGAAGTAAACAAATGAGTGCAAAGGAGGCGTTTCAGTCAGGAGGGAGTGTGTGGGAGAGAAACGTTAGTCTTTGCAGACCATTTACATGCACTAAAACATATACAACACACTATAGGAAAGGGAAGACCCCCCAAAAGCATTAAAGAGCTCTTTAATATTTAATGCTACAGCTTTTCTATGGATACACACATATTTTATTTGAAGATGGTTTCACTTTGAATCTTATAAGAAGCGTAAGGTTTAAGGTTAAGGATGAATATATATGCATAGAATATCTCTATAAATATTAAAGATGTAGCTTGGTCAGAAAACTTTCTTTTTGTAGTTGGTTGGTTTTAATAAACACAATATCTCATAAAATCAGTTATTTAATGCAAAGCCCTAACCAAGTTTTTGCTGCTGTACATAAACGACCTTCCTGCTGCGACTCGTGCTGCAGTCCCATCAACATCAATAGGCAACCAATGCATTCTTGATTAGGCGTGGACACGGTAATTGTTTTCATTGCCTTGGATTGGAACGACATTGAATTTAATGTGGTCCATCGATCTTTTGTTGCGGGGAAATTGGGTTTGTTACCAGCGTTGTACATCTCTCACGGCCCACGTATTAACCTTTTGTACCCTCGTTTCTCTCACCAAATGTTTCTCTCCAGACTTGTCTCTCTTTATCTTGCCCCATCCTCTCTTCGTTCTCCTGTCTCATTCTCCCACTCTTTGACTTCTTCATTTATATATCTTCCCTTCTGTTTTTCACTCCCTCCTTTTTCTTCCATTTTTCTCCCCTTCATTTTTCTCCAATCATTTTCTTTCAATTTAATAACTCCTATTGCTCACTAAATCCATACTTGCCCAGGCGGTATATTACTAATAAATAACTGATAGTTGTAATCACCAAACACTTTTTATTTTTGTAGCTTTGAAGAAGGGAATTAATCAATATTGTTGATGTTCTGATTTTGTTGTCTGTCAGCTAATTGATTTACTTAAAGAAAGCATTTAAAATGGTCAATCTTTCTGACTACTTACTAATACTCTTTCTAGTCTCTTTCATCGCCAAAAGCTCCAGGTTCTTTGTACAGGGACATTTCTGTCAAGTTTTTAAATGAGCATATGACAATAGATGTTTGAATTTCATACGAAAATGTGAAGTTTCGAGCCACTGTCATTGTGATAACACAAATGACACTATGGCGCCACCACATCTAAGTAATAATTGGTAACACTGCTTGATACTACCCTGAGGAGGTAGAGACCAAAACACAGCCTAAAGGGTTAAGTTGTAAAGAGTGTCAATAGTGGACTTACATTAATACTGTAGGTCGGACAGGAGTATTACTCCAAATTAATACTTCGTTGGGCGACTTTTTGATGACTTGTTCACCATATCAATATACCGCGTTATAGACTGTGTTCAAACAAGGTCCCTTTAAAAAATAAAAAATAAACTGCAGAATTAAAGTATCATTGTTGAGATTATGATGGTTTTGACTTTTTGGTTTGCTTGGTTTTCTCTTCTTGTGCACTGATTTTCTTAAGCTGAACAGCCGAGAGTGATTTCTCACACTGACGGGCTCCTCAGCTGCTCAACATATCAGTCGGTGGGGGTACTGGACACCCTTAAACTAAAGCGACATTGACCGGGATCCTACTGTTAGATTTGTGTGTCAGGTTCTTGAGACATATGACCATTTATTTTGAACTTTGTCTTTCTCTTTCCCTTTGTCTTTCCCTGCAGTCAGAGAACCGAGCCAGTCCAAAGGACAGCGCAGAGCCAGCTGTGGACCTGCTGGGCCTGGGTAAGACATTACCAACCTTCTACCAATGCAAAATATACAGAAACACCCTCGGACAATATAATGACTTGTAAAACTGTATTCACACAACTGCCTCACATGCCAGTTTTTTTTTATAAAACAATATGTGCTGGGTGATGTAATAACATTTGTAGTTTGATATTGTAACAATTGAAATTAAAAGGGAAAGGATCAATGTTGTCAGGCTTTATTTTAGTCATGTACAGAGATCTTTTGATGCACTTCAGTTACTTATTATTAGGGGTGCACCGAATGGGAAATTCTTGGCTGAAACCGATACCGAAAATAGGAAACAGTTGGCCGAAAACCGAATGCCGAAAGGCCGAAAATGATTAATATAAATATATATATATAATGTATACATTTTTTACCAATGTTGTTCAGCTACCTGATTATGGAAATAGACATGATTATGGCAACACTTAACTTACATAATAATCACTATTATGGGTCCATAAAACATTTATTCAGCACTTTTGAATGCATACAGTACATTTATATATGTCATGTATTATTGCTAAAAAACATTATATCGCAGTCTTAGTGTCGCCAACTCGTTTCTAATATGCAAAGACAACAAATGCGTCTATGATGTATTTTCGATCAGACGAGATCTCTCTCCCCCGTCTGTGTGCGAGGGGGCGGGGCAGTTTACACACACGCAGCTGCTACATGCAGCGGAGCACACTGCGGAGATGGCGGAGAGAACGCGCTCCGAGGTGTGGTTAAACTTGACCCGTCTCGATGTGGAGAATACTTGTTACCATAAGTGCAATAAGAGTTTAGCATGTAAGCACGAGCAATTTGTCTAAACATTTAGCAAAAGTGCACCGCATGCAGACGGAGGAATGTACCGGGTTCGACCGTCTTTCTAGCAGCTCTGTAGCCCCATCCACGAATAACGTTTCCACGTCAGGTGTTATGTATGCTAGCAGCAACACACGGAGTTAACTACATTATACAAACATGGGTTAATGATTAGAGGTAACTGAGTTATTTAGTTTGTTAAAATGTTAAGATTATTTAATACGATTTGTTAAAGGCTCAGGGCAATCTCGATGACAAAGGTCAATGTCCCCCCCCCCCTGTGAGCCAGCCGTGAGCATGGTCGCCGTGTCTTTATTACGTCATCACAACAACACGTTAGGTTACCAACGTAAGCCTGTTCTGACATTCGGTGATATTTTTTCGGCCGAAAGCCGAAAGGGCCTTTTTAACCATTTTCGGCCGATAATTTTCGGTGGCCGAATATTCGGTGCATCCCTACTTATTATACTATCTGGCAGCTAATACATCAATGGTGGCTTCAGGCCGACATGTCTGACACAACTGTGAGAAGAATACTGTTGGATCCACTAAATAGTCTATTAATGTCCTTCACTATTTAATTAGAATTTATGAGAATTCCAAATAAGAAAAGAAAAACAAATTCTCCTTTTATATCTGAAACACAGATGATGGTGTTTCACAACCCGTCATACTCACTCGAGGATAAAATAAATGTTGCCTTTTTTGAAAAACCAATGCAATGATCAATTTCTGAATCTGGGAACATTTCAATAGTTTAAAGATAAAAAGTAACATTTTAGAGGATCATTGTAGAAAATATGTTGTCAGCTTGGCTTAATTGGAATGGCTTGATAAGCAATTGCCATCTCAAAAGCGTACTGAGTAAAACCACGCTATAGCACTAGCAAGGTGGTTGGAAGGAGGGAATTTATTATGCTCAATCGCTTTTTGTGGCGTTAGATCTTAAATCTACAGAAAATAAGGAAAAATAAGTAAGAGGGTATTCGTTTTCTGGTGTCTAGACTGAACTTTTAAAGTAGAGAAGACCATGGTTTGTTTTAAGCATACTCCATACAAACTATGCCTTTTAAAATATGCACCATCTGGCTAATGTTAATTTGTAATGACATTCATCATTGGCATCATATTCTTGTAGCTCTCCAATTCTTACACTGCATGTTTCTACTGAACTCGACTCGCCATTGTTGGTCTTCTATTAGCAAAAGTTGTGTCCTGTACCTAGAATTATTTTGGTACCACCTCAGTCTCTAGAGTCAGATCCAGACGAGCTGATACTTAAAGGTGAAGTTATTCTACTGCAGACCACTGACTGGTCAAAAAGAATTGCCACCAGTGTGACACGAATAGCCTTAAAAAATCAGCCATTTCTTCTGGCACACCATGGGGATCAGTTGAGAATCCCGCCTACCCTAAAGGAGAACGATCTACAGTGGTTAGTTTAGTCGAGTTCAGCCAAACCCAGCAGTGGAAAGTTTGGTGATATTGAACAATCATGCTATTACTAAAAACACCTTAAACTGAAAAGGACATTGCGTGCTGGTGTTGGTTAACCTTAGTGGATTAGGGTTAGGGTTACAGAGAAAACACAGCAAGTCATGGTTGGCTCAGGGTTGTAACCATCAATGTGTAGTGGCACCTTATCTCCCAATACAGGTCTATACTTTATCTATTGTTTTATTTAGACTATGCTGAGTTCAAGCTGCACTGACAGTAGAAAAAGAGCCATTGGATGCAACATTGATAAAACATTCCCAAGTGTGAACGCCCTGCTATAAATAACTATGCTACATACCTTCCAGCCACGTCGAGTGGATGAGATTTCACACATAATCAATAAGTCAAACACGTGGCAGTACGCCTTCAGCACTCACACTTCCCCCCGTCTCTCCATCCATCTCTTCTCCGGTTACATTACTCTGCTGCTATGAAAGAACTGCTTTAGTTTCTGTATCAACAATTTTTGTTCATTTAAATTCAATTTAGCAGGCTCTGCTCAAACGAAAGTGTAAACAATATTGCGAGACCAATTATCTTTCCATCCATGCTCTGTCTGCTTGGTATGCCAAACAATATTAGCTTTTTTCAAATATTATTAGTAATGCTTTTTGTTTTTATACATAAGAAAAACACTTCACACATGTTTTTTTTTCAGGTGTTGTTGGATAGCTTTGGAGTCCCGCTATGATAAATGCTTTCTCAAAATAGCTCTCTTCAGGAGCCACTGAATCAATTTCAGAAACGTTTGTAGATGGAGCTGGCTGTTCTTCCTGTCTTCACCTTTACCGTGGTCTTTCCCTGCAGTAATGGTCCTGATGAGCTGAATTAACACTCGTGTTCAGACAGAATAATCAGGATTCTTCCTCAATGTTGTCTAATCTAATCAACTGTCCTTGTGTTGTACCTGTCTTAACCTCTAGTCACATGTGTCTCTCAGTATTGTTAATTGGGAGAAGGACTACTTATATTAAAGGGACCCAGGATGGGGCATTTTGTTTTTTCTGCTTGTTTCCATTCAATAAATGTTTTGTCCGAACCTTTGAAATATGCATGATCAGACGTAACGATTTTTTGCCAAAGAAGCCAGAGGCGGCTTCTGTACTCCAGACAGAGACAAATATGGCAGAAGAAAAAGTTAGCTGCATCATTAACAAATCTGGTTATCTAAAATAAAGAATTACCATTTTAGCCTCAAGTCAACGTTTTTTTTTCAACATGTTTTGGTTAAATGCCTGAAATAAGATCTGTGGTTCACACTAACAACTCTTTGGAGTCAGGCTCACCTGAGCTCTCTGGACATGTAATGGTTTCCCTTCACTGCGTTGTCCCAGAGAAGCAATATTCTGCAGGTTCTGAAAGTTCCCCGTGTTCATAGAACTTCGTGACTTCATCACCCACTCTCGGCCAAGCTTTATTTCAATTTTTGTTCTACAACATAAAATATGTTAGTAACCCAACCCCACTCGTAAATGCCCGAAGCTTCTACCATATGTGTCTTAAAAACAATGGTTGCTTACAAGGGGCAAAATGAGACTACTTAATGTCATCATGCAGAACACGAGTCCCCCTTTAGCTTAGCGGTGGTGACAAGAAGTCAGGTGACTGTGATGTTTATGGCCTGACATCAGCTTTTTACTTCTGCCGATTCCATTTACGCTTCAAAAAACCTTAAACAAACATGAAGTGCACAAATATGTCATGTTATGTAATGTCATATAATGTAATGAGAGACTGGGCTTTTTGGGCCACTGGTGGTCTCCATGGCAGTTCCTCCTGTCTCTGTTACCAAACGTGTTGTTACCAAAGCAAATGTTGAATATTTGTGTCTGTTGTTTTGTATTTGTTGTGCATTTTGATTAAATCATTCTTCAACTCTGAGAAGTATGGCAGCAGCAACATCACTATAGAAACTATTAAAAAATGTTCTACCATTTCAATGATTGAGAGATCATTCTCACATTTATTAAAACATATATTCACATGCAGTTAATAAGGTCAAGATGTATCCCTTGTGCAGTGGCCTTAATGGGACAGCCTCCCACTGCTAAATGGATGTGTGTGTAGGCAAAAGGGGGTGGGGGTGATTATAAAACACCCCCTATCCTGGACTGTAAGGGTTTCCATGGTGAAGTTGAGAGTGCTCTAAGGAAACAGCTATATACCCGTAATAAAGGACGTGGGCTCATTGCCCAAAATGGTAGTGATGATAATGATGGGCTCTTTTCTCCCTGTGGCTCATTTCCATGGCAATGGGTGAATGAGTTTTTGTTGAAGAGGGGGGCGTTGAGAATAGAAGGGTATTCAATGCACATGGAACCCTTTTTTTCTCCTTCTCTTTGAAGGAGACTTTGACTTACACCTGTCATTCTTGTTAACCTCTAATATGCATGATCATACCAGGCTTTGATCTTCTAGCAGCAATTTACAAATGCATTTTCAAAGTAAAAGCCAAGGTCATAAAGGACATTAAGGTCAAGTTAACTCATTTATTTAAACTGGCCAATTTCAGAAATGTGCCTCAGGATTTGATGGCTAGAGAGCGGGATGAAGAAGCTCCTTTCCAATTAATTCTTTGAAAACTGGTTCTAATAAGTGTAGAAGTAAGATGAAAATGTAATGGTTTTAAAAAGGATGTCAAATTGTCTTCCCAGCCTTCTAGCAGTAAATGCCTTTCCTTTTACTATGCTGTCCCACTTATGGTGCTCAGTCTTGTTCACACTTTAAAAGGGCTAAATTATGGATGTTTCATCGCTGTGGTTATATAAATGACCTCTGCTACTCGCTGGCTCTTAGCCACACACACAATTCACTCTTTCTTCCCTTTCACACACTCTCTCTCCTCCCCCCTTCTGCCTCTCCGTCACACTCCTTTTCTCTCTCTGTGTGGTGACTGTACATGATGTAGTGGGGGTGTCCTCTCATGCACCATGGTGAGGGGTCTCTCTCTGGCACTCCCAACCTCCATCCATACAGGGAGGCATTGTCAGGAAATGTTGGCTTCTCTCGTGTCAATTGTTTTATGTGCAGGGTAGTATGATAAACTTCCACACGTTGTTAGCAATGAGACTAAACCAGTGGTTCCCAAACTTTTTCAGTCGGGACCCCCTTGGGTATTGGAAATATTTTCGGGACCCCCCAACCCGGTTCCCATCTATATTGGTAGGAATAATTGTATATTGTTGTAAAAACATTACATTTTCTCTGCTAATAATAAGAAGATACAAAGATCCAACTATCATTTTATATTTTTATTATTGATTACACATGAACAAAAGTGCTTGTATAGATACTGTGAATTAATTTGGCCTAATTAAAACTGGTTGGCCATCTTCCCTGAGTAGTAGATTTTTTAATTCAAATTTCTTTAAGGAAAATATATGAATTAACTACTATTTCTACTGCAGGTTGCAAACGATCACATCACTTTACCATTCCTATTCCACACATAGCTTATCAATGACTTGTGTGTGCTTGCTTTCCCTCACAGATCTTCTCAAAGCGGGGCTGTTGTTTTGAGACTGCCCCTCAGTTCATTCTCAATGTTCAGCTTTGATCTGTATTTTGTTTTGATGGCAGCAACAGCAGAAAAAGCCTATCTCACACAAGTAGGATGTTGCAAAAGGCAGCATTATGCCCACAGCTCTCTGACCAATGAGATATTTTCGAGCAGTGTTTGTTTACAATTGAATAATAATAATAACAATGCATTTGATTTATATAAGTGAACTTTAGAAACAACGTCATCTCAAGGTGCTTCACAAAGCTAAAAGGAGAAAATAATAAAATAAAAAAATCTTCCCGCGACCCCCCCTGCAGTACCTCCGCGACCCACCAGGTATCACTGGACTAAACTATACAGTTATTTTTAGGAATATGTTCAGTTTAAAATAAGTATGTTGTCATAATGAACGAATTCCTGTTTCCTGGTAGTGTTTGTTTGACCCACCCATCCACTGTGACATCCTCTTACAGAAGTGCAGAAATTAGTCCTTAACCCGGAAATGAGTTAGCATTTTAGCTCTCCCTGGTTTCACTGTCTCAAAGTCAATGTTTGGAATGAGTATTTGGTTAGATTCCCAAAAAAAGGTCTGTAGTTTGTACTAGCTCATGAGATTTTCCCGTTTGTTCTACGACATAGAATACCTCAGTAAATGGGGATTTTGGTGGTCTAATGGAGGGGTTCCCAACCCCCGGTCCGCGGACGGGTACCGGGCCGCGGAGGTGTTACTGCCGGGCCGCGAAATAGCTGTGAGTTTATCGTAATATTTGCAGAATTATAAATATATAAAAATATTTTATCAAAAAAAATTGTATTTATTTTCGTATCTATACCATATCATATTATTTCATCTGAAACATATCAAATAAATCAAAATTGGTTAGCATAAAGTCTCTCGTGCGCAGAGAAAGTTAAATGGCAGTGCATACATTGTTTGAGATATATTTCATTTTAAGGACATTGCGGCCAGGGGTGTAGAGTTATTTTTTTATTTGTAAAACTTCCTTCACTTCATGAAATGGCTGCAGCATCAGGAGGCAGCCTCTGAGAAGTGCAGCACCAGCGTGACACACCGCCTTCACTGTGTTCTCCACTGCAGGCTGCTACGTTTCAACCACACACACCTCTACACACACACACACACACATCGAGCGGCCCGATTATTCCCCCTATTACTCATTGTATGAAGGAAATGTCCGGTCACAAAGGCGCATGATGTGTGTATATGTGCTCTACTCAGCTCCGCTGTGTGTGTGTATGTTCGGTGTGTTTGTGTGTGTCCAACAACGGCATTTGTTTTCAAATGACCATGAACAGTAATTTACACACATCTGGCCAACTCCATAGGTATGTGGGAGTTCCCAAAATAAGTTAGTTTAATCTTAATCTCGATGTAGTGCTAAATGCTGTCGGAGTGCACCGGAACGAACGCCCCGGTATGACGTTATTATGGCTGGCAAACAGGGGTCTCACTGACATTTCAGTTATATCAATATGTGTACAGTGGTCCTAATTTGTTTTAATTGTATCCTGGTTTTAAACTTTGTTAATATGTTTTGGATGCATATTGTTCTATTCTTTGTTCAGGCTGTTACATATAATTAGCCACTGTTGCCACCTATATTATATTATATTAATATTTGTAAAGCGGCCCTAATTTTTAGTTTTCATTGTATCCTGGTTTTAAACGTTGTTAATATGTTTTGGATGCATATTGGTATTTCTTCAGGCTGTTAAATACAATTAGCCTCTGTTGCCATCTGGTGAGTAAATATTAAAATCAGTTAAAATTGACAACCGGTCCGCAAATTTATTTTAATGTATCTGCCGGTCCTTGGTACAATAAAGGTTGGGAACCCCTGGTCTAATGGATAGTGAGGTGGGCTGAAGATCGGAAGGTTGTGAGTTCAAATCCAGCCAGGAACACCACCACTAGTGTGCCCTTGAGTAAGGCACTTAGCCCTTAGTTACTCCAGGGAGAATGTCCCTGTAATCGGTATTTTTAAGTCGCTTTGGATAAAAGCGTCAGCTAAATGAAATGTAATGTAAAGTAAATAACCCCAACTCCTGAAGCTGAAATGTGTGTGAGAGAAATGATTGTACGAAATGTCGCCACACTGGACAAGAGTCTGCCTTTAGCTCAGCTGTGTTGACATGAAGTCATACAATTATCAATTTGCCGTTTATTGCACGTTAGCTTTTTACTTCAGGTGATTGCATTTATGCTTCAACTAAAATAAAGGTAGTGTTAATATGTGGAGATGATCCTGCTGGACAAAAAGTGTAAGACTCATTAATGTGTGTTTGCCACACATTTGTTTTCTTAAATATTCTAAAATCCATTGGAAAGAAATCCCGCTGGCTTTTAGACTTCAGGGTTGGCCTACAGAAAGACATCATCACTGCACCACTCTATAACTACTGCCACCAGGGGCAGCACTGCACGTACATAACTGATGCTACAGGGTCAGGTGGAGGGTCATAGTTTGATACATAGGGTGACTGACCATGCTGCCGCTTTTAACAAGGTAACAGGATTTAACAAGATGCTGTACTAAATGATGCTATAGTTTAAACTGCATACTAAGATCAGCTCTACCTTTATTTAACCTATGTGTTTGAAAAAAGACAACACACCCAGCAGTAAGGACACTAGTCTTTGTCTTCTAAGGTAACAATAAGGCTCTTACATTGCTGATAAGTAGCTGACTGCAGATAGCTTTGTCTCTCTTCTTCCAGCCGTCACTCTAAGCTAGGTTTTCAGAGGGATTTTGATTGGTCTTCTCATCTTTGAAAAGGAAAATAAAAGCTACAAACTTTTTATTGACTTTTAAAAGTGATGTATATTCAGGTCTTCTAATACAAAAGATAGTTAATATGGCAATCAGTTAAATCAACAAATTCCTATAATATAATATTTAATTGTAAAATGACTATGGTATCAGAACTTCAGGTACATTTGACATGACATTATATCACTGGTCATATTGTCTATGGTCCATGGTCACTTGAGACATTTAACACAATTGCTTTCTCTATAGCAGGAATTTTGGCATGTAAGAATGGCAAAATGGAAAGTTGTTAATAATGATATTAATCATACCTTTATTACATTTGTTTGGTTTGAGTAAACAATGGAAGTGAGCCAGCAGAGACAATAGACCTACACATTTAAAAAAAAATATGGAACAGATACAAATAATGGTGGTAGCTGCATTACATTTTATGCACCAGGAATCCATGTCAGTGGGTCGCCATGCGCAGCAGGTCCCTGGAACTGGCACACCTACATGGAAAGTAGACATTAGTTATTCAGTCAGACAACTCACATGTTTCTTAATATGTTTATTAGAAGCAGCATACAGTTTGAGTTTGGCGTCTAAGCTCGGGCCTCATCACTCCACAGAATTACAAAGAACATTGAGTGATGACTAGATAACTATCCCCCGAGCCTACAGGTGGAAGCTGGGGTGGTGGTGGTGGGGCAGGCGAGCAGCAGCAACATGAAACACAGCAGCAGGAACATAAACATAGCAATAGCAAGTGAACACAGCAGTGGCAGCAGCATAGCGAGGCAGAGGCAGAAAGACCTGGCAGCTTCAATAGAGCGGCATGTTTAGGAGAATGTGTTTGGTTGGTTGTAAGAGGGACGAGGTGCGTCACGTGTTAATGTATTATTGGGGCTCGAGTTGAGTTGCTCGCAGGCTTCGCTCCATTTATTATTAATTACACCTGGGCTCTCTGTGCTACAACTTTAATCTCAAAATGCCTGTTGTTTCACCTAATTGTGCCTTTTTAGAGTTGTAGAATATCAGACTCCCCAAGCTTACATTTAATTAAAGCACCCAAAAATAAACCAGCTCTGTGACACAGTATCAAATATATTTGTAATTAAACACCATTTTTTTTCAAGGGCAAATTAAAAGCTGAAATGAATTCATTTCCCGGGTAAAGCTCGGTAGTGAAGGAGTTCAATAATCATAATTGTCTTGAGGATGCTCCAATTAACAAGCATAGTAATTGAAAATTAAGAAATGCTTAATTCCATAGGCATGTAGAGGTCAGATTGTCAGTGACTTCACTTTTACTGGGTTTCTGTCTTTATTTATGTCCCATTAATATATCTAATTGTTCAGTACAAGTCATATTGTTTCGATTAAAACAAAGTCTGTTAATGTTGGATTCATGTTCTAAATGTGGTTGAATGTATTGTATAGTACCTCATCACCAGTTCTATTTTGTAGCTCTTCATAGGCTTTCAATAATATTGCATGATTCCTAAAAAGCCAGGTTTACAGTCGATGGTGAGCTTCTTGGGAACAGATTATTAATCTGTTTCTATCCCTGTCAGATCCTCCAGAGGGTGGTGGGAATGGCTCGGGTGGTGCTTCACCAATCAATAAGGACCTGGACATCTTTGGACCAATGGTGTCCAACCCTCTCCCCTCCAACAACACGCAGCAGGTAACAAACACCCACACACACAAAAACACACACACACACAGAGTGGCAGGCTCTTTCATCGTCTGCTTATCACCACAGGCAGACCACAGCACAGGGAGTCTGACTCCCCTGTTGCATACACACACACACACACACACACACACACACACACACACACACACACACACACACACACACACACACACACACACACACACACACACACACACACACACACACACACACACACACACACAAAGGCATATCCTTTCTACGTAGATATACACACTCTCTGGGGATCAGATCACTTTCATAGACCCTCATTTATAGAAATAATGTCACCAATTTCCCTCAAGACAGAAAGAGAGATGTATTGTGTATTTAATAGGGGAGTAACGGTTCACAGAAGTCACGGTTCGGTTCGTACCTCGGTTTGGGGGTCACGGTTCGGTACGGGTTCGGTACAACAAGAACAAGCAAAAAAGAGGTCCCAAATGCATAATTCCGGGTTTATTATTATTTTTGAACAGTAGTGCAAGTTTCAGTTTATAAATAAGGAACTCTAACATTTTGAATAATTAACTGTAAAAAACAAACCACAAACAGTACCACACACACTCAGATGCCCAGATTATCTATAATGGCTGATGTCAAACAAAAATGTTCAATAAACTGTAAAACTAAAAAGAATGTCTTGAAAATATTACATCATAAATAATAAGAAATTGTTTCTAGAGCGCATAGCCGTTGAAATATATATGCCAATAGCTTCCGTTATTTATTCGGCTTTCATGTCTATTGGCTTCTTAAAAACAGCGGGGATCAGCTGTTGAACTGCTGTTGTCTTTTGCCGGGCTCCGGTGATTGGCAAATCTGGGTGATGCCTTCTGATAGGATTTAGCATGTTTGGCGTGTGTTACCAGGGCCGCCCCTCCCTACAGGCCAATCACGCAGGCTGCATGGGGCCCCACCTTGCGCAGGGGGCCCCGCCCAGAGGGCCTCAGCTGCTGTGCGCAGTTCTCCGCTCAGTTCTCCGTCATTGCGGTGACAAGGGGAGCACGTCTGTAACCCGACACCGTTGCAATGAATCGACATCTGACCAATCACGGCTTTGATACGGCCACTACTGCAGGTGAAGAGATGTCGGTGAAAAGACAGTTTCAGTCCGGGGCAAGCAAGAGGGGAAAAGAATAATACATGAAGAAACTAGAGCATCACTCGAAGGTGGGTTATTGTTTGAGTTAAATGTACAACTTGCGAATGTTGTATAAGTCAAATTGCTAATTGCCATATTAAAACATCAGCTGCAATTCAGGACATGAAGAAGGCAGTCTCTGCAGAGCATATAGGCTAATGGAGATGCAGTTATTTCCAGCATTCTTTATTTACCATTCATTCAAGTATTGTATGCCTTTTATCTGCTAATGTACAGGAGGAAGAGTGATAAACTGTCTAGTTGGCTTATGTAACAGTTAAAGTTTACAGCCTAAAAAACATGGAGCATTTTTTCCCCTTTTATTCATTTTTATGTCAATTTGCACATTTCATGGTGATGCTCAGCCTCTCTCCTTAACTCCTAACAGTCATCATCATGGTGATGCTCAGCCTCTCCCCTTAACTCCTAACAGTCATCATCATGTCAACCACAACACAGAGAAATACTGATAGAAATGTGTGTGTAGTTGTTGATACATTGCTGACAGAGGGAACTACATTTGAATACAGATTTAAGAAATATCAGTTTTTGAGCATGTCATAAGCATGTTTTGTATTACAACTATATTATAATAAAATAATATAGTATTTATATTATTGAATTGATTATGATTATTATTATTCGTAGAAGTAGTTTATTTGCATTCATTATATTTTAATCTTTTTGAGGCTAGTATTTGGCAGGAAATGCAGACGTATTCACCTGTAAACGCATACTGAACATGCACATTTACCATTTACCTCACTGTATACAAAAGTAACTGTGTTGATAATAATAATAATAATAAACAGGAATGATATTTGCAAAGTAGCCTACTTTGTTTCCAAAACTTTTTTTTTCACTCCTGTCGGTTGGGGGGGGGCCTCATCTCACAATGTCGCTTGGGGCCCCAAATTGGCCAGGGGCGGCCCTGTGTGTTACCATTAGCATACCGCACCGCAGTCGAACAACGGCGACACACCGTCCTCGTCCGTTCCACCACTCGCACTCCATCGTTATTGTAGTCCACAGGGAACCCGAAATGTTCCCACACAGCTGATTTAAAAGAAGCAGGTGGGTTCTAGCTCCTGTGTGTTATCTGAAATCGCCATACTAACTTTTCTTCTTCTTGTATTTTGTTCATTTTGTTGTTGTGTTTCTTCTTGTTCTTCATTTGTTGTTTACAGAGGTCGTTACTAAAAAAAAGTAATATATTACATATTACATATTACTTTAAAAAAAAAAAAAGTAATATATTACACTACTTCGTTACTCTCTACATAAAGTAACTCGTTACTTTACTCGTTACTTTACTCGTTACTTTACTCGTTACTTTACTCGTTACTTTACTCGCAGGGCCGGCCCGCCCCCCCCTACAGGCAGATCACGCAGACTGCGGCGCAACCTACAGTGTAAGCGTGCCACAGTTTTGCCTCTGCGAGACTCCACTTGCACCCGCAATTACTATTGCATTAAGGAAGACATAACAAGACACTAATTAATGAAACCAGTTCAAGACGCATTATTCTTATCATTCTTTATGAGCGCAGTAACGGTAAGGTATCTAATTACTTATTTATTTAGTATTCCATAACTTAGTAACAGAGATGGTCAAACTAAAGTGGTAGAGACATGGCAGAATTCCTACAATGAAGCGGGGCATTGAACTGTTCACCCGTGAGAGGGCGATCAACAAAAGAGAGCGAGCGGCCCGTTGAGGGAGTTTACAGATGAAAAGACTCATCCATGTTTATGCAGCACTGCACGTGGAGATGTGGTCTCGCAAATCGCGCAGATTACATAGGCCTACATGTATATAAACCTGCGGCGGAAACCCCTCTTGTCTGTCAGTGAGTGTGATTATTTTATAAAAGTAACGAAGTAACGCGTGTCGGGGCAATGTTAGTAACTGTAGTGTGATTACTGAATTATAAAAGTAACGCGTTACACTACTCCGTTACCGACAAAAGTAATATTATTACAGTAACGCGTTACTTTGTAACGCGTTACACCCAACTCTGGTTGTTTAAGGGCGGTTGGCAAACAGCTTTTTGGCGCAATACCGCCCCCTGGATTATATAGTGTAATGGATACTGCCCTGAATGACAGACTTTTTTCCCACTGGTAAAAAAAAAGGCGTATTCGTCGTGTGACTGCATGTGCCGAACCGTGACGTCCGAACCGTGACGTCCGAACCGTGACGGTACGGGGCGAATACGTTAGGGGTGTAATACCGTTACACCCCTAGTATTTAATGTATTTAATGTATTTAACTAAATGTGTCTGATACTTCTTTAACGTAACCATTCCAATAAATATAACCCAAATGAATAAACTGGTTTGGGAAATGTTAGTATTTAGTGCCTCTACTGCAAGCGGCAAACTCTGGGGCAGAGCCAGGTGGCCAATAAGGAAGTGCCTCAAACTGCAGTTCATCTAGTGGCCAGTAGGAGCAGTCTGCAGAAGGGAGCAATTTCCATAGACTCCCATGTTAAAATGCCCAACTTTACAGCAGAAATAAACATGTTTACATAGTGGTTCAAAAAACCACATTCTCTGTATAGTTAGATCCCCCCTTCATGACTTTACCGGCCACACCATCCCCAAAGCACACAAACAGCTGTTCAGTGCGCCTAATGGAAGCCGTGCGCCCTACATAACATGCCAGCGCACGCACCGGGCAGAGGAGTTGCAATTTAGCCTCCCTGTCCCCAGTATGGGGTGGAAGACTAAAGCCGTCTAACTGTAAAGCCCTCGACCTGAACAAACTCCTTAGGTTCTTGGGAACAAAGGAGGGGTTCGTTCTGAGTGTCGCGCCGCTTCGGTCACCCAGAATCAAAAGGCAAATCGCGTGCACCGACAGAGCGGTCAGCTCGCACACTCTCTTGGCCGAAGTTAAGGCAAGCAGCAAAGCTGTTTTCCATGATAGGGCCTTCAGGGAGGAGAGCTCCAGAGGCTCAAATGGTTCTGTGACCAGAGCCTTGAGCACCAACGGCAGATCCCATTGCGGGGTGGAGACATGCACCACTGGGCGCTGTCTCCTGACCCCCTGCAAAAAACATAAGCGGTTGGCTAACGGTTGATATGGGACTGCTCTTCTTCCAATTGACCGCAAACCCCCAACTTGGTTAGGTGTAAGATCAATTGGGCTGTGTGGAACATCTGCCCATTCCCTGGACCTGGCCATGACTACGAGGTCATTGAGATCAAATAAAACCCTCATGCCATGGCCACGAAGCGGCTGAAGCGCTGTGGCCACACATTTGCTGAACGTGCGTGGGGACAGGGAGTAGGCGAACGGTAGTCTGTTGTACTCGTAGGCTATCCCCTGGAAGGCAAACCGCAAATACTTCCTGTGTGTTGTGGCCCTCTCCTCCGCCAAACCTTCCATGAAAGGAAGATTGGCTTATGGGGAACCGACATTGATTTTCTGCGGAGGTCCTTGAACGCACCGTGGCCACCCTCACGCCTTCGTATTAACGCTGTGTTTCACATTAACGGTGAAATGCATTAATCGGAGCTATTATACCAGGCGAGGTGTGTTTTCTGACAACAACACACCGGCTATAGCGTCTCTGAACCCGCACAGTGCTTTGACAGCACTTTGACAGCACTTAATGTGGTTTATTCCACTCACGTGCGCGCGCCCACCTGCTGCTTCCTTTACTGGAGTTACAGCGGGGCGGCGAGTGTGGGACAGTGTTCTGTCCTCTGAGGATGAGCAAGAAGCAGCATACGACCAAGCTGCGACTTCTCCTCATCCACGTGACCAAGGAAAACGATCCAAAGAGCCCTTCCGTAGACACGGGGACTCCCAGGAGATCATCACGGCCTTTTTTTGGAAAGTGCCACGCGGCGTGATCCCACTGTGGCCAGGGACATCACACGGCAAGCAGTGGCGGCCACACCGTGGACTAGGATATTAATTTGGCCGATGCTGCGGCCATATAATCGCTCTGATCCGGTGAGGTGGGGTCAGATATCTGGCAGATATCTGGCAACGGGGGCAAAATGAAGGCTGGCTGCGCCGGGCGGACCGGGCCGCAGAACCCCTGGCGGAGGCGGCTCACCGGTTTCGGTGGCAGTGGTGGGGGGAGCGGTAGCCCTACACGCTCAGCCGCCATGGTCATCACCAGGGGGAAGTCCTGGCGGACAGACCTGGGTGGTGGACTTCCAAGGACGCCGGACCCGGAAGTGCCCACCAACGAGAAGTCCTCGTCATCCTCCTCCCCGGCAAATAGAGCCATCCGCCCCGCTGGTACGGCGAACGTGAATGGCACCGCCTCGGCCATATCCTGGTCCCCGAAACACTCGAAGCAGAGGTGGTGGGGATCGGCGCCCACTATTAAGCCAGGGCACGAAGGACAGGCCCGAGTCTCTAGAAATGGCGACTCCATGAAGGTATGATAACTTCTTTCTTCTTCTTTCAAACGTTTTACTTTTCTCTGTCAGGTGTTGTCCTGCTCGCTGAAGAGAAAAGGATGACAGTCAGGAGGCGTAGCCACCTTATATACTGTGTGCCTGCGTGCGCATTCAGGTAGGCTCACCCTGATTGGCCAGCTACGTTTATACAACTTCAGTGTGTGAACGCTTGCGTATCATTGAGGAGAGTAGTACCCATAGAGTTTAGTAGAGGGCGGAGCCTGTGTAAGATAGAACTGTCCCTGAGTCTGGTGGTTTTACTCCTGATGCTACCGCAAATGACAGTTTTTGACTTGTGAATAATTTTTGTTGCAATTACCACATCAGATTTCTTGTGCCAGTATATCTGACTTAATAATGGGGCATTGCCTGAAAAAGCGAACAAATATGAATGCCTTACAATAATAGCCCAATTGTATACATATAGTGCTATATTGTGTATTCACATTACTGTAAACCCTTATGCTGCAAACAAATCTTGAGTTGGGCTGTGAAAAAAACAATATAGCAATATATAGGTTTCTGCACTATATATTGTGATATGAAAACAAAATGTATTCTGTTACAATTGTTAGTTACATGTAAAACATTTTTATCAGTAACCCATCCAAATATATAAAAGTAAGGTAACCTGATTGCTTCTGTTACATTTGGATTACCTCAATATCAGATGCAATGCCAATACATAAAAGAAAGAAAAAAATAACAATAAGATGTTTTTTACTTAAGTGTATTACATACAGTAAGACGATGTAATGTAACCTCTGATCCTTTTACAACAAACACTATATCCTCTTTTTAGGTTTTTAGTAACATGTTATTCCTGCTAGTAATCCCCCAGTTTTCAAGAAACGCAACAAGAAACATCTTCTTTCTTTTTTTAACCTATTTTTTTGGTATCCTGATTACGTAATCCTGTTACATGTAATCCTTTACTCCCCAAACCTGGACACATCTAGTGTTTTATACCAAATAACTTCAATAACTCTATTTGGAAGTATTCATTTCAATTATTGGAGTGAGTTTTTAAGAGTGTGCATCAGCATTAAAAAGTGAAAATAATATTAATTTTAAAACGGAACAAAGTGTTACATTCTTTCTAGTAATTTGATGTTTCAGATGTATCATTCCTAAAAGGTTTGTACGTAACATTGTATCTAATTGTTGTTATTCTGTTATATTGCTACACCATGGCTTTTCCATCCTTCAAGTAATGCTTTTTTTTCGGACGTGTAATTAGCTAAAGTTTTGTTGTTTATTGATATCAGACAATGATACTACAGATTATTCAATTATTAATTCAATATTTCGTTTTGTTATTGCATTCATTTGTAGAGTAGTGTATCATGTCTGTATCATCTTTTGTTTCATTTGTATTTTCTTTGGTTTTTCCACGCTCGAAAAAAATAAATAAACTAAACTTTTTCTCTTCCTTCACCTCAGAACATGTATTTTTCTGCACTCTATAATTCTCTCTACTCTACTTTGTCCTTCAATTTTTCCCCCACCTTTACTGTCACTCACCATTTTCTCCCTCAAGTATATATTTTCCTTGAATCTGCACAAAGTGTCCTGTTCTCCTCCTCTTCACCCTTCATATGTCCTCCTCCTCCTCCTCCTCCTCCTCCTCCTCCTCCTCAACTTGTTCCCACCAATGTCCTTTACTCTCCCTCTCACCTTGAGCCTCGTTAATCAAAGTTAGTTGTGTACAGATATGTGGCTCAATAAATACTGTATAAGCATTTCTAAGAGACATTTATTCATTTGGATTTATGTTGAAATGTGCAATAATTGACATGCAGGCAGGATTAGTTCAGAATTTCTTCAAATACCAAGTATAGGTTACATTTGATCTACCTATACAAAGACATTTATAAAAAAAATCCTTCTCTTGCTATTTGTATCTGTATGGCAATAGATCAGATATGTAAAAAGCAAACAGTAGAAATTGTGATTTTGGTTACCTTGGTTGCTGATTGGCTAATGGGTACACAAGAAAAAAAAAATACTTATGACATCATAAAGTGGCCAAAATCTGATCAGCTCATTTTCAGACTGGTTTTTATATAAATGGATCAGGACAAAAACAGAGATAATCTTTTTTCCTGAAACTTTCAGAATCTCTTTAAAAAAAAAAGGCACACATGTTTATGTATAAAAGACATGAGAAAATGGATTTTGCACAATAGGTCCCCTTTAAAACATTAAAAGACATTAAGATATTAACAAATGACTTATGTACTGTACATACACTGAACACAGTTTGCACATAAATAGAAAACAGACACACACAACGACGTGTAAGCATTTCTTAGAGTAATTGACTAACTTTAAATGAATGGTAATGTTCATTAATTCAAATGCAGCCAGTATCTTTCAGAATGTATTTAACACTTGTAAAAAAAAACAAGGCCATGCAAATGATTAAGTATTACAGACTTCAACCACTGTCTGTCTTGGAAATAAATATTTGAATGTGAAATAGATTATTTGTTTCCACCACAGCCCTTTATACAGTGAAGGAGGTTCACTGCAGCTTTCAATGCCAGGACTTTTTCCTTCTTCGTGTGTTTACAAACCAAGGTCAAAAGACGTTTCTCACATGTTCTAAACTCAACAGAAAGTTGTTTTTTTCTCAGCCATGTCAAGTGAATCATAAGGACTTGAACTGACATTTCCAGCATCATCTCAAAGAGAAGCATTTTCCATGGATGTTTCTGCTTCATAGAGGGAAGAAAAACAGTGGTTAAGATGATTTTTCAGCCTGGTCTCCTAAGATCACTCATACAATAAGACTGCCTCGTTGGACGTTCAACCAGAGCAGGGATACTGCTTTACAGCTGTGATTAGCTTGCTGCGCAGAAAAAGGGTTGCTGACAGCCTGCTGGTTCGTGCTGCTGTTAAACAGCATCAGAGAGCACTAGCCTATTGACGAACACATCAATTACAAAACATATGATTACAACCTTGCAGGAGAACTCCTCCGCCCTTGTTCTCTGTCTCTCTATAAAGACATGTAAGGAGTATGCATTAAACACTTGATCTGAATTGGAGGTCAGGGAGGGTGGAAGAAAAAGGCGAGGGATGAGATAATTACACGTTAGGGGAGAAAATAGTTTCTGGGCAACAGTTGGATGGAGACAGGGAGGAGTGGGTGGAGAGCAGGTTAAGAGAGGGAAATGGGAAGGTGAAGGTTAAGGACAGGGACACACTAGAAATGGAGCATGAAGTCCCACCAGCCAGAGAGAGTGAGTGCGATGGTACAGACACACCTGAAGCACTGCCTGGAATCTCCAATCCTATTTCTATTTTTTTACCTGTTCCGAAGAATCAATAAGAGACCCAGGGCCAGATTTACTCTGCAGTTGATGTGGCGTTTATGTCTGCAAGCTGTGTCTCTCTTTGCACAGCATTAGCATTTAAAGGAACAACTGGCAAATAAAAGGAGACTTGATAGCAACAGTAGACTATGTCTCACTGGATTTACGAAGATTTCCTTTAAAAGTTTTGTGGGAAAAATGCTCCTCCCAGCCTCTGAAAAAGATCAGGTGGGATCAACATAAGCAACAAGATTGTGGTGATGAAAAAAAGACATGCACTAGTAATTTGGCTATTTGTATTATTGTTATAACATTTCATCTGCTTACTGTAACACAGACAAATATTGGACAGGGAGATCTGCTTTGTGTTCATCACTCACTTGCTTCAGGCTACAATTACATATTTATATCTGTGGCTATTTCATTTGAGTGTGCACTTGGCTTCATGGACCTCCTTTTAAACATCCATATCAACACCATATCCACCTCCACCTGCTTTGATATCCTTCATATTGCTCTCTCATAGATTCAAATATACAAGTAGCCTACAAAAGTATTAAGCGCTTTGATAATGCTACGTCCTTGCTACATGAGTGGTCTGATTAATTATTGCATTATTCTATTTCAAATCAAAAACACTTTGTCGGTATTTGACTTTCTGAGGCTCTTGCCAAGATTCTGCATGGATGGTTCCACAAAGTGGATGGTGTAATTTAGTCTACACTTTGATTTATTCACACACACTTAAAAGATTAATTGAAAACACATGAGATATTTTCAATTTTTTTTAACATTAGTAAGAGGTTGATATAATACCGAAATGGGCTATAGTCCTGTTCAATCAATCAATCAATCAATCAATGTTTATTTATATAGCCCAATATCACAAATGTTACATTTGTCTGAGTGGACTTTACAGTTTGTACAAAATATCAGTATGACAATACGACACCCTCTGTCCTTAGACCCTCACATCGTACAAGGAAAAACTTCCGAAGAAAACCCACAGTTTAAAGGGAAAAATGGGAGAAACCTCAGGGAGAGCAACAGAGGAGGGATCCCTCTCCCAGGACGGACAGACGTGCAATAGATGCCGTGTGTAAATTGAAAAGATAATACATTTGCAACATAGGTAGTCCAAATGTTTGGAAATGCATGTGTGTATAATAGGAAGATGAATCCACGAGGATATCCATCCAGGACCTATGATCCAGGACCACAGCCACGACTCAAGATCCAGGGCTCGCGATCCAGGACAGAGGAGCGCAGGATCATCCATGACTCTGGATCCCGGCGTATATAGACACCAAAAAGAAAGACATTTGGGGAAGCTGGGTTAATCGGAACATGAGAGTACACAGGTATAGACAGAGAGAAGGAAGAAGTAAGATGTCCCCCGACAAACTAAGCCTAAATCAGCAAAACTAGGGGCTGAATCTAATCAGCCCTAACTATAAGCTTTATCAAAAAGGAAGGTCTTAAGCGCACTCTTAAAAACGGATAGGGTGTCTGCCGCCCGAACACAAACTGGAAGCTGATTCCACAAATGTGGAGCTTGATAAGAAAAGGCTCTGGCTCCCATTGTACTTTTAGAGACTCTAGGAACAACCAACAACCCTGCATTCTTGGAACGCAATGCCCTAGTAGGACAGTAGGGTACAATGAGTTATTTAAGGTAAGATGGCGCCTGCCCATTAAGGGCTTTGTAGGCGAGAAGAAGAATTTTAAATTCTATCCTGTGTTCTATAGGGAGCCAGTGTAAGGCAGCCAGAACAGGAGTAATGTGGTCCCTTTTCCTAACTCTGGTTAGTACACGAGCTGCAGCATTTTGAATCAGCTGAAGCGACTTGACTGACTTCTTGGTACACCCTGATAATAAAGAGTTACAATAATCCAGCCTTGAAGTAACAAATGCATGGACTAGTTTCTCTGCATCGTTTTGAGGCAAGATATGCCTGATTTTTGCAATGTTACGTAGATGGAAGTAGGCGGTCCTTGAAATTGATTTTATGTGGGCGTTAAAGGATAAATCCTGATCAAATATAACACAAAGATTCCTTACAGTCTCACTGGAGGCCAAATTAATGCCATCCATAGTTAGTATATCCTTAGATAATTTGTTTCGTAGATTCTTCGGGCCAAGTACAATAACTTCAGTTTTGGTCGTGTTTAACATCAAAAAGTGTAAGGTCATCCACGTTTTTAAGTCCTTAAGGCAGTCTTAAATTTTATTTAGATGATTAATTTCATCAGGCTTGATTGATAAATATAGTTGAGTATCATCCGCATAACAATGAAAATGTACAGAATGATTCCTTATAATATTGCCTAACGGAAGCATATATAATGTGAACAAAATAGGTCCGAGCACTGAGCCCTGTGGCACTCCATGGCTAACTTTGGTTTGCGTGGAAGATTCATCATTGACACGTACAAACTGAGAGCGTTCAGATAGATAGGACCTAAACCAGCCTAAAGCAGTTCCCTGTATGCCAACTAAGTGCTCTAGTCTTTGCAATAAGATATCATGGTCGATAGTATCAAATGCAGCACTGAGATCGAGCAAAACAAGAATAGAGACACGTCCCTTGTCAGAGGCTATTATAATGTCATTTGTGACTTTAACCAGAGCTGTCTCTGTGCTATGATGTGTTCTAAAGCCAGACTGAAAATCTTCAAATAAATCATTGTTTTTTAAGTAATTACACAACTGTTTTGCGACCGCTTTCTCAAGAATTTTTGAGAGGAACGGAAGATTGGAAATAGGTCGATAATTGGCTAAAACTTCTGGATCGAGGTTGTGCTTTTTAAGAAGCGGTTTTATCACTGCTACTTTGAATGATTGTGGAACATAGCCTGATAATAAAGACATATTCATAATATTTAATAAAGAAGTGCTAATTCATGGATAAACTTCCTTCAACAGCTTAGTTGGAATTGGGTCTAACATACACGTTGATGGTTTAGAAGAGAGAATCATTGAATTTAATTGTTCAAGGTTTATGGCTGAAAAGCATTCTAGTTTACTATCTAGTGTAATATTAGAACTTACGTTTCCGGGAGCTGTTGATAACACTATACTGGTCAAAGGCAAGAGGTCATTAATTTTGTTTCTAAGAGCAACAATTTTATCGTTAAAAAAGCACATAAAATCATTACTACTGAGTGCTATGGGAATAGAAGGCTCAATCGAGCTGTGGCTTTCTGTCAGCCTGGCTACAGTGCTGAAAAGAAATCTTGCATTATTCTTATTCTCATCTATTAATGAAGAATAGTAGGCTGCTCTCGCTTTACGCAGTGCTTTCTTATATTCATTGAGAGTAATATGCCAAATTAAACGAGATTCTTCAAGTTTAGTGGAACGCCATATCCTGTCAAGTTGTCTCGACTTTTGCTTTATTTTGCGGGTTTCAGCATTATGCCATGGAGCTAATCTATGTTGTTTTATTTTCTTCTTTTCAAAGGAGCAACAGAGTCTAATTTTATTCGCAGCGCATTCTGTAGCACTATCAACAACATGATCAATTTGGGGTGGTGTACATTTTGTTTAAGTTTCCTCCCTTACATGCAGACATTGCTATCGAGTTAAGTATTGGTGGAATCTCTTCCTTAAATTTGGCTATAGCACTAACAGATAGGTTTCTGCTGCAGGAGCTTTTGACTAATGCTTTGTAGTCTCGTAACAGTACTTCAAAAGTTACTAAGAAATGGTCGGATAAAGCAGGATTATGCGGTTCGACTAATAGTGATCAATTTCAATACCATAAGTCAGAACAAGGTCGAGAGTGTGATTATAGCAGTGGGTTGGTTTATTTACACTCTGACAAAACCAACAGAATCTAATATAGAGTTAAATGCAACAGTAGGCTATTTTTATCATCGTCAACATGAATATTAAAGTCACCTACGATTAATTACTTTATCTGTTTTTAAGTACCAAAGTTGATAAAAACTCAGAGAATTCAGATAGGGAATTCTGAATAAGGACCTGGTGCACGGTTACACTGTAACAAATAAGATTGGCTGCAAAAGTTTTCCAGGTCGGATGCGTAAGGACTAAAAACGAGACTTTCAAAGGACGTATAATTTAATTTTGGTTTAGTATTGATAAGCAAACTTGAGTCAAAGATTGCTGCAACTCCACCTCCTCGGCCCGTGCCTCGGGCAATATGAGTATTGATATGGCTGGGTGGAGTGGCCTCATTTATGCTGACATATTCTTCATGTCTCAACCAAGTTTCCGTGAGACAGCATATATCAATATTATAATCTGATATTAAATCATTTACCAATATTTCTTTAGATTGCTAGAGATCTTATGTTTAAGAGACCACATTTAATATTTCCTGTTTTGTTGCACTGTAGTAGTTGTTACATTTACTTTTATTAGGTTATTATGTATGACAACCTTCTATTAGGTTTTTACCTTAACTTGTCCTTGCAGACACCCACACCGCTAATATTGAGTATTTATTGGATTCGGGATTCCTATGGATGACTGCCTAGGAGAGAGCGCAGAGAAGCGTGTAAGACTTGCGACTCCGCCTTCTGGTCTCAACTCCAGTTTGTCATGGATTAAGTCCACAAAGCCCTGAAATGTTTGCCGAAATGAGATTTGCACCTTCCAAAGTAGGATGAATGCCGTCTCTCTTAATCAGACCAGGTTTTCCCCAGAAGGCTGTCCAATTATTTTACGAAGCCCACATTGTTTGCTGGGCACCACCAATACAACCAGCGCTGAAATGATGACATGCGGCTATACATGTCATCATTGATCAGATTGGGGATGGGACCAGAGAAGATTACGGTGTCCGACATTGTTTTAGCATAACTACACACCGACTCCACATTAAGTTTTGGTGCATTCTGATCGGCGTATACGAACATCATTACCACCGACGTGAATAACAATCCTACTGTATTTACGTTTATTTTTAGCCAGCAGTTTAAGATGCGCCTCAACGTCGCCCGCTCTGGCCCCCGGAATGCATGTGACTGTGGAGGCTTCGGTCTCTAATTTCACGTGTCTCATAATAGAGCTACCAATAACCAGAGTTGGCTTCTCAGCGGGTGTCTCGCTGAGTGGGGAATATCTGTTAGATACGTGAACGGGTTGGTGGGACCTTGCGGGTTTCGCGTTATGCCCCTTCTGAACAGTCACCCAGTCTCCCTGCTGCTCGGGAGTTGCCGGGGGACGGCTAATAGGAGCTAACCTTTTGCCGGTCCGCACCGGCTAACATGGGCTTACTGTAGCTGAGTTACTTTCTAAGATGCGGAGCCGGGCTTCTATGGCTATGATTCCCGCCTCCAACCTAACAACTATACTACATTTAACACATGTACCGGTACCAGTAAGGAGGTAGGGAAGTAACCAAACATGAGACAGTTAGAGCAGGAAATAGCACCCGAGGGTGGGGAAAGAGCCATGGCTAGCTATCAAGCTAAAGTAGCTACCGTTAGCAAACCCGAAAAGAGTGTAGGCAACTGTGGAGTTACAGTCGCTAAGAGAAGGAGAGTTGTGAGTGCTTAAGCTATAGTAACGTGTGATTACAACGTCAGGCAGTTGCCGTGATCAAGAGTTTTAAAACGATCGATTAAGTTAAGATAATAAGCTATCAGCAACAGAACAGGCACACGGGATACCCGGAGATGACAACAACCGCAAGTTACAACATGCTTACCGCAATAGTGGTCCGTGTAGAAACTGACAGACCTGCGACTGTTGACTTTTGCCTTTTGTTTGTTATCCTCACAGCCATTTCTCTTCCCATTTGCTCAATCGCTTAAACTGAACAACCAATCAGTGTGGATAATCTTCCCGACACACTCGGCTCAACATGCTTAGGCGGTTGCGGGGGATGTTGGAAGCGGCGGAAAGTTCTGAAGAGGCCGCCAACACATGGCCAATAGATGCTCATCGACATGTCCAACTTGACCGATGTCCGTTACTCGACTTGGAGAATAAGGAACTTCTTTTATAGTCATGCTATAGTGACTAATTCTTCTTATATCACATTAACTATAACTGTTTCAGTTATATGCTCAAACTTCACAATTCAGTAGATTTGGTCTTTTAAAATATAGCACTCTGTATAAATCTGTACGATCCTCTTGCCATAAATGTCCCTATTACTGGGGCTTTTATCACAGTGTTTTTAATGATGTTACAGCTGCATTAATGAAGCAGACGGTGACCAGATTGTTCACCTGAGTTCTGGAAAACAACCCCAGTGCCAAATTACAGCTAAAGGGAATGTTCCTAAGTGAGCAGTGCAACATATGCTGGAGACATTTGTATCCAGAGCAAAACGAGTAGACATAATATCAGCACACCGTACGATCAAAGAGCACCCTACTCAAGTAGATTCTTTTAAAAAGACTGAATGAAGATCAGAAGAGAGTTTTACCAGAACACACAATATTAAAGCAGGTAGGTTTACCTGTTTGCAGGTTATAAAGTCAACCACATTTACAATCGTCATTCATTGGTTTTGGGAAGTTCTTAAGGTCAGCACTACAAGCTACAAACACAACAACCATTTAGATTTTTTCTGGCCATTCATCCATTTTGAAAATAAATATCCAGCAAGTTAATAACCACTGCTTATTACACGGCTTAATTGAATACTCGATTCTGGTTGGTCAATTCAGAACATGTGACACGTTAATACGGTAGTACAGACCGCTGTCAAGGACTACAGATGTAGCACCTCATTTCAGACTCCAGCTTACAGCTTCCTGCCTACGACCTGCCTAAGACCAGTATCGAGGAATGTTAAGCCCTCCCACTATTTTCCAAGAGGGCGTTGCCAGATTTTCAATTTCAGGTTTTAACCAGGAGATGGCACTTCATTCACAAATACAGAAAGACAAGTTTCATGGACTTGCAGTTGTGTTTTGAAGAGCATTTGAACACATCAATATTTTAGATCAACTAAAGTATATCTAATATTGTAATTCAATAATATATAGTCTTCATATATTAAAGGTGGGGTAGGTAAGTTTCAGAAACCGGCTCGAGTGCACTAAAATTTGAAAGTACACAGCCGAAAAGAATCCGCCCCTTCCTTCAGACTTCCTTACAGAGCACCTCCTCCAACACACATGAACGCGCACATGACGTCAGCAGACTGGTGAAAGTGGCCGCCTGTTGCTGGCGAGTCATTGAAGTACTGCTGCAATGCACGCCCAATGACGGCACGAGATACATTTGTGCGTGCACGAGATGGAAGGCTGACAGACAGGGTATTTTTACAGTATTACGGCTTCCACAGATGACATTTTTTTATGGATTTTTTGTCAAAGCACTTCAGATATTCATTGCTATCGGGATGTTAAGAGCATTCCATGAAATATAACAAAAAGTGTATCTCGAGCCGGTTTCTGAAACTTACCTACCCCACCTTTAACAAAGGATAATCATCAGGTTTCCTGTGTTTCTTTACTTTGGCCTTTCCTATGGCTTCCTTTCTTCTGGCTCCAAAAAAAAACCATGTGCCTACTAGTGCTCTGTTCACACCTCCACCTGTCTTTAATATATACACAATTACACCAGGTGCTCTAATCACCCAGTGCCCAACACTGCCTTCAAAATAAAAGCATAGAAACTACTTCAATAACAATAACTAAGAATACATTTACTATAAACAGCAAGAAAATAAACGTTTAAGTATTAAATAATATGCACGAGATGGAAGGCTGACAGACAAGGCGGCAATCCAATTGGTTGAACTTTTTACAGTATTACGGCTTCCACAGATGAAATTTTTGTATGGATTTTTTGTCAAAGCACTTAAGATATTCATTGCTATCTGGATGTTAAGAGCATTCCATGGAATATAACAAAAAGTGTATCTCGAGCCGGTTTCTCAAACTTACCTACCCCACCTTTAAATAATCATAATAATAATGTAAATGTTTACATGACACTTCTTTATTTGTTATGCTCATACTTTTACCTTTACAATCGTTTGCTTTAATATACAGTATATTTTTTGTATATTTTTGTGTATGCTTCCTCCTGCTCCCTTTCGGACACATACTGTATTATTTATTATTATTATTAATATGAAGATATTATTAAGATAAGATAAGATAAGATGTTACTTTATTGATTGAACATTTTAGTTTAGAATGTGCTGTCCCACGGTAATTCAGAAGGCTCACAGGTCACATTCCGACCATTATTTAAAACAATAGGTGCTTTCACACCGTCTACAGTTTGATTTGTATAGAGGGAGCTGTGTGGCTGAATGGCCAGCGATTAGGTGTGGCGCATTTATCATAGGTGATCAGAGCTAACTGCCTGCCGTCAGATTTCATTTAAAAAACAGGTCTGATTTTAAGACTATTTCTGCGCTCATAAAGAATGATAAGAATAAGAATAATGCGTATTGAACTGGTTTAATTAATTAGTGAGTTTATTTAACACTAGAACCGCCAATCTGGTCAATTTGTGTGATGTGTGTTGTGTGTGTGCAATGTAACTTTTTTTCAATAAAATATTAAAGTCTCCCAGTCCGTGACTTTTCCTGAAAGTGTGTTATGTAGCACCCTATGTTGTTAAAAATTGCATTCTAATAGCGGGATTTGACGGTGTTAGGTAGGCCTATACAAAAACCTCTGGCGGTTCTAGTGTTAAGGTAATTAGGTACAATAGAAGCCGTTTTTTTATCAGTAACGAATTTAGCAGTTGAACATAAAAGTCAACTAACTGAGGGTCACTTGCAATGACAGTGTTGTGTCTAACTGTAAGCTTGTCACTCAGAGAAACCTACAGTTAATTTAGCTGCTGGAGAAGAAAGATCAGGGGGGAGGGGGGAGAGAGCTGTGGTTGATGGGCCATTAGTTGTGTAAATACCTATGGTAAATGCACAGCTGAGAGCTGCCGTTTCATTCAGACTGTTTAAAAAACGGTAACAACGGACTATTTTTCTTAGCGGATGCATGTCAATTTAAATCAATACATTGTAGTGCCGAGAGATATGGAGTCAGAGGCGGTGCAAGGAAGGTGCAAGAATAGTGATTTATTCACAAGCTGCAAAGGACATGTTGTCGGGTCGCAGCCCGGGTCGACAAGAGAGAGAGCCAAGAGGGCACACACTATTTATAGGTAACCCATAACATGTCCGTGTGGGAACAATAACCGCAACTGTAGTTCCAAGTTTGAATGATGTCCCAGTGGTTAAATAGGTGGTCACCACAACATACAACTATTTTTTAAATCAATAAAAACATTTTCTAAATCCATAAAAGCATTTCAATTAATATTGGGAGTCATGTCGTTACTTTGTTGAGAATGTGGCCATGTAATAAGCGGGATAATTTGCAGCAACGTGTTCCTTATGGGGAAAATAACACCCTTCATGCAGCTCAAGATCCCTCCGCTACGCGTTGGGATCCTGATCTGCCGACGAGGCTCCATTAAAATATAAATATGTTTAGTGAATTACTGAGTTTAGGCACGTTAATAACGTTTTAATGAAGTTGAATACAGTATATTCATATGTGTCAGTGATTTCATGTCAATTCGGCGAACATAAACATAAATGATCGTGGTGAAGATGATGATTAAATTAGGATTAAAAATCGAGAGCCGGGCTGCATTTCTTCCCGTTCGTTTTTTTCGACTAAACAACATTATTTTGTTAAATAAAAACATGCTGATGTTTTGTAAATGGTTACATGTCTCTTATTTAGCACAGAGTATGATATCCGTGACATATGGATCTTAACAAAGTTCCGCTGTACATCCAGCGTACTGTAGCCTATCTGACTTTATTTCACATGAGCTCCAGTGTGAAACCCCACTGCACCCCCTGGTGGATTAATGATCCATTGCAGCTGGCTTCATAATAATTACATTTATTTATCATGGGGGAGGTCTCAAGTCAAGCTGGAGGTTTTCCCTTGAGCGAGGGCAGATCACGTACCAATCACGGCCCTCGCGTTTCAAACTGTCTGAAATTAAGCGCTACATCTGTATAATGACTGTTGCTAAGGAGGATCAAGAAAGAGAAAGTAAAAGACGGAGCGCTGGACGTCAGATAAATCACCAGAAGAAGGCAGACAGGAAGTAAACACTAACAGGAACACGGTATGGGCTACAGACAGGAAGTAAACACCAACAGGAACACGGTATGGGCTACAGACAGGAAGTAAACACTAACAGGAACACTGTGGGCTACAGACAGGAAGTAAACTCTAACAGGAACACGGTATGGGCTACAGACAGGAAGTAAACACTAACAGGAACACGGTGGGCTACAGACAGGAAGTAAATACTAACAGGAACACGGTATGGGCTACAGACAGGAAGTAAACACTAACAGGAACACGGAATGGGCTACATACAGGAAGTAAACACTAACAGGAACACGTATGGGCTACAGACAGGAAGTAAACACTAACAGGAATACGGTATGGGCTACAGACAGGAAGTAAACACTAACAAGAACACGCTGGGCTACAGACAGGAAGTAAACACTAACAGGAACACGGTATGGGCTACTGACAGGAAGTAAACACTAACAGGAACACGGTATGGGCTACAGACAGGAAGTAAACACTAATAAGAACACGGTGGGCTACAGACAGAAAGTAAACACTAACAGGAACACGGTATGGGCTACATACAGGAAATAAACACTAACAGGAACACGGTATGGGCTACAGACAGGAAGTAAACACTAACAGGAACACGGTATGGGCTACAGACAGGAAGTAAACACTAACAGGAACACGGTATGGGCTACAGACAGGAAGTAAACACTAACAAGAACACGGTGGGCTACAGACAAGCCCCCAGGAAGTGCGCCGGAGTCTGATGAGAATATTCGTGCTGGTCAAACGGCGGTACTACACTTCCTTTAGGTTGCTGGGCCCGGAAACACTTTTTCCCATTGACTTACATTGGGAAAGAGTGGTCTGTAACTTGTTGGATAATTTTTTTTTAACTAAATAAACTACCCAGTATGAACGTTTGTATAGCCCTTATTAAAAACATTCGGTCCTCAAGTTGTAAAAATGTGCTAATAACGTTATTCTGAGAGTTATTTCCCTCGGCATTATGAACGCGCATCTAACCCACGGGACCGCGCCGCCCGGCACGTTCATGTTCATGTTTCTCTTTACCCATGGATGCACAATAACAACGGACCATATCGCCTTACTGCCAGCCCACGGAGCTGTAATAATGGATATATTGCACATGTTTGCTGTAATTCATCATTTGTAAAATATTATACTACATGGGCTGTATGATGTCAATCTTGTACCGTAAATGTTGTATTAAATAAAGTTAATATTACCGACGTAGATTAACGTTCCTGTAGCTTCTTATTGCACTTGCAATTGTTTTAGTTACTTGTGGGCTACTTAACATGAATAATCACAGTTACTATCCTTTTACTCCATCACATTTCAAAAAGAAATAGGCTATTGTTATTTTAACTCCACCACAGTAATCCATCATCAGCTTTACTTTTTAGATAAAGTTTTAACTCACAATTGATCATAACAGGCTTCAACATATACATTTGTATATATTACCAAGTGGTTTCATGTACAACCCACTAGGGTTGCCAACCGTCCCGTATTAGCCGGGACGTCCCGTATTAGCCGGGACGTCCCGTATTTGAGCCAAAAGGGGCGTGTCCCGTACGGGACTTTGTTTGTCCCGGACTGCCGTGTAAAGGGAAAAATAAAAAATATGTTTCTGTTTGCGCGCAATGCAGTGTGTCTGGCTGCGTGTTTGTGTGCTGTATGGGAAGGGCACTAGGACCGCTCAGTTGACAGGGCAGGCACAATGCTCGCACGTGTGTGTGAGATTTTCTCCGGTGGGCCGCGGGCGCGGCATCATTGTTTGTGTGGCATGTCAGCCTGTTCAGTCGTGTGGGAAATTGAGCGCTGCCGGTGGAGGAGGTGATAATGAAAGAGGAGAAGAGAGAGAGGATGTGGTTCTGGGCCCTGGCCCTTCTAAAAAGAAAAGACTTGTGTCTTACAACAAACAGTGGAAGAAAAACAAAGTTGGGTAAAGCCTGTGAGTGGAGATCTGTCTCGGGTCTCTGCGTATGTGTGTGTGTGTGTGTGTGTGTGTGTGTGTGTGTGTGTGTGTGTGTGTGTGTGTGTGTGTGTGTGTGTGTGTGTGTGTGAGAGAGAGTCAGTCAGCTGATTGATGGGAAAATGCTGGGAAAATGGTTGGTTGAAGGATAACATTAAGTCTAATAATGATGTACTGTGCATGTTCACATCATGTATACTTTGCATTACTTAAAGGGATAGTGGAAATCCGTGAATTTTGGGTTTAACTTATGTATTTTCATTAAAAATAAGCATAATAAACAATTTTTTTTTATTTCATGCACCTAGTTTCATTTTATTTTCAATTTTACTGCGCCCTCTCAATGAAACGAAATACTTCGGGAATCGTCGGGAATCTTCGGGTGATGACGAGAGCATAGGAAGACGGGCACAAACAATGGCGGACATTCAATAGCATTTGCATGTGAATAGCCGACCTTTATTATGGTGAATAGATGTGTCAATACTTTATACCGAGTATATTGCCATAAATATGATGATTGATTATCAGTAAAAAATTCTACGTGACACAACGACATTGGATTAACCTTGAGATGCGTTTTTATTCCGTTGAACACAACTTTTGATCACAAATCAAAAAAGGTAAGACGTAATTATTGTAATATTTTTGGAACCGGATGTTGTTTACTTTCTCTTTTCTGGCTGATAGCTCCAGGAATTCGAGACATTACACCTGGGGAGTCTCAGCTTTAAATCGTATATCTTGTTTGTGCAGTTAAGATAGTAATAAGGGCATTTCTACCGTGTGTTGTGTGTAAAAAAGCGTTAGCATTAGTTAGCATTTTTTCGCTCAATGCTAATTCAAAGGCTTGGTATTACTCTTGTGTTTTTTTCTAGCTAACAATTGTTCTTATTGTCAGTTAGCGGAGTTTCTTACCTTTAAAAGGGTATGAAACATTAATAGTTTCATAAATGTTAAGAAGCCCTGAGACATGTGAGAGAAAAAAAACTGTGGGAGGGGTCCACTGGGGGGACCTTCGGGCTTAACTGGTTAACAATGATTCATATTTGTAAAGGCTACAGGTGATCTTAAAATGCGTGAGCTATGCTTAGGGACCTACCAGTCAAGATTATTTGTGCGTAGGGGTGCATCATCTGGCGCCTGGTCCTGGTCATCCTCGCCATTGCCCATGCCGTGAACCATCACCTCGGGCTCGGGCTCGAACAAATAAGGACGTAATGGTCCATCGTCTGGCTCAATATTGTCACCATCGTCGCTTACTGAACCGGATTCAGATTCAGTTCCTAAAACGACATTTTCGTAGGAAAGCCGAGAGGATGTTTCTGACTCGCTATCATCACTGGATACCTCGTACAATCCTTCTTCTTTGTCTGGTATATTTGCCCTTCCACGTTCATTCTGCATAAACGCCATGGTTTGTTATCGTATCGTCTTCCTAAGTTTTCGTCACTTCCGGTTTGGCTGAGTCGAACATTTCGTTTCTAAAAAACTTCGGGGAAGCTGCAATAAAGTGCTTCTAACATGCGTAAGGCAATTATTATATTTTTTTAATCAGGTGTGATTGTTTTGGTACGTAATTATGCTTGTATATAAGTTAAAACGAAAATATTTGAGGTTCCATTTCCACTATCCCTTTAATACCATTTTTCAAATATTTATTTTTTAACATTTTGGACAAAATAGCCAATTGTACATCGAGGTGCCCAGATGTCCCTAGTGCCCACCTATCCGATTTGAACATGCTGATGTACAATGTGATGTAGTAGCCTAATGCAGGTGTAAGATCATTGTGTTTGTATTGTGTTATAGGTATGCATAGTTTTCTATGCATTTTGAGGGTTTTGGGGGGTTTGACCCCTCGAACCCTAGGGGGCTGGCTCCCCCAAAAGAATTAAATAACATAACCCTAATCTGACCCTAACCCTAAAACCGAAATAAAGTAACAAAAAAAAAACTAAATCCGCCAGAAACCCGAAAATCTTTGCGCGCGCGCAGGGGACACATGCATGTGTCCCGTTTTCTCCATTTCTGGAAGTTGGCAACCCTACAACCCACACACGTATCATGCTAAATGAAGCTCTGTTGCTTGGATATCACTAGATCCTGATGTCAGCGTAATATAAAAGTAAATAACGATTGATGTGTAATTTAGCATAATTGACTAGCTAGCCGCTAGCTGCTAACTGCCGCCTCGTTAATATAAATCCAGTACCATGCTGTTATGAACGCGCGGTGCTGTTACGTGTACGCAAATTCACGTGCTTAATGTGAACGAGCCTTTTGGGCGGCGTGGTCAAAGTTGCACATGCTCTATGAGTGCACATACGGGTACTTCTCAGGCATGCCGGGTAATCTGTGACGTTTCGCTCTCTCAAAAGTTGGGCCATTTTGTCATCATGCGCTAATGAGCAACTCTCATAGGAATGAATGAGGCCCCGCCTCCCACGCTGTTTCCAGTTCTTATTATACATCCATGGCTACAGACAAGAAGTAAACACTAACAGGAACACGGTGGGCTACAGACAGGAAGTAAACACTAATGCCCCTTTCACACCAACGCGTTTTCAGCTCCGGCTCGAAGCTGGAGCCTGAAAAGTACCAGTTTTTCCTGTTCACACCGCAAAGGCGGCGCCTCTTAGCTCCGGAATCCGGTTCACTTCCAGCTCCAAAGAATTGTCGGTCTAGAGGCAAGAGCTTCGGAGCTAAGAGGCGGCGTCGCTTACGCCTCTCTTACGTCGAGGCTGGGGCAGGGGCAGATTCGTCGTTGATGCTGAAGACCACAAAGAAGTATTGCATTTCGCATGTGATGTTTGTAAAGTTCCAAGTAAAGTCGTCCCTTGTAAAGTCGTCCGATGCCTTCCATTTCGTTTCGTAAGAGGACAACCAAAGCGAACAGCGCTTCAATACAATCGGCCATTGTTGTTGTTGTTGTCGATGTGAGGGATTTCCGCGGTTTGAATTTTATGAAGCAGGCACGTAAACGGTGACGTCATGACGCAGCAGCAGCAGCTCTGGGCGGTGTGAACAGAGCGGGAGCAGAAAAGGGAAACCGGAGCTGAACCAGAAAAGCTCCCGCTTGGAGCTAGAAAGGGAAAAGCGCTGGTGTGAAAGCCGCATGACAGGAACACGGTTAGTGGATCAGAAACTTTGAACAGAGTTGGACAGTGCTGCCGTAAAGTTGTTCTTGTTGCAGTTCCAGCCATTGGTCCGCCATGGAACAGAGTTTTTTTTTCTTAGCTTTAGAAATACGATCATTTTTTAGTCAATAAAATAATATTAGTTAATATTAGGAGTTGAGTAAATAGTTTGTTTAGTATCTTTTAGAAAACCTGCCTGCTGCTGGACTTAAGGATTAAGCAGGATGAATGATAGAAGAGGAAACAAGATAAATGATTTTGAAAAAGAGCGTATGAAGAAAGGAGGAGTGAAGGGGGAAAGGAAGAGGAAATGCTGTTGATTGCTGAAGAAGGGATGAAGGCTGAGAGGTTTAGAGAAAGATAAATGCAGTTTGTTTAGAGCAGAACAAAAGCCTGGGAACTAGAAAAGCAGTGAGGTAATGAAATGAGCAGCAATTGATTTATTCCTTCTTTTCCTTTCTTCCCTTCACTCATCTCCCTTTACTTTGTTTTTGTCTATCCTGTTCCATATTCTCTTTCTTGGATTTAGATTTCCAAGGTGAGCTTTGCTGTTGTTAAATACACCCCAATCCCTTTGCAGACAAACAGAACTGTGTGTGTGTGTGTGTGTGTGTGTGTGTGTGTGTGTGTGTGTGTGTGTGTGTGTGTGTGTGTGTGTGTGTGTGTGTGTGTGTGTGTGTGTGTGTGTGTGTGTGTGTGTGTGTGTGTGTGTGTGTGTGTGTCTGTGTGTGTGTGTGTGTGTGTGTGTGTGTGTGTGTGTGTGTGTGTGTGTGTGTGTGTGTGTGTGTGTGTGTGTGTGTGTGTGTGTGTGTGTGTGTGTGTGGCTGTGGCTGTCGAGGCCTATGAATAGCGACAGTGAGGAAGAGGCTGTCAGAGTGGTAATTCAGAGCTCTGGCTGCACCCATAAACACCAACATTGGCTGAGAAGAAATGGAGCCTTGTTGAAGAGGCTTTCCACGGCACAATGTGCTGCTAGGAGCCCCGCAACATATCACACACTATGTGGATGGTTGCATGACTGAGAAGGACAAAGAAGCGGATAGATGCACATGTGACATACTCTGCTTAAATGCATCTTCTTTTAGGACTGAGGTTAGACATCACTGCTTTTCACATAGTGTGCCCCTAGCCTGGCTTTGGCAAGAAATCTGCAGTGTGTCACTGTTCTTTCAAAACAAATGGAGCTTATACTCCTTCAGTGTTTGGCAGTCACAGTCACAGTCAGCGGAAGGCCGATGGAAAATGTGTGCCAAAAGAGGCCTTAACTTCCAAACATCTTGTCTATCTCATTTACTTAAGCATTTACTTGAACACTTACTTGGAAATTGATATTGACGTTTTAAAGAGGCCCTATCAAGCTTTTTTAGATTGCCATTTCCTGTAGTGTGTTGGGTTAGATTAGGGCGGTGGTGGCGAAGTCCATAGGGACTTGGCTTGGCAACTGGAAGGTCACCAGTTCAAGTCCCGGAAAGACCAAGTGCTACCGAGGTGTCCCTGAGCAATTCACCGTTCCCTACACTGCTCCCCGGGCGCCGTACATAATGGCAGCACACTGCTCCTAACACTAGGATGGGTCAAATGCAGAGAAACCGTTTTGTTACATGGTACCTGTACTGTGTAATGACAATAAGTTGAATCTATCTATCTATCTAGATTAGTTTTTGTGCATGTTAATGGTCTGCAAAGGCTACAATCTCCCTCCAGAGAGAGTTTCACTCCCTCACCCTCCCCCCAAACTGTAACATCTCAATTGGACTCCTTTGTTTTCTTCAGGATCATAATGACATCACTTTGTGACACTCGCGCTTCAATTGCCTAGCACTATAACACATTGTACTGGTAGGCTAAGGGGCGGGTCATCTCTAAGCGGTTGACCAATCACAACAGAGTCGGCCAGCTAACCAATCAGAGCAGACTGGGCTCTGGTTCCAGACAGAGGGTGAAAAGAGGTGCTGCAGCACAGGCAGTATGAGAAAAATAAAGAGCTTTTTGAACATTAAAGCATGGAAACATGTCACAGGAGAGACACACAATACAAATATCTCCTGAAAATGAGCAGAATAGGTCTTCTTTAAAGACTAACATCTGAGTCTCTCTGTGACTCTGATACAGCAGTTCGATTTCCTAAGTGTCTCTCAGTGGTTTCCAACCTTTTTCTATAATAGCCTCTTTGGAGACCAAACAAACCTTGATAGCAATAAATTGCTTCTGTTGTTCCTCAAAAACCACCAGACATATTCATGAGTCATAACAGGGAAACCACAAATTGAACTAATGACATTGGCAATTGCTTCATTCCAGCAATAAAAGCAATGCAGTACAGCAATGAATGCCTGTCCCTCATTTTCTGTCCACTTTGGGGGATGGTTATTTTGGTGCGCTCAACAGTATCAAACGCATAATCATGCAGTACACACAACCATAAATGCAATACAGTAACAACAATAATAGTGCAACCATATGGCTCCATAGTGACGCTGCGTGACATCATCTTTCAAATGAAATCCTATCATTGACAACCAAACAGAGGAACATCTGCACTTCAATTAAATTGACATTTTGCTCAACAACACCCTCAGATGCTTCTCTGTCAAGCTGTCTGAGATACACACAGTGACTGTTACCTTCAGATATCAGCTCAGCTTGCTTGGAACCTGAACTACATTGTTCTTATGAAAGAACCGGCTAAAAATCTCCATGACTTTTGCTTATGTAAAACCAAAATAAAAAATAGTTGAGTTAAATAGAGCCATGCTTTGCAATGCAATGACATGCATCAAAAGTCAACTTGTAGAGGCAACCTGTAGAAGGCCTGTTGAAATCAGTTGCTAAAGTACTAAGTCAGCAGATATGGAGCATTCATTTGAAGTTGTGTTTCAGGTCACCTGGCAAACATAAATCCAGTATGTGATTGTTTTAGCTCTGTTTGGTCTCCACCAACCACTGAGAAAACATCTGCCTCTTTAGCTCATGAATGCTACACTAGCTAACCTCTAATTGTGTCTGTGTCATATTTTGTGGTAGGCAGGTGGAATAAAGTGAGCTTTTAGTATTTCATACCAACGCAACTATACTCACATTACGTTGTAGTAGTTTTCATTGGTTAACATTCCTCATGCTCCACATGTTGCTGCTCCCTTTCCAAATCATTTGATAGATGGTAGTATCACTAAAGCTCAAAGCTGGTAGACTCTAACTGAGGCATGCCTTCCATTCTACAGATACGGTTAGTCTTGAAGAAGGAAGCTGGTCATTACCGCAGTCTGAGGGATTTGGAGTCTGTTAGAGATATTTCAATGTGCACCTTGCGAACAAGCTTAACAGCAAATAGGCTCAGCCCCATGAGGGATTTCAAAGGTTCAATGGTATATAATGAAAAACTTGAAAGACATAAAACAAATGTAAAATCTGTATGTTGAACTTGTCAAAAAACTGCAATTACAAAAAGTTTGCATTGGATGTCTGTTTGGACTGGTATACTTGTTTGCATATTCTTTTGCGTGATATATTTGATTTTCAATAAATGTCTTATCAACTTTTTTCAATTTTTTTTATTTAGTCATTGTTATTGAATGGCTGCTTATGTTACCACACCATTTTACATTCAAGAATCATGGTTCTTTGGTTAAAAAAATCGAAGATAACGTGTTTAAATAGTAGCAAGTATTACAAAAATTACCAATGATACTATTTTGTAGTAGCTTCTACATTTCCATTTGTTTTTCAACAGTTTTTTAAGATGTTCTACTTTGAGGTTCTTTCTGGTATTGTTCATCTACCATAACTTCCATCGATAAACGTTCCAGAAAAGGGATGAGCTATGCCTTTAGCTGCTAAAAGGCTTAAAAATATATACTGTATTAATAAAAAAAATAGGCTTAAATGTCTAAAATTTAAAAAAAATTCAATGGCCTGCTGATTTGGTTGGTTGATTCTTTTTTATATTATTTACTAAGGGAGTGGAAATGTTCGGCATTAATATGTTTTTGGTATAAATGTCAAAACTGATTAATCCAATCTGCTCTAGTAAAATGACTCAGCCTTATACAACTACAATGTATCTCATATCCATGTGTGAGGTGACCAAGAGCATGTACTTCACACACCTTCAGAGGAAAGATGTGTGTCGGTGAAACCATACATATGCCAAAGCCATTTATCTTCATCCCACCCCCCTTCTGTCCCCCTGACAGTCTGGTTCCAGTCCAGCCCCCCCGCCTGCGGACCCCTCCACCTCTTCCTCTGCATCCTCCTCTACCTCCACTGCCACCACCACAAAGGCAGAGGAGAAGAAGCTTTTATCCAAAGACTCCATCCTGTCCTTGTACGCCAGCAGCTCAGTGGGCAGCCAGAGCCAGCAGCAGCCTGTTACAGGACAAGGTGACACACACTCACACACACCATCTGTAGTGACTATATAGTCAATTAAGCTTGATCGCCGTGTGCATATTAATGCTCAGGAACTTGCCCGCTGAACATGTGGTCACACCTAACCAATTTCCAGGAACTTGTAAGCATATATTCCTTTTATTTATTCAACTAAAAGAAATAAACCTGAAAGGCTTTCTTTGCCTACTGTTGCAAACATGACGTATACTGCTCACTTCTCAACTGCTCAACCAAAGCTTTCATACTGTAGTGTATACCAGAGGTGTGGACTCGAGTCACATGACTTGGACTCGAGTCAGACTCGAGTCACCAATTTGATGACTTGAGACTCGACTTGACAAAATCACAAAACACTTGCGACTCGACTTGGACTTGAACACCAATGACTCGGGACTTGACTTGGACTTGAGCCTTCTGACTTGAGGTGACTTGATACTTTAATTCAGAGGTCTCCAACACACCGATCGCGAGCTGCCGTTAGAAGAGAAGACTCCCGTCGGGGAGAGCAGAATCTTCAGCCGCTCCTACTCTTGCTGAGAATCCTTGCAGGCAGGGGCGGGTCTTTATTTAGCTGGGCCACCATGCGGCCAATCATATGCGAGGACACACTAGGATCATACCATTATGTGAAAGAAGGGTGGGGGGCACAGCATGTGTAGTGGTACAGGCCAGCTGCACAGAGCGACGGGGAGCCGGATTTAAATGCAAGCGCGTCGGAAAAAGTCAAGAAATGAGCGAAAACCGAAAAAAGAAGCAGCATCTGGCTGCTTTTCAATGATATGAAAGCAAAGCTGAGTGCAGGATTTGTAAAATGAAAATAACATTCAGAGCAGGGTTTTTTTTTCTTGGTAACCACTCAGGATTTATTGCCAGAGGTGGGAGAAGTTCAGATCTTGGACTTGAGTAAAAGTACCAGAGTTTAGGAATACTCGGTTACTATAAAAAGTCCTGCATTCAAAATGTTACTCAAGTAAAAGTACAAAAGTATTAGCATCAAAATATAGTTAAAGAACCACCTGCAGAGGGATCTAGATGCAGGTGTTCTCTTCCCCATAGAGACCGCCTCGCTGCACATCATTATCCCTTGCATAAAGATAGATTGTGGGTCCCTTATAACATGTTGTACACAGTGGAAATAAACATTCTGGTCACCTCAACATCAGGGATCTTATCCATTAAACTCCTGAATCAAACCGTCACGGTGGCCTTACCTTACTGATCCCTCTTAAATTAGAAAAAAACACGTTACTTTACCAGCAGAGAGAAAATGGATTATTAAATTATTAATGTGACTAATAAAGAGCAGTTTGATTATGAAGTATTATTCTGTTGATGGATGTCATTACATTTGGTGAAAAGCACATAATGACTAGGGATGCACGATAATTATCGGTCCGATATTAGGAATTATGACGTCATCCCGATGAACCCGATACTCAATTAATTATTAATAGCCCCGATAATATACAATATATTTTTTGGGTAAAAAAAAAGAAAAAAATACTGCGGTGTGGGTGGATTGGGATGAGGGGCGCTTGTTTTTCACTCGGCTCCTCCCGTTTTGCCAGTACTGTGGTATTAGTGGTTTAGGAAGAGGGGAGTTCTTCACAAATCCAGCGCTCCCTAACTCATGCCTGGCTGTGACGTAAATGGTGTGCGGCCGTGAAGCCAGGACAGTAAACAAACATGTCGTCGGTGGTATGGACGTTGGAGCTATGTGCAACTTAACGCATATGCTCGAACCGGAGCTGCCTGGACGCTGCAATCATGTTGCGCACTATCCGTGCTGAGTGTGCTGACTTTTCGTACAATGTCGCACTGTCTGGCTTCCTGCATAAAGTCAAGTGCTCGGCGCAGTTGTGGCGAAATGTCGCTCCTCTGTTTTCATTTAAACAGCTCCGTATATCCGTTAGCGCAGCTAGCTAGCACCAGATGCTAACAACAACAATGCACGTAAGGTCTCTCTCTCGCTCGCTCGGGCCACACATACACACACCCTCCCGGTCCTCCAGATGGCCAGTCGGTGCCTGCCGGTGAGCGTGGAAGTGTGGTCTGCCACAAGCGGGCGGCAGGAGCGGGGCTGTCAGCATCAGCTTGTAGATGGTATTTTAAACTCGATGCGCTCTGAAACTACGGGGCGGCCGAGGAAAAAAAATACACATGCGTTAATCGCGTTAAAATAATTAGTGGCGTAAAAAAAATGTTGTTATCGGTCTTGAGAAGCAGGAAGTTATCGGTATCGGTTTCAAAAAACCAATATCGTGCATCCCTATGACTTGTTTAAGACTCGTTTTGTCAAAGTTTAGGACTTGGACTTGACTTGAACTTGCCCATCCTGACTTGAGACTTAACTTGGACTTGAGCGCAAAGACTTGAGACTTGACTCGGACTTGAGCGCAAAGACTTGAGACTTGACTCGGACTTGAGCGCAAAGACTTGAGACTTGACTCGGACTTGAGCGCAAAGACTTGAGACTTGACTCGGACTTGCAAAACAATGACTTGGTCCCACCTCTGGTGTATACAGTAGCTACACTTTGCCAACAACGTTTATTGTGTTGGTCCCAAAACTTTACTGTTTTGGTTCATTCTCCTAAACCTTGTGTCCAGCAGCAGACAGATATTATGAGCAAAGATAAATGGTGGAGCAGCTAAAGAGTCAGATATTCTACTCAGGAGTTTAGTCTAGTGAACACGAAGTTATTCAAAGTGAGTTTTGAGCGATTTCACAATTACCATCCTGCATCATTAGAAACCCAGAAGCGAAAACTACCTGCTGGTGACTGACAGGAAGTGTATGCAAGAAAAAAAAGAGAACTGTCTGCAGCACTTTCATTATCAGAATGTGCATATTAATGTTCTTTGGTGTCACAAAGAGCTCACAAGGTAACAACTGCAAAATAATTAGCTTGTTGTAATGACTTAAGGGTTATTAGGGAATCATAGTCACACACTTATTAAAGACTAATTGTAACAATGTGGTTAGGTTTAACACTTAAGGCGGTCTTGGATCAGTGTGTTTAGTATGATTGGCAGCTTTCAGACTTGCCCAAATTAACCGCACCAACCAGAAAAAGACCTGAGTTTGTTTTAACAGAAACAAACAGTATGAAATGGTAAATAGACTGCATTTACAAGGCGCTGTTCCAGTCTTCATGACCCCTCAAAGCAGGTTTAAATATACAAATCAGCCATTCACACTGGAGTAAATAATGTGTGGTTATCCCAAAAGCTTTAAGTCACCATTTGATAAATGTTGAGAGAAAGGAGCTGACAGGAGCTAGACTGAAGAAATATAGTAGAAACAACATGAGTTTTTCTATCATTCAAAAGTCTGCACAGATTCTGTTTGTAGCTAGCTACCCACAGCTGTTTGTTTGTCTGTAAGTACTCAGTCTTAAAACCTGGAAATGAGTCCTCATCTGAAGTCAGGGTTTACGGGCAGATGCCTAAAGTAAGATCTATGGTTGACAAAACCTAAAGAGATGTTCACATGTTGTTCTACCACATTAAAACGATGTCAGTAAATACCCTACAGGTGAATGTCTGAAGCTTCTATGCCATCAAAACAGCAGTATCTAACAACTGTCCAGAGGTGGAAGAAGTACTCATATCTTGTACTTAAGTAAAAGTAGAAATACCACTGTGTAGGAATACTCTGTTATAAGTCCTGTACTGCAATTTAAACTTAAAGGTGGGGTAGGTAATTCACTTCAGAAACCCTTTTTATTATATTCCATGGAATGCTCTTAACATCCCGATAGCAATGAATACATTAAATGCTTTGACAATAAATATATACAAATATTTCATCTGTGGAAGCCGTGGCGCTGTAAAAAGCTAGACCAATTATCTGCCTCGGCCTACCTGCCTGTAAGTAATTCTAGCTTACTTGAGCTGGTTTCTCCATTCTTACCTACCCTACCTTTAAGAGTACAAAAGTATTAGCATCAAAATATACTCAAAGTAAAAGTTCTCATTATGCAGATTGTCCCATTTTCTAATGTCTTATTTTAATGTTGATTATATTTCACATCATTAATCAAAATCTTCAAAGTAACTAAAGGTATTAAATACATGTAGTGGAGTAACATTACACTATTTACCTCTGAACTGTAGTGGGGTAGAATTAAGAAGTAGCAACACATTGAAATACTCAAGTAAAGTACAAGTATCTAAAATGTGTACTTAAGTACAGTACTGTATTCAATGTACTTAGTTACTTTACACCAATGCAACTGTCCACTTGAGTCTACTAGTTGTCATCTAGCCAAACATTAGCCGCCTTTAGCTTAGCGGTGGTGATGTGCAACTGATTTAATTTGTTTATAGCGTTAGCTTCTTACTCCTGGAGATTGCATTACACTTCAAACAATCATTAAGTGGTGATCCTGCTGAACAAAATGTGTAAGGATCATAAAGGTGTGTTTGCAACAGATCTTTTATTCTGCATATACCAAAATCCATGCAAAAATCTCATTGGTTGTTGTCGAGGGAGCCCTACTAAAAGACGTCATCACTGAACCACTGTAGAGTCTCATAGGCTGGGGAAAGCAGACCGTAATATAAACACAAGAGTGCACTCTCGGCTGTAGGTGCATACACTCACATACATCACAGGAGAGATGCATCATAAAAGTGGAGGAGAGTAAAGGCAGTTGAAAGGTCAGCGTGGGGAAACGCAGGCGGGTTTTACTGCTGCTCCCCCTGCAGCAGTAAAACAGGTTCACACTCATCTCACAGTTATTATGTGGAAACACGGAGCGCCAAGACTGTTTATGTGAGCGTACGTGGGCTGTTGTTTATCCACACATGCTACATCAACCTGACAGTGGAGAGTGAGGGAAAGCGCCTCGTGTTTCTGATGGGTAGAAGATAGTAGGCAGCAGATTTGCACTTGTGTTGCAGCACGATAGAGGATTAGGAAAGGAACTCAGGATGAAGCCGAAAGAAGCTTGCCAGGCTAATGCCACAAATCCTGTGTGTGTGTGTGTGTTTTACTAAGTGAGTGGGAGCATATTGTCTATATGCAAAAAGGCTGGATTCTCACGTTCCACTCCTAAAGCGTAGTCTTTTTTTCTGTGGAGACAGTATTTTGATGTGGAAAACCAACAGCAAACAGTGGACTCTAAGATAACTTTAATTGACAATGTGATCAATATCGTTGAGAGTTGAAGATAAACACATTATCCTTATATCTGGAGTTAAATGCATCAACTCAAATGTATATATATATTGTTATAATTAGGGATGCACCGAATATTCGGCCACCGAAAATTATCGGCCGAAAATGGTTAAAAAGGCCCTTTCGGCTTTCGGCCGAAAAAATATCACCGAATGTCAGAACAGGCTTACGTTGGTAACCTAACGTGTTGTTGTGATGACGTAATAAAGACGCGGCGACCATGCTCGCGGCTAGCTCACAGGGGGGGGGGGACATTGACCTTTGTCATCGAGATTGCCCTGAGCCTTTAACAAATCGTATTAAATAATCTGATGACAGACTGTAAACAGAATAGCTGACATTTTAACAAACTAAATAACTCAGTTTCCTCTAATCATTAACCCATGTTTGTATAATGTAGTTAACTCCATGTGTTGCTGCTAGCATACATAACACCTGACGTGGAAACGTTACTCCTGGATGGGGCTACAGAGCTGCTAGAAAGACAGTCGAACTCGGTACATTCCTCCGTCTGCATGCGGTGCACTTTTGCTAAATGTTTAGACAAATTGCTCGTGCTTACATGCTAAACTCTTATTGCACTTATGGTAACAAGTATTCTCCACATCGAGACGGGTAAAGTTTAACCACACCTCGGAGCGCGTTCTCTCCGCCATCTCCGCAGTGTGCTCCGCTGCATGTAGCAGCTGCGTGTGTGTAAACTGCCCCGCCCCCTCGCACACAGACGGGGAGAGAGATCTCGTCTGATCGAAAATACATCATAGACGCATTTGTTGTCTTTGCATATTAGAAACGAGTTGGCGACACTAAGACTGCGATATAATGTTTTAGCAATAATACATGACATATATAAATGTACTGTATGCATTCAAAAGTGCTGAATAAATGTTTTATGGACCCATAATAGTGATTATTATTTAAGTTAAGTTTTGCCATAATCATGTCTATTTCCATAATAAGGTAGCTGAACAACATTGGTAAAAAATGTATACATTATATATATATATTTCTATTAATCATTTTCGGCCTTTCGGCATTCGGCTTTCGGCCAACTGTTTCCTATTTTCGGTATCGGTTTCGGCCAAGAATTTCCCATTCGGTGCACCCCTAGTTATAATCTATTTATGTAGCTCAATATCACAAATTACACATTTGCCTTTGGAAGTACCCTCTGGGAGAGTAACACAGGAGGGATCCCTCTCCTAGGACAGACCTGTATGAGATGTTGTGTGTATAAATAAAAAAGATACCATCGACAATCCATAGAGAGTCCAAATATAAGAACATTGTGTATATATAAACAAGGAAATGATGTTGGATCCAAGCGGATGTCGACAATCTTCCAGGTGTTGGACAACATTTCTTAAAGGTGGCCATGATGTAGGGCCACAGCAAAACCTCCTGAAACCTTAATACTGACCTGCTGCCAGGTGAAGGCACAAACATTTCTGTGATGATGCCCCAGATGCTCAGTTAGTCACATGCATTTTTGGGACATCAGTGCAAAGAGATAGAGGGAAATAGAAAAGAGATGAAATGTTAAAGTCCCCCAACAGTCTAAGCCTGAAGCATAACGAGGGGCTGGTTCAAAAAGTAAAGTATAAAGCCTATTAATTGTGGAGACGGTGTCTGCATTGTTAGCAAAGGACTCCTGTTGTTTTCCATTCTTTTAGAGCCAATACAGTTCATTTCAGGGTGGAGGTTTCCATCCCAACAACACATATAGACTTCAGAAAAATCTGTTTCTAGAAAGGGTTCATTTATGTTAGGATTTTGTCAATGGAAGTCATTTTTGTACCCTTTTCAACTGGAGTGTTTCCCAGTAATCTCATTTCACAAGGCAGCGGAAATCAACGCAGTGCCGGAAAATCACCTGCCATGTTCAACTATTTCTGAGGTTAAAGCAAAAAAACAGATCTTCAAAGGAAAGCTGCAAAGCTGAACTGCAACATTCACCCATTATGATCATTCAATATGAACTATTTCTTATGGTGGCCCTGAAGTGCAAGACACTACAGCATTTCAGAAAACACCACAGCATTTCACATTGGACGGAAAGGGTATTCCTTTAGTGATGTTTGTGATTGGACAGAGCCAGCCAGAGAAGCACTGCTGTGATTGGTTGTTTTTGCTGCCTGTCAAGAAATGACACTTCGCGATTGGTCAACACCCGACAGCGGAATATGTCCCAACACATCAGCCGATAGCACACACTCAGAGCTCACAGCTCCTCATATCTGTTCAGAAACTGGACACAAGTTAAACATGTACAAACCACAGACTGTCTATGTCATGGCGAATACAGTCACTGCTTTATTTATGTCTGTATGACGTTGTTGTGAGTATGGACGGAGCAGCTACAGGTTAGTTTAGCCTGATGGATCCGATTCCATTCAGAAAACACGCATTTTAAAAGCTTTTCGTCTGCCGTCTTATCTGCAGACTTGTCAAAGCGTTAATTCATGGTTTTTACTAACCGTTATCAGTATGTAGTTACTTCGGCATCACTTTGAAACGTGTATTACAATTAAATCATGGTCAAATATGTTCATTTGGTTGTAGTTGGTATCTCCCATAGGATTTACATGGAGATACGCCCCGCCCCCTCTCAGCGCCTCTTGTTTGAATGACAGGAGCAAACACAGCTGACAGCCGCGGTGAAACTTAAGCGATTAGAGCGATGCGAATATTGGGTGGTCTACCATAGTATTTACATGGAGATAAGCCCCTTAAAAAACATGAATTAATAAAGCATTAATTATGTGTTTACTCCTGTCATTCAAACAAGATGCTGGAGAGGGGGCGGGCCGTATCTCCATGTAAATCCTATCGGAATCGGATCGATCAGGCTAAACTAACCTGTAGCTGCTCCGTCCACACTCACAACAACATCATACAGACATAAATAAAGCAGCGACTGTATTCACCATGACATAGACAGTCTGTGTTTTGTATATGTTGAACTTTTGTCCAGTTTCTGAACAGATATGAGGAGCTGTGAGCCAGCTAACGGCTGATGTGTTGGGCCAATCACGAAGCGTCATTTCTTGAAAACAATCAATCACAGCAGTGCTTCTATGGCTGGCTCTGTCCAATCACAAACAAGAAGTGTTCTCCCTAAGGAATACCCTTTCCGTCCAATGTGAAATGCTGTGGTGTTTTCTGAAATGCTGTAGTGTTTTCTGAAATGCTGTTGTGTTTTCTGAAATGCTGTGGCGTTTTGTGAAATGCTGTGGTGTTTTCTGAAATGCTGTGGCGTTTTGTGAAATGCTGTGGTGTTTTCTGAAATGCTGTGGCATTTTGTTAAATGCTGTGGCGTTTTGTGAAATGCTGTAGTGTTTTGTGAAATGCTGTGGTGTCTTGCACTTCAGGGCCACCGTCATTTCTGTCTTAAATGTCTTACATTTCTCTTTTTACCTGCTCACTACTCTGAAAGTTAACCTGAAGAACTGTGTGTGTTTTTGCCGCAGCAGGGATGTTCGTGGGCCAGCCTCAGATGCAGTTCTCTCCGCAGGGTTTCACTCCAGGGATGGGTGGGGGAGCCATGATGTCCGGCATGTCGGTGCCTAATGGCGGCTACATGAGCATGCAGCAGCAGGGGGGGGTGTTAGCCAACCAGGGGCCGCAGCAAGGACAGTGGGGCATGAACCAGGTAAGCCTCACAGACATACAGCGCCATTGAAATCATTCACACCCTTAGTGCTTTTCCTATATTATTGCATTAAAACCTGTCCTTTGAGTTTATTTTTGGAGAGATTGTATTATTGGATGTACACATGCTTAAAGATACAAAGTATTTGTTGATGTAAAACTATTTGAGCATGCGTTGGTATTTGGTGAAATCCAAACATGATTTGAGCATTGGCTTTTTTTCTGGCCACTCTTCCATATGCACACAAATATAATTTTTTCAAACCAGCATTGTCTTTTTCTAAATTCATTAATTTTGACTATTTTTTGTGGGTCCATCACATAATATCAACATAAAGCTTAATTTAAATTGAAGTTTATAATTCAATAAAATTGTAAAAATCCCATGGAGGGAGGGGGGGGGGTGAATACTTTGCGCTGGGTATCATTTTAGCATCATGATTAAACCATTTTCACATTTGGCTGATTATAATTCCACTCCAGTTCCTGGGTGCATTCATCTTACAAAGCCTATTTATATGTTAACTGTAGTATCTGTTAAGAATGTACTTTCCTTTCTGTCAGAGAGTTCCATAATCCTGGTGCTATACAGTAGTTTATATACAGTCTTATACATTAATGTGCTCCCTCTGCGAATCCCAGTGCAGTAATATGCTCACTCCGGCCTTTAGACTCTCTAAAGGGGCGTGGTTAATTCACATATACATAGCCAGTGGTCAGTCGGACCAATAGACGCTGTGGTGCAATACTTAGATAGGATGCATTTTGGAACAGACAGAGCCAAAGTGTTGGCGGTATATATTGCCTTATATTATTTAATACTTAAACGTTTATTTTCTTGCTGTTTATAGTAAATGTATTCTTAGTTATTGTTATTGAAGTAGTTTCTATGCTTTTATTTTGAAGGCAGTGTTGGGCACTGGGTGATTAGAGCACCTGGTGTAATTGTGTATATATTAAAGACAGGTGGAGGTGTGAACAGAGCACTAGTAGGCACATGGTTTTTTTTGGAGCCAGAAGAAAGGAAGCCATAGGAAAGGCCAAAGTAAAGAAACACAGGAAACCTGATGATTATCCTTTGTTAAAGGTGGGGTAGGTAAGTTTCAGAAACCGGCTCGAGATACACTTTTTGTTATATTTCATGGAATGCTCTTAACATCCCGATAGCAATGAATATCTGAAGTGCTTTGACAAAGAATCCATAACAAAATGTCATCTGTGGAAGCCGTAATACTGTAAAAATACCCTGTCTGTCAGCCTTCCATCTCGTGCACGCACAAATGTATCTCGTGCCGTCATTGGGCGTGCATTGCAGCAGTACTTCAATGACTCGCCAGCAACAGGCGGCCACTTTCACCAGTCTGCTGACGTCATGTGCGCGTTCATGTGTGTTGGAGGAGGTGCTCTGTAAGGAAGTCTGAAGGAAGGGGCGGATTATTTTCGGCTGTGTACTTTCAAATTTTAGTGCACTCGAGCCGGTTTCTGAAACTTACCTACCCCACCTTTAATGATATTGGATCATATAGTAAATGCACAAACGGAGATTCTTGTCTGGACTTGGATCATTGCCCTGCGTAAGATCCACTAACTAGTGCCTCAGCGGCAGTGTTATTTTAAGTTAATTATCTGTTTAATTTCTATATGATTTTGTCCGCTACACCAAGCCTGTTGGTTCGGAGGTTGTGGCTCAGTGGATAGTTCGCTGATCTTTGGATCACGGGGGCACTGGTTCGAATCCCGCTGCAGTCAACATTCCGGTGTGTCCTTGAACAAGACACTTCTCCCCAAATTGTTCCTGTGGGGATTGCCCACAGTGTTGAATGTATGTAAGTTGCTTTGGATAAAAGCATCTAACAAGTGACATGTAATGTAATGCTCCATTTGTCCGATTCAGTTATTCCGATCCTCATGTGTTCTGTTTGCATCGAAACTATCTTAAAGTAACAAGCTGCATATCGTTAAGTTGTTGCTGTATCTCCGAACAGATGGCAGTAGACGAAGACACTAGGTATAACGTTTTATTTTGGTCTACTGGGACTCGAACCACTGACCATGACCGCCGAGAGATTCCCCCAGTAATGTGAACGGTTGGCTCCTAGGGTGATCAGTGTCCTTTGTTATAGTGAGGCGTTTGATCGCTCTGAGGTCCATTTCTAATAGACCAGTGAGAGGAAACTAGCTGTGTTCTAGTGACAGCAGGTCGATCTGCTACGTCCTTTTTTCACCTTCGTAAACAGCCTTGAATTCCCCATTTACTCAAGGTGATGTAAAGAGAACCAAAGCTGCTGCATGAACTTTATTTGGACCTGATGCATTTTTGCCTCATTCAGACAACTCCAATTAATGAAGTTCAATAATATTTACAGCTTACAAATTCAAGTCAATTTAATTTATGCAGACCAAAATCACAAATGTATCAAAGGGCTTAGAGTGAAGCTGAACTACCAATTAGGGATTTAATTAAACAAGACGTTAATTATAAAACCCAAGTGCCACCACCACAATGTTTCAATACATTAGCTAAGTTAAAGCTAACGGGAAATGTAAGTAGTCTGGGTGGAGACAGTTTGTTGACTTATGACTTACTCTGTTAGAGCCTTGAATTATATATGGCATAATCCATTGTTGTCAGGTGAATAAAAGTATGTTTGTTATTGTTGCCCCGCAGGGCTCCCGTAGATATGATCTGTCCATGTTAAATCTATTTAATATGCCCAAAGTGTTAACATAAAGACAACCAGCTGTATTTATAATGGACCAACACTCCCGTCAACACCTCTGTCCAAGTTGCTCTCACACACACACACACACACACACACACACACACACACACACACACACACACACACACACACACACACACACACACACACACACACACACACACACACACACACACACACACACACACACACACACACACACACACACACACACACACACACACACACAGTCCTTATACAGTGTTTGTGTTAGCACTCCAAACTCTTGTGGTGACATTTAGGGAGGCTAATAAGAGATCATACATATCTACCCACACACACGTGTGTTTGGCTGCTTGTATGTCCAGGTTCGGCTGATAAACACACACACTCACCTACACACACACTCTCTCTCAGCTGTGAGATGACCAGATAAGTTCAAGTAGCGCTGCACCAAAACACATTCATAATAGATAAGGCAGAATGGAAGGAGGAGGAGGAGCAGAGGAGGCAGAAAGGGGCGAAGAGATGGAGGTGAACAGAGAAGTGGGGAGGGTTGGGGGGGTGGAGAGGGCATTGAGCTGGGGGAGCCGGAAGGCTTTAAGAGCAGAGGCGAAGGTAAAAGCCGAGGCATGGAGTTAGGGGAGTGTGCCTCTGGGAGGAGCTCTCTATTTTAGCTCTGATGAATCATAACACTGACTTCCTGTCTTCTTTCTCTTCCCACTCAGATGACCCAGCAGATGTCAGGCATGGCAGTGAGTGGACAGTCAGGCCCCCTCGCGGCCGGCTGGCCCGCCGCCCCACCGACGGCTTCTGGCCAGACCCTCAGCACTCAGCTGTGGAAGTGACGAGGGGGGTCTCCGGAGAAGGAGTGGGGAAACAGGGCTGTCTAATGACAACAAAATAAGCTCCTGTCCCACCGTCTCCTGACAGCTCAGAATAAAAAACGCACAGTGGGGGTACCTCCATACCCCCCCAAAACCTTATAAACATCCATATTTCCTTTAAAAATAGAAGAAACTGAATGAAGGGGATAAAAGAAAAGACGAGAAAGGTGTAGCTGCAGAGCTCCTGGCCGTAGAAGGAAGTGATGTCTGAAATTGTGAACACCAGAGATGACCATCAGGATATGATAGCTTGCATTTATTGCTCCAAATATAACCTCCACCAATCACACTGAGGCCAACAATTCAACCTTAACATTTCAGTGAAGCTAGATTATTAAAGTTACGAAGCAGTTAATAACTTGTATTAGCCTTATGAGTTTGCTAACATAAGCTAGCTATGCTAATGTCATTCATTGTTTTGTTATCTGAAATCATTGCATTAAGATTTAGAATTGTTTCCCTGTAGTTTTGTTGCGTTAATGTTAGTTTTGTTATAATATTAGCATATCTAGCTAATGTTAGCAAAAGCATAAGGTTAATATTACTGCCTTTAGGTAACGATATTTCATTTTTATAAATTTCAGTTATATATAACTATTGAGATTGTATTGTTTGCTTAAATTGTTACATTAAGCTTTTTAATGTGTTTCCAGTTTTGCCAACGTTTGTCAGTTGTTGACAATATTAGCCTAGCTAGCTAATTTAGGCAAACTCATAAGGTTAGTAAGTTATTTGATGCCTATTGTTACGTTATTTAATTTGACAGGTTGTAGTTACATCTAAATATAAAAAATGTTTTGTTTGCTTAAACTATTACATTAAGCTTTTTGCATTTGGTTCCTGTTGTTTTTGCTAATGTTAATGCTAGTTTACTGGCAGTATTAGTATAGCTAGCTAAAGTTGGCAAATAAATAAGGTAAATGAGAGTTACTACTTAATGTTAGGTTACTTCATTTTATAAGTAACACTCATTCAAATGTTACGGTTGTGTTGTTTACCTAGAATACTTTAAATACAGTGCTATGTAATAATTTCTATTGATAAACGTGAATTTAACAAAAGTGCTTTTTGTCATGTCATGGCCATTTCTACTGATCATAATTCCATTGTTGAGGTCTACTAGAATAGATTTACATTGTTCAATGTTCCAAACTCACATTGGTTTCTCATACAGCTTCTCTGTATAGTATGTGTATTCACTCTCTGTCCTAAACGGCTTGTTGGAGCTCCTGCCCCCCTCCCTGTGAGCCCAGTGTGCTCTGATTGGTCAGCTCGCCCACTCTGTTCTGATGAGTCTACCACCGTTACAGCGGAACATCAGTGATTATGTGTTACAACGGCATTAGCAGCCAGTAATGACAAACAGATGAGAATGCTGCGTGGGGTCTGGGTGCCGTGTTGGCAGGACGTTGCGGGGCTTGCTGCTGCGAGGAGCAGACAGTGTGAGCTGGTGTCATTTCCTGGTTGCTGCGTGGGGGAAGGGGGGGGTGCTGAGGGGGCTGCAGCACCCCCATCTGCGGGGCTCCACTAGCACCCGCATCCCCCAAACGCGGCGCACCTGCAGTGTAACCCCCCCCCCCCAGCGTGTCACAGTTTTGCCGCTGAGAGAGTGTGTGTGTGTGAGGAGCTCCACACGGATTGGTCCATTTGGGTCCATTTGGCTATGGGCACGTCACTGTACCCAGCAAGAAAAAAATGAAAAAAGAGAAATCTCCAACGAGGCGTTCAGGGGCAGCACACACAGGTATTTTCTGTGTTAGAGTTGTACTCGCTACAGGGTGTACTTTGAGGGTTTGTGACTTTGCAGACGGTTTACATGCAGAAAAAGCTACATAACACACAAGGGGACGGGTAATAACCGGAAAAGCATGACATGGGATCTTTAACCCACATGAATAAACAGTAGGTTTTCCACCATGGGTCCCAGCATGGAGCAGGCCTGAGCCTGGAGCTCTGCAGCAGTTATCTGTTGAAGAGTGGCAGCTGTTGTTTCTCATCTTTGTTCATTTCCCTTTTGAATTTCCTTTGTTGTTGTTGTTGTCTGAGGAAAGAGACAAATACAGCAGAATCAAAAAGAAAGCTACTGGACCAATATGTGTCTATTATAGTAATATTATATCATTACCAAAATTGGTAGTTAGTGAATAGTCTGTTAATACCTACAGTAGATATGGCTATCTTGTGGTTGGTCTAAGCCATCATGTCCTCGCCCTTCTCTCTGCGTTATATATTGTAACCCTCCCATCTCTGTAGGGCGAGTGTTGTAGCAGATAGTTGTCTGAACAGTACTGTATTTATGTGATTATGATGTGAACCTCCCACTATTTCAGAGCCATAGGTGAGGGGTCGATGCTCCAACTCTCAATGGCTTCTCTCCATAAGATCTGGGGAGGAGTTTCTCCAGTTTACTTTTGAGCATCCTGTGGAGTTGCTAAATGGGATTTGACTGGTCTAAAGTTGCTTATACATCAGATGTGATTTGCATAAATGAATGATCATAAATGTCAAACATTCAACAGTCAAAAATAAAGTCTCATTACATCTACTGATCGGCTCTACAGTAAAGAGTCTGTTACCAGCTGCTCACACACTGCATAAACAAGTCCTTATCATACAGTGTGTGAGTGTGGTTGTATTGGGCACTCAAAACTGTTGTCACTGTCATGACTTCTAGGGAGTTAAAGCAGTGGTTCTTAACTTTGAGAGGTATGAAGCTACACAACAGAAGGGTTGCAAGATAGAATAGGAAAAAATAAATGTATATCTTGTTGGAGTCCTACCTATTGGGACTTATTGAACTCCTCCCAACTCATAAGCATATACAAACTGTGACACAAGTAGGTGATACAGCCAAAAGAAAAAACATTCTTCCACCCCGCTAACTGTAACTGATTTGAGAAAGTGAACACGAACTGGCTGTCATTTTATTAACAATATGGATTACCCCATTCAGACAGGACCACCATTCCAGATATTCCAATAAAAATAAATGATTCCATCTTTGGGGATTTTCCTTTTTGCTGACAGTTTGATTAGAAGATTTAAACTGATCTCATATCACACTAAACTGATCTCATATCACACTAACCAACTTGTGTCCATCATAAGGATATTCCCATACAACAAAAAAGCATTGTCATGGTTAATTGATTAAAGGAAACACATTTTCTCCTGGGTTACGTTTGTTTTTCGGCGTTTATAAAATGGGGGACTTTTTTGGGACGGGTCAAATAAATAGAGGACGTCTGGAACTCCCTTCATGTCTGACACGATTACTGTATGTTCAGCCATCTTTACTGTGGTGTTTTGTTGTGTGCAGTACAAGAGAAGCACAGTTTAGTTTGATAAGCAAATAAACCTGGAAGACCAATCAGATCAGCCCGTCATCGGGGTGAGGAGGAACAGGATTGGACGGTCCTTGCAGAAGAGGACCTGTATGAAAACTCTGGATGGGTCGCATCCCTGTCCGGTCCTTGTTTATTGGGTGATACATATATTAGTTATTGTCCTCCAGGTTTATTTCCAATGTGTTTACAATTTCTGGTGCCTAAAGTTCACAGAACGGTGGTTTCCGTGCATTTAAAAAAAAATCCAGGGATTATTGTTCACTTTGTCCGATGACTCTTTCAAAAACTTGTAAAACTTTTATCATCATGGAGATGTTTTGTTTGCTCCTTCTTTTCTGTTTCAAGTTTAACAACAGGGTCATTTGAAATAAATGCTGTTGAATCCTGGATTTAATCCTGTCTCGTGTTTTTATCATCCACCCACATGTTGCCCTCTAAACTTGATTTAATGCTTTCCTCAAAACACACTGAAGGTCTATAGAACTAGCAGCCTGTCTTCATTGTGCTTTCATTTGCTGTCTATTCAGTTAATTCACATTTATTCCTCCACTGGCAAGTGCGTCGTATTGTGAGACAAGATTTCTTTGTTGCAGACTCTGCATTATTGATGGCAGCTTGTCAGGAGAGTCATCTCTTTTTGTTACTTCACGTCAGCCGCGTCCAAACCTGATCACAGAGATACAGATTGAGAGGACAGCAAAGGTGGTTTCATTTCATTATATGTAGTCATTTCAGCGTGATGATAAGGAGAATGAGATAGCATTTACGCTAATCATTACCATTTGAGACACTAAAGAGATACATTTAAACAAAGATTGTTTCAGAATAAACAGACCTTTTGGCATGTGTTTAAATGGTTCTGATGCAGAAATAAATCCATTCCAACATTTGAATTAGCTCATGAGCGTAGCCTACAGAGCTGGAGATGGGCTGGGGTTAGCCTAGCTTAGCATAAACATAAACTGGAAAAACTGCTAAATTGCTTTTTCTGTAGTTCCAAAAAGGCTATCCGCCCTTATTAACCAATTTAATCTAGTTTGTTTAAATGGAAACACGTTGGAGGGCTGCAATTTGTGATTTTACAGATATTTATGGGTGAACAACACCCAGGTTATCAGTCAGTAATTCTTAAAACACTTTCATGTCATCTACCCCCCACACTTTAACATAAGGTAAGAACGAGTGGCATTCAGAGTGGCCAATCAGAGTGGTACTCAAACCGTATACGTCACACGGGATGAGGGTTCCCAACCAACCAGAATTGGTTGCGTAATTCATATACCGATAGCCAGGGATGGGTATCGAGAACCGGTACTAAGTCAGTACTGGTACCTGATTGGACGGTATTGGTATACCGTTAAGCCGCTGGACAAACGGTGCTGCTATCGGTATATGAATTACGCTACTTCCTTAGTTTAAACAATTCTGGTTGGTTGGGAACCCTCATCCCGTGTGACGTTTCCGGTTTGAACTGTGAATGCCACTCGTCATCTCTCCTAACAGCGCTCTTATTATTGTGAGACTCACAGGGGCAGACCACATGACCGTATTATCGCCCATATTGACGCACCTAATTCCTAAACTTCTTACAGATAAAACATAAACCGATCCTTCAGCCTCATATGAGCTCTCAGACACGTTCAAAATGAAACTGTCATCGCTGTCATAGCTTGCTGCTGGTGCGCCATCGTGCGTTTGCATGCAGATGCTGGGATCCGGACGGTGCAGCTGGAACTCTTGGCCCGCAATTACGTCAGACATACTTTGGCGGGATTTGAAGAATCCCAAAGAAGATCCAGAATATGGTGAACATTGAAGGGGAGATTAAAGTAAAAATATCCCAAATCAGTTCAGTAACGGTTTCAAGGGGACAATATTTTTTTATTAAAATTGATGGGTTTGGATGATGGGTGAAACCCGTATCACAGGCTCTTTAAGAAAGAACATGTCAAGCTATGTGCTGCATCAGAAACAATGCGCAGAGTGTTTTGGGAGTAATATTGTGTGTGTTTACATTAGCAAGCATGCTAACACTCAGAGCTAACGCTGTACTGGAGAGAATATATGTCCTTGCGGTAAACCCTGTGAGAGAGAAAGGTTTGAGCTCCATACTGTTTCAGAAATAATGCTTGAAGTGGTTGGGAACATAAGATGGCATTTAATCAAGGCAGCGTTTAGCTGAGTTTCTCCCGGTAGAAAACTCTCTTAGCAGGGGAAAGCGGCGTGACGCTACAAAGGAGCGTGGCTAGCAGCAGCTGTTCCATTTAAAGCTATGGTCACAGAATCAGCCTTTTTGGAACAGGGCTGGAATAGAGGAGAATAGAGGGGTATGAGGCATGGCTACAATGGATGATCTGTTTGGTATTTTAAGCAAAAAACTTCACAGACATGTTTTGTATAGGTATGGCCCTACAATATATTTTTCAAATATAGCATAATAGGTCCACTTTAAAGTCATAGACCCCAGCCAGAGTTGGAGAAGTTTTCCTCCTGGCGACCTGGGTGCAGCACTAATTGCACATTAGAAGTCTAGCTTTGTTTATTTAAATGTAAAGTGCAATAATGAGCAAGCGTTATAAATAATCATGATCTTGATATCGATCAAAATAATCATGATTATCATTTGGCCATAATTCTGCAGGATAACGTGTATGCTATTCAGTGAGCGGCAGTGAACTACACATGTAGCTTATGTTCACTGTTCTTCAGCAAGAATGCAAAGAAAAGGCAATAGAAATTGACATTTTAAAGGTCATGGACAGGTTTAGATATTTGATATGGTCAACAATATTCGAAAAGACCCCAATTTAACCCCCAAGGGTTAGGTTCTTCCCGGTCTCTGACTCCTGAGGTAAAAACAGCATAGCATACCACATTCATACACATTTATTATCTGGACCACAAGTCGCGTTTATTGTAATTATTTGTACAGACTCAGTTCATTTAACAATAATGTATTAATGATTAAATGACATGAGTTATTCACATTGCAACATTTTTGACGTTTATACTTCTGTTTTTTCACATCAAGAGACCCGTGAGTGGAGGAAACGAGTGGTCCCAGTCTTTCCAGTGTGAAACATATTCAGTGTTGTCTTAGTTCCTGCGAAGCACTGTTGACACACAGCCTTGAATCATGCAGCTCCTCAGAGTCAGTGAACAGATTGCATCAGTCCCGGGGGGGTGGGGGGGGCTGCCGTTTGTCCCAGCCAGGAGGAGACTGGCAGGTGCATTCAGCTCTGGATCTGCTGCTCACACCTCGATGACCACAGTGTCTTTCCGATGTTTGGGCTCATTGGCGAGGTGCGGTTTCTCTGTGCGAGTGTGCCAAACCAGCACCTGAAAGAGAGAAGGAGACGAGGAGTGAGAAAATGTGCTGACAGAGGAAATGCAGCGCACTAAATAAGGCATGAAGAGGCTGCCATGCTCGGATGACTATAGCACGGCAGGTGGAGGCAGAGCGGCACTGAGTGAGAGTAAAGACTGGAGAGAAGACATGTTGTAAATGTAAAGAAATGTTTTTGTCAAATCATGGGACATTCAAACTGACAAATAAAAGTGCTCGGATCGGACCCACACCTCTCTCTTTACTCCTTCATCAGCCTCTTTCTCCCAGCCTGCTTTGCTTTCTCTTCACGGCTCTGCTATTGTTTTTACCTCGTGCTCTATCTTTCTGTTCCTCCCTGCGGCATGTGGAGGCAGGAAGCTTTAATAGGTATAGAGTATTTTTGCCTTAACAGCGACAGAGAGGACAGGACTGTTTCTCCCCATGGGAAGCAGGACTTTGTGGAGAAGCAGTGGAGAGACTGCTGGGAGCAACAGTTTCACTTTGGCAATGAAATAGGATACTTCTCAGAGAATTGCACTTCAACTTTGGTTTATTGGAACCCTGGATGTTATTTTAGTAACTTTAGCCATAATTTCCAGCAATGCTGATGCTGTTTTCAACTTGTGATTCTGCTTTACTAGATGCAGTCACAAAACTTGATCGATCTGTAGTTGGGATCAGAATGAAAGTCCAGTTTGCAGATTGGCGCGTCAGAAAAAAATGCGGTTTGTCAGTCTTCCTTCCTCCAGGCTCAGGTCCACTAATGTCCCTTTTCCACCAAACCGGCTCCAGGGCCGGTTCCGGGCTAGAGCCTGATTAAGCTCTGGTTCTTCCTGTTTCCACTGCAGTGGGGCTCGCCCCACTTCACGCTTACGTCGGAGGGGGGCGAGATTAACCTTAGCAATAACAGCTCATGGCGAGTAATGCATCAACTGCGTGTGTGACAGTCAGACAGTGAATACTTTCCAGCGGTCGGTAAATGCCGCTGAACCACATTAATAAACAATGAACCACGGCACTCAGTATAAGGTTGGACCCGACGCAGTCCCCCATTGTTGTTGCTGTTGTGAGCAGTGTTGGGGAGAAAATCAGCGGCGTAAATGGTGATGTCATGACACAGCACCAGTCGGGCTCTGGGCTGTGGAAACACAACTGGGGCTAAAAGAAGAACCAGTTTGGAACCAGAAAGGCACAAGCACGGAGCTAGAACTGGAACTGGTTTGGTGGAAAAGGAGCATACCAGAGGCTTTGGAGCCCGAGGGTTCTGTACCTTGTCTTAACTCTGACTGCACTCTTCTGGACATAGATCTTGGATGTTGTTCCTGCGATTTGTTACATTACATTACATTACATTGCATTTAGCTGACGCTTTTATCCAAAGCGACTTACAATAAGTACATTCGACCAGGAAGACACAACCTTGAAGAAAACAGAATCATATAAGTACATCAGGTTTCATAGAGCCAAACATTTCAAGTGCTACTCAACTGGCTTTAGGTAAGCCAGTCCTTTATTAGTATAAAAGTGCTTCGTTAATAGTTCTAACGCTCGAAGTGGAGTCGAAAGAGATGAGTTTTCAGTTTGCGCCGGAAGATGTGCAAGCTATCTGCCGTCCTGATGTCAATGGGGAGCTCATTCCACCATCTTGGAGCCAGGACAGCAAACCCACGTGTTTTCGCCGATGGGAACTTGGGTCCCCCTCGCAGCGAGGGCGCAACGAGTCGTTTGGCTGATGCAGAGCGTAGTGCACGCGCTGGGGTGTACGGTTTAACCATGTCCTGGATGTAGGAAGGGCCAGATCCATTCGCAGCATGGTAAGCAAGTACCAGTGTCTTGAAGTGGATTCTAGCAGTTACCGGAAGCCAGTGAAGGGAGCGGAGGAGCGGAGTGGTGTGGGAGAATTTAGGAAGGTTGAAGACCAGACGAGCCGCTGCATTCTGGATGAGCTGCAGAGGTCGGATGGCACATGCAGGTAGACCAGCCAGGAGGGAGTTGCAGTAGTCTAGGCGTGAGATGACGAGAGCCTGGACCAGAACCTGAGTCGCTTTCTGAGTCAGCTGGGGACGTATCTTCCTGATGTTGTTGGAGCCAATGTCCCAGTTTGGGTGTTACTGCCCGTAGTGCAGTCCGACCCTCACTGGAACCACTGCTGTCTTCACCTTCCTCATCTTCTCTAGCTCCTCTAAGCCCTCAGTATTTTCCAAGCTTCTCGTGTTCCTCCTTCCTGGTGTTGCTGCTTGGTATTGCTATCACCACTGGCTTCTTCTGCTGTTCGTCAACCACCATGATGTCTGGTTGGTTGGCCATCACCGTTCTGTCAGTCTGGATCTGGAAGTCCCACAGGATCTGAGCTTCTCAGCCTCTTTTGAAGGTGCTGCTCATTTTGACCTTGGGACTTCCAGCCCATACTCGGCACAGATGTTCCGGTACACTGTGCCAGCCACTTGGTATGCTTTTCCTGCTAGCATGTTACACACTGCAGTTATGTGATAGACTGTCTCAGGGGTCTCTTTACCCAGCCTGCTCCTGGGGTACTGTACGGAATGGTAGACCTCCAGACCAGGTGTTCTTGTTTATTATAAATAAATAGTATTTATTAATCTCATAGTAAACCATACATGCCGATCTCTAATAACCTGAGAAACCAATTCTGAGATCTAGAAGGTTTACCACTTGATTTAAAATGAATGTAATATTCAAAGTTTTAAAATAAGCCGTTACTCTGGTGTATTGTGAGTAGGGTTGGGAACCGAAACTCGGTTCCAGATGAGAACCGATAAGAAAATGCCGGGTACCGGGTACCCATACAAAATACACAATTTCGGTTCTGCTTAACGGTTCCTAAACGCGGTAGACCCTGTATTCCAGCGGGTCCGTCTGCACCGCGGTGCTGCGGTGACCCGGTGGAATACAGGGCGGACCTGGAGAATCACAGAACGGCCGGTCGTCAGCGGGCCGTTGACGGCCGGCTCGGTTCGCTGACGGCCGGCACCGCCCTTCATTTTTTTAAACGGCATCATATAAATTGCGCTGACAGGCGACAGAGGTCCACAGTTGCCCCGCAGCGATGCTCCCCCGCCCTCCCGTAGACATTTCACGAGCTCAGTCACTTCATAACACCAAAGATAGGTCGCGGTAAACACTCTGAAGTGAGGCTCCACTACACTAAAAGAGAAAAAGAAAAGGCAAAGTGTAATGCCTGTTAATAGCTTGCCACAGGCATAGCTCAGTTAAAATAAAGCACAGCTATTGTGCAATACATTTGTATTGCATGTATATTTTTTAGTAACAATTTCAGTTAAAGCTTTTAAGAATAAATATATTTTTGTTATCTAAACGTTTGACCTCTTTATTTTACAATTTTGGAATCGAAACGGGGAATCGATAAGAACCGGAATCGATAAACAGAACCGGAATCGAAATCGGAATCGATAAATTTCAAACGATACCCATCCCTAATTGTGAGTCCTATTGCTCCACCGGTAAACTAGCCAAACTACACATCTGAGAATAAAAATCATTTTGGATTGGACGCCATAAATTACACTTTTACCGGTCAAATTAACAGAGTTTTCTGATATTTCTTATAAAAAAATAAAACAGCTTATTTTTGTATGAAAGGGAATACTGTAATCTATTTTTTAAAACAATCTAAGGCAAAAATAATTTTAAATATTGTAACTAATACTAAAAAGACGCACTAAATATTTGTCGAAAAGTAGGAAACAAAACGCAATAAAAACGCTGCCGCTTCCAGGATTCAAAGAATAAAGTTTGAAATACAAAGCCGAAGTGCCACCAAGAGGAACAAACCTTTTGTAAGTGCCCTCAGGAAGCTTGATCACATCACCCAAACAAGATAAAGTGGTGGTCAGAGAAGCATTTAGCGACATAGATAAATTACAATTACGTTAAACAGAAACCTGAGATCCAATGCAAATGAAATAGACAATGGTAAAGTGTTTCAGTCCATATCAGCAGTGTTTCTTTTGTCCCTTTATAACGGCTGTCATTATGTCTGTTTTTCACTCCATTTTCAGTCAAAGCATCAACCTCTCCTCTTTACTTTCCCTCTTCTCTTTCTCCTTTTCCTCCTGCTATCATCTTCTTCTATCTGTACCCCCCCTTTCTTTCTTGGCTTGGCACTGCGGTCTGCTGCCATTACTCTCCTGTTTTAACTACATTACAGCGTCAGTGTGCAGATACTGACCCGGCCATCAGATAACCATGGCTGCCCTCCTCTGTCAAGGTTGTACGGAAGAGGATTAGGACCTCATCTGGTGATATGGAGATCTGAACAAAAGTGGATATTTAATTGAGTTCTGAGAATACAGTCAGGATAAAAAAAGAATAACATTGTTAAATTCACTTTGAAGCTTATATTTGGAAATATAATTATTTGTTTGCTTGCTGAGAGTTATGTAGTATCTGTTTAATCTAAAGATACAGCAACGGTTAGCTTAGCTTTAGCTCTGTCCAAAATTATAACAGGTTTGCTGGTCCTCTAAACTATATATTAATTTCAACATGATTTTTTTACATTAATTAAAACTAATTGGATAGACCATTATCATAGTTAGTGAGTTTAGAGGGGTTGCTTTAGTTTGTTTAACTGTTAGGAGTCTTTTTGCTAAGCTAGGCTAGTCATATATTTCTGTATTGAGTTGTTTTTATCTTCTATGCTTAAAGGTGGGGTAGGTCATTTTGGAGAAACCAGCTCGAGTGCGCTAGAATTTGAAAATACACAGCCGGAAAAAATCTCCCACTTCCTTACAGAGCCCCTCCTCCAACACACGAACGCGCACATGACCAATGAGGCCACGAGATAAGTTTGTGCACAGATGGAAGGCTGACAGGCAGGTAGGCTATCCAGTTATTTTAGCCGGGCCGGCTAAAATGATTGGTCGTGCTTTTTACAGTACTACAGCTTCCACAGATGACTTTTTTTAATGGATTTTTTGTCAAAGCACTTCAGATATTCATTGCTATCGGGATGTTAAGAGCATTCCACGGAATATAACAAAAAGTGTATCTCCAGCCGGTTTCTCAAACTTACCTACCCCACCTTTAAGAAATAAGTGAAATATGCACCTTTCTCAAATAGGCCATACAATACATTGTTGCCATTTCCATTTAAAAACAAATATTTGACTGATTTAAAGTTTCTTCTCTATTGATCCTTTATTATTATACAACCAAATCTAGTTATGAGTTATGAACACACACCTTTTCTCGCTGCTGCATGATCAGTGATGTCATGGATCACAGAACTCTGGCACTGAGTGTCTCCTCTCCTAACTTCAGGACAGTTTCTATGAGTGATGATGTCACGTCTTACTCCTTATATAACTGACGCGATAAATGCTGATATCACGCCTATTGTCTATGGCGTGCTGCTGGGTGCTGACTGATGATGTCACAGCCCCCTAATGGCCTGTCTGAATATCAGCGGCAGGCACCTCCATTAGTGTAATGGTGCTGATAATGATGATGATGGTTTCAACTCAGCAGCCGCCAGCTGTAAATGATGATCCAGCAACTCCGGAGGTATTTATCCTATTCCCTGAAGGAAACATTTACCCATAACCCACCAGGGACTATGTGACCCACACACACACAGTGGAACAGTAAATTGAGATTTCACATAATGTTTATTCCAGATGAAGCAGCTGCTTGCTCCACAGAGAGAGCTTAAAATAATGTGTGCAGAGTAATAGAGGGATAGACGCATGATTGAATAATTAGGTTTATTAAGTCTACAGACCTTTTTATTCATTAACAACATTTAAAACACTTAGTTCTGCTCGTTCCCCAGATAGTGTAAGTCCATGACACTCCACTACTTGAAATGACGAGACTTTTTTGGGCTGTAGTTCCTTTTCCTGTAGTGTGTTGTATAGGCTTTCTTTTTATGCATAGAAATGGCTTCCAAAGGCTAAAATCCCTGTGTTCCCTCCAGAGGGAGTTTCTCCTGCACATTCTGCCATCTCCTCTACAGATCTCCTGACCCCCATCTAAAGAAATTGTAATGGTTAAGGCGGCTCTGGAGTAGGTGTCAAGAGGGTGAGGCTTGAGGGCCAGGGTCATTTGAGATGAGCTGCATCGATCTACGCTGTCTGAGCACACATCTAGAATTGATAGTGCTTTAAAGCCAATTCTATCACATTCCAGCTCTGTGTGTCTATGTTTAGCCAGCTGCTCAAAGCATGACTCACGCTGTGAATAGTGGAGATCTATTCCCTAAGGTTGGTTCCTGTGAGATGGTACGTTATTATGACAGTCTGCAGTTTGATATCACACACAGACACAGACACACACACACCAACAAACAAGACAGAACAATTTGCCTTTTATTAAACCCTGTGCCATTTACCTCCAATACGAAGGGCCGTGCAGCATGACAAGGTATAACTGATCGAGCCTAAACCCTAATGTCAAATTTAGAAAAACCACTTTCGTTTGATAGAGAAAACAACCCACATATTGCCTTATTGTTGGAATTAAATCTTAACTGTAGAGAGTGGAAGTTTGTAAAGTAATCGGAGGAGCATCACAGACCTACTATCTGCTTATTCATAAATGTATTTGTGCAAGACAATCCTTTAGAGAATAATACTCCTCATCGGAATATGATTTAGTTAAATTGCTAACAGAGTTAACGAAATAAATATATTTGTATCCATAACCCTGATTGAATCAAATACATCACAATTGGTGTATGGGTTAGGGTTAGTGTTATCTTATTTGGTTTGTACTTATTTTTGGTAGCCTGTACAAACCATTTTGTCTTTTGCATTTTTCGGAAACTTTTACTTAATGTTCCGTTTATTTCACCGCTTAGTTGAATACTTGATTCTGATTGGTCAATTTGGACAATCCAGTGGTCTGCTATTTTTGGATAAAAGACTGCTGCTAAGGAGGACACTCTGATCAAGGGACAGTGCAGTCATATCAATCCACAGAAAGAAGCCCCGTCAATTTAACAGCAGCTGTGGACAACAAATATTCATCCATCAGAAAACACCATGGAGTACTTTTTGAATATGAATGTTTTGTTTGGGTTAGGGTTAGGGTTTGGGTATAAACTGTGTACATGTAAATGCTATTGGTGGAAATGAACAGTGAAAAACATGATCACAAGTTAGAATTGGAATAGTGCTCAATGTGTTCAAATCTGACCTGAGGTGTCTGGGATGTAAAACAAACAAACAAACAAACCAAACAGATATTTACAACAAAATAGGCGTCGCCTGGTTACTGACCCGGGTGCAATTTTTGGCTTTTGGCTCCAGCTCGGTAACCTTGGTGATCTGCTTGAGGAAGTCAGACTCCTGCATCCCCGGCTGGGAGCCGCGGCGCTTGAACTGAGCTCGCGGGTTGGCCAGGATCACCTGGAGGTTTACTGCAAACCCTGGGGGGAGGGGGGGGGGGAGTAGAGTGGGAGGAAACAGAGATAAATGGAACAGGAGGTGAGCCAGCTTGCATCAGAAGCACATTTTATTCTAACCACAGCAGAACATGAGAGCATTGTCAGTGCATCTAATGATTAAGATAGGGCTGATATGAAACCCATTTACTGCAGGGGTCGGCCATTATCCCGGGTTAATTGCACTATAGATGAGAAGGAAAGCACGGCAAAGTCAGAGGGAAGTCACAGTAATCATGATGCATGAGTGTTGTAACAGATGTGAGGATTAATGGCTGGCATCCAGATTTAATCAATCCGATTAGAAACATTTGAAACAGTAGGAGAAATTGTGTCACTGCATAATTACTCTAAAGAAATGAGCTGTCCTACAATCCTACAGAATGTTGATAAGATTTTAAGTCAAAAATAAATACAATGAGAAAAGCCTTCTAACCTTTTTATATCACATCCCTGGTCAAATCGTGCATCAATGCAACAAGTAAACTAAGTGACACAACACAATCAATGTGGGCAATTCTTAATAATCCACATGATGATGAAAATTCCTCTGTAGATTTGCACATTTTTGTTCAATGCCTAATCTGTTAAAACTACTCTGCCTCTTTAAATGCTGACATACCACGCTCATTTAATTCACAGAGTAAATGATCATTTACTTGATGTACCTTTTTTATATTTATATTACTCATACTGTACACATTTATTTGTATTTTGTTTAGTTGTTATCTTTTAACTTCATTATGTGCACAAGTTGCTATTATGCACTCTGAGGTCATTTATTCACTTTATGTTATTTTCTTTTGCTTTTTCTGTATGTGCCTTTGGATTAAACTTGTATCTTTAGGCGCTTTCACACCGCAGTACTTTTCCCACAAAGGTTCATCAGAACTTAGTTCATGAGAACTCTTTAGTTCTCATGAACTAAGTACAGATTGCGTTCACACCGGAATAAGTCCCTGGGGGAGGATTAGGCAAATGAAGCCGCAGACGTCACTTCTTCTTCTTCTGCTTTGGGTTTACTGGCAGGCCGCAAACAACTTCACGGCGTATACTGCCAGTCCCCGGCTGAAAGTCCCCGGAGTTGGGGACTGGCTTCAGTAGAAGCTGCTGGGTCTCCCAGCAGTTTCTACTGAAGCCTTTAGAGTAAATTGCCAGAACGCCGACACCTCCTCATCTCCACCACTCCCATGTTTTCTTTTGTGTTGCCATAAGTTAGTCTCTCTGCGTTTCTGCGCTGGGCTAATGCTAATAATGCTAATGCGAGGATAATAAAATGGCGGCTTCACAAAGCAAAGAGTTTTACGGGGCGTGGTTTGCAATCCGCCCAGCCAATCAGACATAGGAACCTTTTTCTCCCACGAAAGTCCCTGCTCTTTAGCAAGAGGGGGTAAAAAAGTTCTCATGAACTCATTTTAGTTCCGGATTTTTTTGGTGTGAATGCTGTCACTACCAGATCTGTCCCCCTGCCCGATCTGTACTGCGCATGTGCGAGATGGTCCGCCATATTGGACAACTCTGGACGGCAACCCAAGTAGGACACTTGACACAGTGGCCATTTCTCAATCTCGAGGAAACAGGCTTCCAAGCCAATATACGGGCTAATGTTGCCCGGGCAACGGCCCGTTTGGCCTTTTTGGCTGACCTGCCCCTCTGGAGAAAGCAAGAGTTTGTTTTTATTTTTTCTGTTGTGGCCGAATCAACATGATAAGCCCACAATTAGTATTGTAGCGTCTCGCTGCGGGAAACACACTTTGTCAGCGCTGTCATCTGCCGGTGCGTTAAGACCACCTCAGTGTCGGATTTTGGAAACTTGATTTTGAGTTGTCTCATGGCTGTTAGGGTATAAGGGACAAACCAGGGGACTTTACTTCCTCTTGATACCGTTGGTTATTTACAAAAAAACACCTAAATATAGCCTACTTGTTGTTGTTGTTGTGCTTCTGTATTTCTGTGTCTTTTCATCTGTAAACTCCCTCTATGCTCGCTCTCTTTTCTTGATCGCCCTCTCACGGGTGAACAGTTCAATGTCCCGCTTCATTGTAGGATTTCTGCCATGTCTCTACTACTTTAGTTTGACCATCTCTGTTACTAAGTTATGGAATATTAAATAAATAAGTAATTAGATACCTTACCGTTACTGCGCTCATAAAGAATGATAAGAATAAGAATAATGCGTATTGAACGGGTTTCATTAATTAGTGTGTTTATTTAAGGTAATTAGTTAGAGGCCCTATTTTATCAGTATGGCTGCACAGCAGTTACAATGGTCAAACTACATTAGAACAGAATTGTCCCCATTTTGTCTTTAATAGTTACTATCATTAGATGTTTCTAATGAGATATGGACCGCAAAAAAAAAAATGTCCCTGGTTTTTCATTTTTAAAATCAAGTTACCGAATGCAAGTAGTCGCCTTCGCTTATTTTGTTATGAGATGTGAATTACTGTTCAATTTAGTTGATGTAATAATCGTTTGGTTGCTTTTACATTAAAAACTATTTACAATTTTCAAAAGGTCTTGTGTTTTTTATCGGGGGGAGGCCTTTTTTCCAGTTTAGAGCAATAGCCCCACCAAATGTCTGTGCACGTCCCTGATACAAAGACACTCACGTTCTAGAGTGGGGAAAATATATATAGATAGTTTAACAAATATTCTCAGTAGTCTTTTCCTTTTTAATAACAAACATTTAACAAAGCCACCTTTTCTCACCACGACCAATGCACTGTGCACGCTGCTGACTCAGTGTCAAGTGTCTGCAAGTTCATGTTTAAATAATTGAACACATTCATATTCAAACACTATGTGGTCATTAAAGGCCCTGTCACACTGTCCCGAAATTGACACCCGATGGACACACGAATATGGAATTGTGAATTTCGCACGAAGATGGCCCCGAACCACACACGAAGCCAACATTTACATTACATTTAAGACATACAACTGCAATGAAAGTACCAAAAACAATTATGTTACAGTACTATGATACTGTACTGATATCTTCAGACTTTGTTCTTTACTTTATCCGTCGTTATATGTAGAAAATATTACGTTTTCTCCGTAATGTTGTTTCCATAACAACAACAACTTCCTGTCAACTGTCCTTCAAAATAATATATTATATCCTTTTTAGTTTCACAGAACACAAATTGGGTTATTTACATAATATATTTACATGATTTTGTTGTGCAATAAAACAACCCGATGGACACACGATAAAGGAAATGTTCAAATTCGGCTGTGATCGTAGCAACATCGGGCCATTCGTGAGGGCATCTTAAGCCTTCGTATGACCGCCGGTGGAGTTTCTCAGGCTCCGGCAGCAACTTCGTGAGCGGTGGCAAAATCTTTGGCATGCCAAAAAATTGCCGAAGGACCTTGCGAAGGTTAATTTTCGTGTTGAATTCATGTGTCAATTTTGCCCTTCGTAAGGCCATCGTGAGGGCATCTTGTTATCATCGGTGTCATCAGGCATTCGCCCCGATCAGAGTGAGGGTGAATGCACCGATGATAACACGAAGATGACACGATTTGACAAGATGCCCTCACGAGTGCCTTGCGAAGTTGCCGCTCACGAAGTTGCTGCCGGAGCCTGAGAAACTCCACCGGCGGTCATACGATGGCTTAGATGCCCTCACGAATGGCCCGATGTTGCTACGATCACAGCCGAATTTGAACATTTCCTTTATCGTGTGTCCATCGGGTGTCAATTTCGGGACAGTGTGACAGGGGCTTTAAGGACATATCCAACAGGTTCAAATGCACGTCTCCTCACGCATACCAAATCATGGCATCACATCACACCAGTCCTCAAAGACCTTCACTGGCTTCTTGGCTCCCATCGCATCAACTACAAAATTCTGGTCCTCACATACAAAGCACTCCACCATCTGGCCCCCCCTTATCTCACAAGCCTTCTCACCCCTTATCAACCCCCACGGTCCCTCAGATGCACCGCAGCCGGACTCCTCTCCATTCCCACATCCACACTCTGCAGCATTGGGGACAAAGCCTTCTCAGTGGCAGCTCCTAGGCTCTGGACTTCCCTCCCCCAAGATCTCTGTGACTCTGATTCCCTCACAGTCTTTCAGTCACGCCTCAAAACACATCTTTTCAATCTGTCTACCCATAAGCCCCCCCCCCCCCCCCCCTCTCAATCAACTTCCTCTTGACTGCCTTTTCTGTTTATTTTATTTTACTATATTCATTTGTTTGCCTGTCCTTGTTTGTCTACCCTCCCTCATACTGTAAAGCGTCTTTGAGTTGTAGAAAAGCTCTATATAAATATAATGTATTATTATTATTATTATTATATGCTATTTGTAGAAAATGGGTTGGAACATTGGATCGGTCCTTAAATGCCCCATCAAGACAGAAAAAGTTTCTATTTTGAAGCAGAGAAGAATCCCCCCATCACGGAGACATTTCAGAAGGATATTTTCAGATATTTCTGCAACACAAATTGCAAAAGGTCTTGCTATAATTACTGGATATTTATGTATGTAAATCATTAGTGGGTGGCACGCCTTGGTAATCACTTCATTACTACCGAGGTTTTTCACCATCCTTGGCTCCTCTTCGTCTCTCTCCCTCCGGCTGTGCAGCAGACTGCAGCTATCCTGAAGTACTGACACATGGCCAGGCTTGGGGAGTAATGGATTACAATAAAGGTCATTGTATTCCATTACAATTTTATAAAAAATATGTTCTCTGTCAGCTGTACTGTTCTGTAGGCTAATACTTTAAGTGTGAATCTATACGCCTACTGCCTGAATCTGCTTTATGGTTTTCACTTTCTTTGCTTCATTTGTTCTTTTTTAATTCAGTAGGTGAACCTGTATGTTCATAAAATAGTGTGTGTGAGTTTAACAGTTTGTATTAAACTACAACGGATAATTTTCTGTCAGCTCTGATTTTATTTCTGCTTTTTAAAACTGTAGTATGTGCTCATGTGTTTCAGTGTTTGTGTAGTCTGCTGCCTGAATATGTTGCATGAAAGGCAGCTTTTCTATCAATACATTCCCTGAGCAGACAGCAGTTGAGTAATGCGAATATATGAAACAATAACCATCACAGTCTCTAGTGCCTATTGATTTCTCTTATTGTGTTGTAACCTAATAATCAGTAATCGGGGTGATTTTGGCACAGTGGGTTAGAATTCTGTTCACTGATTCGCTGTTAACTTTCACTGAAGTTATGAGAAAACCGTGTTTCATGGCGAGCATTTGAAGAAATCTCAAAACTGTCCCATGTCTTCACAGCTGGACTGTTAGCACACATTTTGACAATTTTCCTAGGAGTTATAGCAATATCGTGTTTTATTGCAAGGGATGCATTGCCATGGCAACAGCTTTTGAGGAAAACTCACTAATGGCACAGACATATTGAGGGCTGGACCATTAACTGTCATCTGAAGTCTGGTGGTGTTTTGACCATTTTCATATCAGTTACGACAACATCGTGTTTTTTGGCGAGGGATGCGTTTCTATGGAAACAACCTATGGTGAAATCTCAGATTTGGCGTAGAGCTGTTGAGGCATGGACCGGTGATATACAAGCAAAGTTTGGGGACGATCGGACTGTGTCCATTGGAGTTACAGCGACATCGTGTTTCATGGCGAATTATGCGTTTCCATGGAAACGGCATATGATGACACCCCATAATTGACATAGATCTGTTGAGGGCCGGACCATTAACCATTATCTGAAGTCTGGTGCTGTTTTAGACCATTTGCATAGGTATCACGACAACATCGTGTTTTCAATCAATCAATCAATGTTTATTTATATAGCCCAATATCACAAATGTTACATTTGTCTCAGTGGACTTCACAGTTTGTACAGAATATCAGTATGACAATACGACACCCTCTGTCCTTAGACCCTCACATCGTACAAGGAAAAGCTTCCGGAGAAAACCCACAGTTTAAAGGGAAAAATGGGAGAAACCTCAGGGAGAGCAACAGAGGAGGGATCCCTCTCCCAGGACGGACAGGCGTGCAATAGATGCCGTGTGTAAGATGTGTGTAAGATGTCCCCCGACAAACTAAGCCTATATCAGCAAAACTAGGGGCTGAATCTAATCAGCCCTAACTATAAGCTTTATCAAAAAGGAAGGTCTTAAGCGCACTCTTAAAATGGATAGGGTGTCTGCCGCCCGAACACAAACTGGAAGCTGATTCCACAAATGTGGAGCTTGATAAGAAAAGGCTCTGGCTCCCATTGTACTTTTAGAGACTCGAGGAACAACCAACAACCCTACATTCTTGGAACGCAATGCCCTGTTGTTTTTTTGGCGAGGGATGCGCTTCCATGGCAACAACCTATGGTGAGATCTCAGATTTGGCGTAGAGCTGTTGAGGCATGGACCTGTGATATACAAGCGAAGTTTGGAGGACGATCGGACCGTGTCCATTGGAGTTACAGCGACATCTTGTTTTATGGCGAGGGGTACGGCATATGATGACACCCCATACTTGACGTAGAGCTGTGTTAACCATTATCTGAAGTCTGCTGCTCTGAGCATGTCAGTTGGAGTTATGACATCATCGTGTTCCATGACACAGGTGTTTATATTTGAGCTAACGAGGTGTGCAGAGATCACAGGTTTCCATGGTGATGTCTCATTCATTGTGCTGAATGAGAGATAAACCTCTTACATGTGAACATTTTGTTGAGGAACCGTAACAGATATCGGTGAAATTTCAAAGCGTGAAGCATGTCAAGGAACTTGAGCATCTGAAGTGTACTTTGTGTGTACTTTTGGGTTAATAATGTTGCCTTTTTGGCAGATTAACTAAAGGTGTGCGGCTGCTGTGGTGGGGAAAGATGAGGCTGAATTTACAAACGGGTTTAATGGAGACATGTTGAAAGTTGTTGTCACTTCATGCCCTCAAGAGCCATTTTATTTAATTATTTTGCTTAATTTCTTTAATTTTTCTAGCTACGAGATGTTTTCCTACGTTTCTCATGAAAAATTATGTCTCAGGAATGTAGGGTTTGGGAATTATGGCAGGTTTAAAAGAAAATATGAAGGCAAAATTAAATCTGTCCTCCACTCTAGCTGTGACATCACACACTCTAAAATCTGAACAAGGCCTCTTTACCAAGGTCTGAACAATGTTTAATATCTCTAAAAGTAGAAATCAGATTTAAAAGTTGTGTTACTCGATTAATGTCAGAAAGATGTGTAACATTTTAAAGTAGGAATGAGGTTTATGAGTGAAAGTATGAAGGAGCAGTTAGCAGTTGAAGAAGGAGCAGTTAGCAGTTGCATGAAGATTGTTGAAGTCTGAAGAGTTTCTCCATTGACTTCCATGTTAAAAATGTGATGAATTATGGGATGTATCTCTGGAATTATGAAAATGATGAATGATAAAAGTAATAGCCATTGATTCCCGACCGAGCTGAACGTTTTGATGTTTCAACGGAGTTTCTGCGATGTTTAATGTGGGAGAAGAAGTAGCGCAAAATAACCCGGCGGAATAATAAAGAACTTTGTGCGTAGCATAACAGATAGTTGGAATGCTGTGTCAGCATTCCCACTAAATGACTGAGCGTGTCAGTGGTAGACTGTTTTTGTCCATACCTTATACAAGATCCAAATTATCCTTCTAGACAAAAGTAGCTTTGATGTATGCACTAAAACACAATACGATAAAGCTTTATTGTCAGATTAAGTCTGACATTTTTCTTGCATCACAGTGCCTCCATTTGCAACGTCAAAAAGGAAGAATACCAAGACAAGATACAAGGGAAACAGACATTTAACATAACATCACTGAGGAGAATCATGCACGAGACCCTTAAATGTACACATTTCCGGCAGTGGCTCAGTCAGTAGGGACTTGGACTGTGAGCCGTAGGGTCGCCGGTTCAAGTCCCCGACCAGACCTAAAAATGGAGTGTGGACTGCTACTTGGAGAGGTCCCAGTTCACCTCCTGCCCTGCCTTGGTGCCCTTGAGCAAGGCACCGGACAACCCCTTCCCCCCTCACTCCCATTGCTCCCCGGGTGCTGTACAATAGCTGCCCACTGCTCCTAGTACTAGACTCCTGGTACTAGGATGGGTTAAATGCAGAGGTCACATTTCACTGTGTGTGCTGTGTGCTCTGCATGTGTGACCATTAAAGAGGGTTTCATCCCTCTCAATATAAAAACATGTGTAGGCCTGCAAAACTTCCATTAACAAGCTAAGCTTTAGGAAATCAGCTCTAATGTGCTTCTGGATAAATTGCAGGTGTGTGACCGTGTCCTGAAACACGTGCACTTGCAGGCAGGTATGAAGGGCCGTGTAGGCCAAAATTCAAACTCACCTCACACACACACTACTGAAAACATCTGGCCTTGCACACACACTACTGAAATCCTCTCACATTCACTACTGAACACCTCACACACACACACACACACACACACACACACTAGTGAAAACATCTGGCCTTGCACACACACTACTGAAAATTAACCTCACACACACACACACTACTGAAAATGCAAAGGTGAGATAGTTCCAAATTAGATTAAATAAACTACAAATCAGTCATGTGTTTTGTCACAGCAGTATGTTGACAAGGCATTGGAAAAGAAAAAAGAAAATCCAATTAAAATAAACAGAAACAGAGAAACATTATAAAAACATGAATGGTACAAAAATAAATATCTAGATTATTACCAAGAATGCACAATATAAACATACAGACATAGTTATTACGTTATAATAATAGTACAAAAATATAAACATTAAGTACAATATACATTATAAATGTGCAAATTGTTTAGGGTTATTAAAAGGGCAAACAAGTACAGTAAAAGAGGCAACTAAAAAGCTGTGGTTACAGAAATGTGTTTCTACTGCGCTATTCCTGCTGTGACCGGTCCAAATGCCCGCAATGAATAAGGTTTATTGATTATGTCACTGACAAGTGGCAACCATTTGGGGCTTTAAGAAATGATATCAGACAAGTTTCCCAATTTTTAGACCAAAACAAAATCACATTACTTTTTGTTCCTTTTGAGTGATTAAATGAACACTGAAGAAGAATATTACATTAATCTGCAGCCTATAGGACTGTGGACATAGTTATTTGAACGTGAAATAACAGCTATTTTCTTTTGTTATTTCCTTTAAAGAATCATGCTTTGTGTTTGAGCGGGTATTATTATCTCATCATACTGTAGTGTCCTTTATGTGTATTTCTTGCCTGTACAAACAAAGATAAACTATTTTAGACATTGAAATATTATGACAGAATAGGTGTGAAAAAATCTTAAGAGATATTAACATGGTAATACACAACAATATGGCATAAGTAAAGACAAAAAAGAACAAAAAAAACTATTAGGAAGTCAATGTGATGTGTCAATGATCGAATGCCACCCAGAAGGCCTTGAGTGCACTGAGAACGCAGAACCCCGACATATGCAAAACAGCCGTGTGTGTCCTCACTTTTTAAATGGTGTGAGCCACACTTTGAATAGAGGCAGCATCAACACCTGCTCTCGCCACTCGGCCAAGGACAGTTGGAGAGACATGAGGGGAAACACCAATCGTAACACTGGAGCTTTTCTGACACACCTCTGCACATATGGGGGCACACACACAAACACACACACACACACACACACACACACACACACACACACACACACACACACACACACACACACACACACACATAAAAAAAATCAGGTATCATACAGTTGTCAAATGATTTTGCTTTAATGTTCAAAAACTGTCTGAAACAAGAGCCCAGTCTGCTCTGATTGGTGAGCTGACCGTCTTTGTTGTGATTGGCCAACCACTTAGAGATGTCCCGCCCCTTAGCCTATCATGTACAATGTGTTGGAGCGCTTGCCAACAGAAGCGAGAGTGTAACACAATGATGTCACTATGTTCCGGAAGTAAAAAAAGGAGACCAATGGTGGCGTTTCAGGCGAGAGGGACTCCCCCTGGAGGGAACACAGTGATTTTAGCCTTTGCAGACCATTACAATGCACCTAAAAACTAGGGATGCACGATAATTATCGGCCCGATAATTATCGGTCCGATATTAGGAATTATGACGTCATTCCGATAAACCCAATACCAGTATTAATAGCCCCGATAATATACAATATATTTTTTGGGTAAAAAAAAAGAAAAAAATACTGCGGTGTGGGTGGATTGGGATGAGGGGCGCTTGTTTTTCACTCGGCTCCTCCCGTTTTGCCAGTACTGTGGTATTAGTGGTTTAGGAAGAGGGGAGTTCTTCACAAATCCAGCGCTCCCTAACTCATGCCTGGCTGTGACGTAAATGGTGTGCGGCCGTGAAGCCAGGACAGTAAACAAACATGTCGTCGGTGGTATGGGTGTTGGAGCTATGTGCAACTCAAGGCATATGCTCGAACCGGAGCTGCCTGGACGCTGCAATCATGTTGCGCACTATCCGTGCTGAGTGTGCTGACTTTTCGTACAATGTCCCACTGTCTGGCTTCCTGCATAAAGTCAAGTGCTCGGCGCAGTTGTGGCGAAATGTCGCTCCTGTTTTCATTTAAACAGCTCCGTATATCCGTTAGTGCAGCTAGCTAGCACCAGATGCTAACAACAACAATGCACGTATAAGGTCTCTCTCTCGCTCGCTCGGGCCACACATACACACACCCTCCCGGTCCTCCAGATGGCCAGTCGGTGCCTGCCGGTGAGCGTGGAAGTGTGGTCTGCCACAAGCGGGCGACAGGAGCGGGGCTGTCAGCATCAGCTTGTAGATGGTATTTTAAACTCGATGCGCTCTGAAACTACGGGGCGGCCGAGGAAAAAAAATACACATGCGTTAATCGCGTTAAAATAATTAGTGGCGTACATTTTTTTTTATTATCGGTATCGGTCTTGAGAAGCAGGAAGTTATCGGTATCGGTTTCAAAAAACCAATATCGTGCATCCCTAGCTGTGATTAATCTGATTAAAAATTGTAATCGTTTGACAGCCCTAATAATAACATATATTTTAATGTTGATTAACTGCAGACTGTTCATTCATAATCTGATTATCTTTGATGAATTTAAAAAACACATTTAAAAAAAAAAATATTTTATTTCTACAGCCGCTTAATAACAAACACCTCTTTCATAAATAACACACTTACTCTGCAATAATGTCATAGGTTTGATGTTTCTTGTCATTTTTGTTAGGAAAGGACATACCTGAAGGACACGACTGCCTCACCGTTTTCTCAGAGGGGCCAGAAGAAAATGAAAAGCTGATATTAGATTAAAGACCAATACAGGACATTCACTAAAACTACTCTTTTATTGTGAACAGAAGGTCAAACAGGACCATCATTTGTTTGTGACAGCTGTGCCCAGTATGGGCTCACAGATGCAGTTAGGTGGTTTCTTCATCAGGCCTGGTCCTCCTCCATCAGGCCTGCTCCTCCTCCCAGAGAAAGACCTCTCCACCCAACACACTCTCACTCTATAATCGTCCAGGAGCGACGTTTGGTCAGTGTCCGTGGCGTGCAGTTGTGACGCTCCTAGGCTCCTTCAGCTTCATAAAGGGACGTAAATAGCTTTCAACTGATTGAAATGTATTCCCATCTGCGGCGGGATTTGACGCTCATGGAAGCACGGCATTCGTTTGTGCCGGCTGCCCTTAAAGGCAATGTGAGCGTCCATTCTCATTGGATAACGGAGAATTGTACACCCGGAAGTAAGTATTCCCCTTACTGTCGATTGATTTTACAGTGATATCTGCACTACTCATCGACTAAAAAACACCAGATTATCCTTGTTAATTACACAATATTGATTGGTTTAAATTGTGTGCAATGCTTTTGTATTTTTCCCCTTCGATTCGGAGAAACAAATATTTTTTCGGAGTAAAGGATGGCAGAAGACACTACACTACCCAGAATCCCAAGCAATCGTTTGGACTACACCATGAACTCTGTTTGACAAACCCCGTTTTTTTTCACCATTCATTCCAATGGCTGGCGTCTATGTCACGTGATCTTCAAATTTCTCCCTGCAGAAAAAAAAAACATGGCCGAACTTCGTTTTATTCTCGGTGGAAAATGCCTATTTTAAAGTTAGTTTGGCCATTAAAATGGGTTTTGATGTCATTTGATGCGAGAAATATGAGTTGTTATTTCAGATTGTACATGATCTTTAGTTTGCTAGTTATTACGAAGATTACTTCAGGAAATTGCGTCCATAGAAAGTTTTCATTGTTACCAAGGTGGTTGCTAGGGACGCTGCTATCGATATTATTTCTGTTATGTTGTGTAACTGTTTAATGGTGTTATCTTTATTGCTACCCCCTTCCCCGTCAATGTATAGTGTTGGTCCACAGCGCAAACGTATTAGTTTAACAAAATCCGCATCTAAAGATACGTTATTTTCCCCTGTGCAATTCCAGTCTCACATCTCACAGCACATCGTCATTAACAAATACCGGAAACAGACCGGAAACATTTTAAAAAATAAAATAATACTTTATTCCGAGAGTGCTTGCTTTTCTCTTTGAAAGTCATCACATAACGGTATTGTAATACACGGTTCGGCTGCATTAAATATTACATATCTGCCGTAGTTCTGTATTTATAGAGCCCTGATGAGTAGACTTCTAGACAAACATGAGGAACTGAAAACGTGACGTGGATCATAAATATATCAGCCATTAAACAACATCTTACATTTATTTTCACACGATACGTCTCCTTGCAGTATCAACACTAATTCGGCTGACTTTTATATTTGATCCAATTGGTAGATAGGCTGTATTTACACCATAAAGGTGCACAGCTGATATAAAGGGACACCTAGTGGTTAAAGCATGTTATTGAATTTCATTATTTGTATTATTAGATATTAATAGGATCCCTATAAAGTATATGCATTACTCGTTATTCTCTACTAATAGTTCATTAAAGACTGAATGAAATCTTGAAATCTTGAAAGGGATGTGCAAAATAGTCATAATGACTATTTTGCACATCCCTTTCAAGATTTCAAGATCCCTTTCAAGATTTTCTAAGGTTTATTGACATATCATATAGGCCTACACAACTATGGTGTAGTTATGCATTGAATGAAAAACTTGGGTCGCAGGTTCCTCAATAGTGCATTACAAGACATCTATCAATATTTGTGCATACCTCCAGCAATGTTAACTATGTTGAAGCACTTATTTTAACTGATATTATACATAATGTATAATACTCTTATAAGATGTATGTAGATATTTCATCTCCGGCCTTGTCAGGTATTGAACAATCAATAAATAAAGAACACAGAATTGTTAAATATAAAACACAGAATTTGTGTGATTATACTAAATGATTTACAAATAAACACCACTGCATATTTACAACTGTTACACATGCTGATGTAACGCAAATGTTCCAACTTGGGATCAATAAAGTATATCTTATCTTAAGCTGATCGATGGCTACTGCCATATTTGCAAAATGTGCCTCTGAACCTTGACAAGTGCATGTTTCAGGCTTATCAATTAATGTAATGTAATGTAATGTTATCAATTAACAACAGGGGTCACAAACATAAGACCAGCTGTTAAATAAAGCTCTTCTGACCTTAGCTGGCATGTGTGTGTAGATATATTAATGCTGCCCATTATGGGCACAAGCAATTATCACCCATTTATTAATTATATGTTTTAAATTTGAGTGTTTCCTATCCCCTAAACCTCCAGGGATGTACACAGTTTAATACTGGCAACTTCTTATTATGGGAAATACGAAAACGTCTTTTAAAACTACAACTCCCAGTAGAGACGTGCCATAGATAGAGAACATGTTGCAAACACAATAGCCAGCATGTGTAGTTCTGGGGTGGGGGGGGGGGGGGACGCGGTGGACCCGTTCAAATCCAGTTTTGGACAGTCTGCCGTGGTTCCATCCCATTTCAAGTGCTGTTCGAGGCTCGGCGTAACCCTCGGAGCACACTCTCCAATCACAGAGCTTGAGGTCTATCACAGGGTTTGTCAAACAGAGCACATGGTGTAGTCAAAACGATAGCTGGGGATTCTGGGTAGTGTAGTGTCTTCTGCCATCCTTTACTCCGAAAAAACATTTGTTTCTCCGAATCGAAGGGGAAAAATACAAAAGCATTGCACACAATTTAAACCAATCAATGTTGTGTAATTAACAAGGATAATCTGGTGTTTTTTAGTCGATGAGTAGTGCAGATATCACTGTAAAATCAATCGACAGTAAGGGGAATACTTACTTCCGGGTGTACAATTCTCCGTTATCCAATGAGAATGGACGCTCACATTGCCTTTAAGGGCAGCCGACACAAACGAATGCCGTGCTTCCATGAGCGTCAAATCCCGCCGCAGATGGGAATACATTGCAATCAGTTGAAAGCTATTTGCGTCCCTTTATGAAGCTGAAGGAGCCTAGGAGCGTCACAACTGCACGCCACGGACACTGACCAAACGTCGCTCCTGGACGATTATGGAGTGAGAGTGTGTTGCTCCACCTCAGTCCTCTCCAGCCAAACCCACAGACCGTCCGTCACACTGAGGTTTCTCCCAAAGTCTCTGCACGCTGTCTCAATTGATCCACACTGTGAATATGAGAGGGGAAAACGTGTGTGTAATAAATGCTTTAGACAATAAGAAATATGAAGTTAACTGTAAAGAATGGCTCATTATTTTTAAATAGACAAAACTATTACTGTATTTCAATATCTCACGTCTGAAATTTTAATTTAAAAGAAGAAGAGGCCCCAAAAATAAAGATTGGTATATCAATAAATGTAGTTGATTTTGTCTTTTTAATTGTTTAAAGTAAAGTAGATAGAACTGGTACTTAAGAGTTTGAATACAGTCTGGTTGTGGAGGAGGCACACAGGTAAGAGCACTAACTAGCTACCATCACATGTAACTAAGCTTGACTTGAATGTATTAAAAGTATAATTAAGTAACAGCAACAAATCAATAACTAAAATCATGCAAAAATGTGAATCTTTGCTGGATCCACTGTTGAATTTACCACATATTGTATATTTTAGAAAACTGAAGGCATTTATAGATTTGTATGCAAGTAATAATATCCCAAAACTCAATACCTTAGATTATTATTGAAAGTTTTGCTGAATAGTTTCATGTTCACTTACCTTAAGCAACGTAAAACGTGCAGACCGGGAGCAACAGATGTAGGTTAGCCGGCTAGCTGGAGTAGGCCTACATAGGTTAGTCTTAGGCTGCAGCCACACAAGGACAAAAACGGCCGTTTGCGTTACTGTTTAGTGTCATATAGACCATTCGGCCACACGAGGACGACCGCATACGGCACTAAACGACTGAGGAAACGATAACGGGTCCCAAGGTGGATAGAACGACATACGCAACGCTCTGGGGGGTCAAACAGCTCCGTGTGTGCGCCCTATACGATCATTTTCTGATAATGATTGCGCAATAGCCCCGCCTCTCCCCACCTCTGCTGCTCACCTCCGCGTACCCCGCGCCATTGCTGATGTGTTTTGCCACCAACAACAACAACAATGGCGGATCGCAGAGTTGCTATCGTGCTCCAGACGCTACTGACCATGCTACAGTTCTTTGTGCAACATCTACAGCAGACTTACACATCCGGGGGGGATCTTACTCGCTGCTTTTGTGGATATGTACTGCAGCTTCAGCGATCATTTTCTGATAATGATTGCGCAATAGCCCCGCCTCTCTCCACCTCTGCTGCTCACCCCCGCGTCAAAGTAAACTGCACACTGAATTCAGATTATTTATCTTTCTCTCGATATGGATATAAACGCGAGTGAAGTCTAATCTGACAGGACGGAGACACCTCTCAAACTACCTAGTTATAAATATGTTTATTTGTACTGTCGGCCGGGTCACTCATTACTGGATCAGCTGCTGCATGAAACAGACACTGGGCTGTCCGAAGAGAGGGAGGAAAAAGAGAGGCTCCGTGTATTTTATTATTATATTATATAGAGTCGTTATTAATTTGTTTTAAAGCTCAATAAATAACAAAGAAGACCTTTGACCGGCACTTTTATAATTTTGTCGGAAGATTTAAACTTTAATACACATTGACTGGCAAAAAACTCTGCCCGGTTCCCTCGGCCCCCACCGCGGAGAATAAACAGAAGGGCAACCATGACAACCATGCTTCTTCGCTGCTTTTGTGGAGGATGTTACAGCGCCACGTACAGGCTCCTGCATATGTACTGCAGCTTCTCCAGCGGTTGGAGCTAAACGGAGCGGTCTCGTGTGGACAGACACTATCCAGATAACTATTGCGTGTGGACGGAAGCTTGTTTGCGATTGCGTTTGCGTTAATCCTATGCGTTTAGCCGTTTTTGTCCTCGTGTGGCCGGGGTCTTATATTTACTTACTGTTAACTAACTCATGCAAACATAACTGTCGGCTAGAAGTACACAGCTTAATCAACCATATTTAACAGGCCATTGTCCTCTCAGCCTGAAATATCAATTACTTCAATAAATGGTAAAACAAAAAAAGGAAATGTTCTGGCTCAATTAGCTTGTTAGCTTATTGCAGCTGTGCATGTTGCTAGCGGGTTACTTGCTAGGCCACCTCACGAGCTGCGCCAGGTGATGTAAACAAGAAAACCTCGATAGACCAGACCGTCTCAGTTTGTAGACCGCTCGGCCCGGGGTCCAGCCTACGGCTGCGGTGCTGTTTCTCTATAAATCTATGCTGAATTCAACCTTCTGTTTTCGTTCTTCTTCTTTTAATGGCGACTTGCAACCAGACGAGCATTATCGCCACCTACTATATCACTGCAGCATTGTTCTTCGTTAGTTCCGTTTCATTACAATGACTTCCATTACATTACAATGACTTCCGTTACAGCAAGAATCCCCCTCTCACACACATAGGTGAAACACATGCACATTCCCTACTAAGAACCTTTCAGTAAAATGTTTTCAGTTCAGATGTGTGGGTGTGATAGCAGGATCATTATTTGGTCAGTGTGATGAATTATGTTTCCAACACTGCTCTGATTAGATTTTTACACTAGAGATATGGAGACGTAGATATATTATTGGAGATGTTTTAGTCTTCACTCTCCATTTCAATCAGAAAACAATTCTTTCTGAGTGTTTGTTGTTAAGCTAGCTTGTGGAAGACATTTGTGACATGACGCAGGAATGAGTCCTAAAAACAAAAAAGGAGTTAGCATTTAGCTTTACTGGTTCCCTCGTCTCCTAATCAATGTTTGTTTGAACGTGTTTATGGTTCGAAGTCTGAAATAAGCTCTGTGGTAAACACAAGCTAAAAAGATGTTCAAGTTTTGTTCTACGACATAAAATACGTCAGTAAAAACCCCACAGGTGAATGTCCAAAGTTTCTGTTTCATAAAAACGGTGGTTGCTAACAAGTGACTAAATGAGACTACTACAGTAAATGCCGCATATAATAGTCAGCTTTTTACTTCGGGAGATGGCATTGATGCTTAAAAGTTCATGAAAGTGATTTTAATATGTAGAGATTTTTCAGATGAATTAAACGTTTGAGTATCATAAACGTGTGTTTGCCACAGATCTTAATTATAAAAAAAAATCAGAAATCCAATAGAACTATTACTACTACTAATAGACTATTTCCCACCGATGTGCTTTGTTATCCTTGTACATTGTATTATATTGTATGTACCGGAATTTTTTCATATATCCTTGGTTGGACAAAACCTCAATGAGCAATCATCCTTGTGAAGATCTGGAATTAAGGGGACGGGTGGGGAGGGTTGGGTGGGCGGGATTGGGTGGGATGCAATGATATTGAATGTATATTTCTTCTGATTTTGAAATCTCAATAAAAACTGTTAAAAGAAAAAGGAAGAATACCGTGACAAGATACAAGGGAAACAGACATTTAACATAACATCACGATCACTGAGGAGAAACATGCACGAGACCCTTAAATGTACACATTTGTAGGCCTGCAAAACGTCCATTAACAAGCTACGCTTTTGGAAATCAGGATATTTCCCAGGAATTCTCCGCAATGCCACTTTATCCCTGAAAAATGTTTGCGTCCTTGTAACAAGTGACACAAATGTTGCATGTGAGTTTAGTTTATTCATAACAAATTCAGACTTAATTACTAAATTGCAGAGAAGGCTCTTACTCCTGCACACTGTCCCTTTCTTATCTCACCATCTCAGCAACATGGTATAAACACTGGGGTTACTAGGGGTGAGACACTTTATGTCCCTATCATGGACAACACTTCCGAGGCACTTCCACCAAGGTATGACCGTCTTCTGGGGCGCCACCAGGGATTTTGGGCCCCATGAAAAGATATCACATTGGTTACTTAAACATTTTTTTCTTAATGTTCTAAAATAGTTGGGGCCCCTGTCAGTCACGGGCCCTTAGAATCGTCCTAACTTTTCACCCCCTTACGGTGCCCCTGACCGTCTTTGTGATGCTTTGTCTGGTGTGTGCACACATACTTATTCCCTTTGTTTTGTAAAGATGCAGCTCTAATGTGCTTCTGGAGAAATTGCATGTGTGTGACCGTGTCCTGAAACACATTCACTTGCAGGCAGGTGTGTTGTTGCGTGTCTTTGAAATCTATGGCGTTATATGTGTGCCTCTATCCTGAGCACGCAATGAAACATGTTGAGCATAGAAAATGCTATTGAGCGCGCACTTGAACATTTTTGAGCACAGAAAAATATATTTTCTCTCATAAAACTCCTGCTCCGTGCGCAAGCAGACCGCTGCACGCGCTCTCTCCCCCGCTCGCTCGACCTCTCCAGCCTGTGCGCGCTCAGCTTTGCCTGCGCTCGCTCAAGTTGTCACAGCGTTACAAATGTGCCACAAAACCAACCAATCAGTGAACTCGAGAAGGTCAATTCTGATTGGCTGGTCGTCTCCAATCATATCTTCTATCTGAGATGAGAGAGGGATTTTCGGTTGCCATCAGGCTGTTGACGTTCTTATTACACATCCATCGTTGACATTTACAGGAGTATTGACGAGATCGATAAGATCGACAAGATCAACTAGATCGACTAGATACTGCTAATCCTATCACCACTACAAGCAACAGTTACAAGCTACAAAACAGCCACAAGCTACGCTACAAGCTACGCTAGCCACAAGCTAGTCTGCACAAGCTACGCTACAAGCTACGCTGAAAGCTGTAAGTAAGCCAGAGAACACCAAGAGAAAACACCATGACTGGAGATCAGCTGTGGCTGAACCACATCTAACCAAGCCCTGTAACTGACTGCCTTGTGGACACGATAAGAAGAAGATTTACAGGACATGACAGACTCGAATGAAGAGAATAGTACGCCACAGTGTCAGGTGAGTTATACATTTCTAGTTTTCTGATATCACGTTATTGTTTGCAATGCCTGAGTTTGCTAGCCGGCAACATAGCTATAGGGGTAGTTTAAACAAACAGCTAACAAACCGTAGCCTACATGTACATGAACCCTTCTGAGGTAGGCCTATTGATTACTTGCTGTAAGCATTAGAAGTGGCAGAATGACAAAACATGTTTTTCTCTCTATCACAATTTTGGGTTGACCAGAACCTGGACCAACTTCTGTTTCCTGTTCTACAATGGGCATAAAGCTTGCGTTAATTTTCAACCGGACAACTAAACAGATTAGGCTAGAATACCGGAAAAGTTAGCAACACACGTTATCCATGAACAGCCTATTAATCCAACGTTGTGGAATTAGAGAAAAGGGGCTTCTTAACGTGCTTTTATCCGGGGTGGAGGGAGTTACATATTAGTTAAATATAACATTGGGGCGTGTGATTGATATGGATTTAGAGTGGATATTTGAGACTTCTAAACAGTAAACAAAAACGTAACTTATGGGTGAGTGTTTTTATCACAGCCATATTGTCCTTGTGATTCTGTTGATTATTACCTGTCTGTATTATGTTGCAGCTCAGCTGATTTTGGATTGATGGCAAAGGGAGAGGGACTTAAGTGAGAGTGAAAACACAAGGTAAGTTTCAAATAGGTCAGCAATTTCCCATCCTATAGGTTGCTAGATGTATCTAACCCTTTCTCCTGTCTCCCTCTTTCAGCACAAGAACCCCAGGGGGATTCAATGGAGCCTGAATACCTGCAATGAGACCCTCACCCTGACCCTGAGTCTCAGCTCTCAGAGCTTTGCAAGCCTCTCCCTGTTCCTTATTTTTGATTAAACAGACGTTAAGCTTCCCAATGGTGTGGTCTTTGTTTAGTGAAAAATATGATTACCTCACATGTTGTTGCTGTTGTTGTCTTTTGTGATAATTAAATTGCTCCTGCTGACTTGAGCCAGCCATTCTTTCCTCCTCTCTGTGTCAGTGGGGAAACTTTGAATTCATACTCCTTTCTCTGAGCGATTGGAGCATCCCCAGGCAGCACATCCAACCATCGGGGAGACTATATGCCAGGACAACACAGAGGAAAAGGCACAGACAAACTGCATGCATGCTATTCAATGTGTATTGAATTCCATTTATTTAAAATGGATGTTCCTAAAACAACACATGTAACATCATCATCATGCTGCTGCTGCTGCTGCTAGTCCTTTGACTCATTGTGCTGTCAGTTGACAATCATTGATAGGCACCTGTCGGTCTCCTGTCCTTTCTGAAAGTCATAAAGATTACATTAGTCATTTAGATTACTTATGTCCTCAATTACCAGGGGATTACTGAACCCACCATGAATTAAATAAATGGTAGAAATGTATCTAATCTGAATTTTGAAACCTTCCCTCCCTCTAAATATATCAATAAACATTAGGATGTGATGTTCTTGACTACCATACAGGTTTAAGAAGATAATATTTGTTTTAAAGAATTTAAAGCAATAAACAACAGCAACAGGCTCTGTAACAAAGGCAACGTTAGCCTAACATGTATATGTTAACAGGTAAAATAGCTGTTCACACTATGTATATTTTCTACTTTTTGTAATGCTATGTTATTTATATTTAAGATGTTTACATTTTCGATTGTTTAATTCTAGTCTTTTAACTGTCTAATGTACAATGCCTTGTCTTTTGCTGCTGCAGCGTAAACATTTCCCCAATTGGTATCAATAAAGTACTTCTTATGTTATCTTAATCCTCAAATATTAGCACATTTTACTTTAAAAAAAACAAAACACATTGATGTAACTACATACACATATCGATATGTTGTCTACATATTGCAAATCAAAACCTTTATTGACCACGAATTAGCAAAAGTTGCATTTCTATCCTATTATTAATGCATTCAAATCGTGATTCAAATGGGCCGCCACGAACTTCCGGGAACTTTCTGAGTCTCTCTGAACCACGTGACGATCAAGCATTTTGGACTTCCGCTGTCGCAACTCTTCTCTCTACATGGCGCTGGACCAGCCAATCAGAATTGACCTTCTCGAGTTCAGCGATTGGTTGGTTTTGTGGCACATTTGTAACGCTGTGACAACTTGAGCGAGCGCAGGCAAAGCTGAGCGCGCACAGGCTGGAGAGGTCGAGCGAGCGGGGGAGAGAGCGCGTGCAGCGGTCTGCTTGCGCACGGAGCAGGAGTTTTATGAGAGAAAATATATTTCTCTGTGCTGAAAAATGTTCAAGTGCGCGCTCAATAGCATTTTCTATGCTCAACATGTTTCATTGCGTGCTCAGGATAGAGGCACACATATAACGCCATAGAATCGAAGCATGATATAAAAATGTAGTGTATGTGCGTCTATAACCACAGAAACACACACACAAACAATGAAGGGAACACGTCTCTGCATTGTCCTTGTCCAGGCTTCATTGTGTCTTGCTCAATGAGACAAAGCAGGATATGGGAGGCTTAATTGATGTGCTAACAAAACAGCGTTGTATAACACAATGCTATTAGGACACGCACCGGCACTCATTCAACGCTCTGTGGACAACCAATTGTAAATTCTATGAATAATAATTTAAACACTGAATTACATTTTGGGCGCCGCGTGGCAGAGCCATTGTTGTTCCTGGAGAATTTAAAGCAAAAAGCTCGCTAATACAGCCCTGGCACTAAATCTTAGTGCTGCAAATTGACAGCGTAATTATATAGTGGAGTCTTAAAGTTATGCTTATAATTACAGTGTGTGCGTGTGTTGTGTGTGTGTGGTGTGTGTGTGTGTGTGTGGTGTGTGTGTGTGTGTGTGTGTGTGTGTGTGTGTGTGTGTGTGTGTGTGTGTGTGTGTGTGTGTGTGTGTGTGTGTGTGTGTGTGAATGAGAGAGAGAGATTAGGTGAATGCGATGGTTTGGAGGAGTAGGGGGAGGTTGACATTTTGTCCGTTGTGAAAGAGGAAAGGTTGAGGAGATTAAAAAAAAGAGAAGCTTGTTCCTGTGATAATTTAATCAGCAATAACCTCAAGGGCAGACCTGTTTGAATGTGTGTGTATTTGTGTGTATGGTGGGTACATGCATGCTATCACACACAGAGAAAGCTGTGTCCATTATATGTGTTTGAAATGGAAAGCAATTATAATTTCTGATTAACTTTTGTATTTTGTGCTTCTATTATGACATGTTTTTTGTTCCTAAACCAGAACCCAGTCTGCTCTGATTGGTTAACTTGCCTGCTCGGTGGTGATTGGTCAACTGCTTAGAGATGTATGAGAGATGTCCTGCCCCTTAGCCTATCACGTACAATGTGTTGGAGCGCTTGCCAATAGAAGCGAAAGTGTTACATAATGATGTCACTTTGTTCAGGATGTTAACAAAGAAGTCCAATGGAGGCGTTTCAGGCAGGGGGGCGACAGGGATTTTAGCCTTTGCAGACCATTTACATGCACAAAAACCTATAGAACACACTACAGGAAAAAGCAAAGAGCATATTAGGGCCCTGTTGGAAACATAACGTGTTTCCAGCAGAGGTATGGGTGTGATAGCAGGATCATTATTTGGTCAGTGTGATGAATTATGTTTCCAACACTGCTCTGATTAGATTTTTACACTAGAGATATGGAGACGTAGATATATTATTGGAGATGTTTTAGTCTTCACTCTCCATTTCAATCAGAAAACAATTCTTTCTGAGTGTTTGTTGTTAAGCTAGCTTGTGGAAGACATTTGTGACATGACGCAGGAATGAGTCCTAAAAACAAAAAAGGAGTTAGCATTTAGCTTTACTGGTTCCCTCGTCTCCTAATCAATGTTTGTTTGAACGTGTTTATAGTTCGAAGTCTGAAATAAGCTCTGTGGTAAACACAAGCTAAAAAGATTTTCAAGTTTTGTTCTACGACATAAAATACATCAGTAAAAACCCCACAGGTGAATGTCTAAAGTTTCTGTTTCATAAAAACGGTGGTTGCTAACAAGTGACTAAATGAGACTACTAAATGCCGCATATAATAGTCAGCTTTTTACTTCGGGAGATGGCATTGATGCTTAAAAGTTCATGAAAGTGATTTTAATATGTAGAGATTTTTCAGATGAATTAAACGTTTGAGTATCATAAACGTGTGTTTGCCACAGATCTTAAAAAAATAAAAAATTCAGAAACCCAATAGAAAATCCCATTGATTTAAGGCAAGGGAGCCATGCTAACTTTCGGGTTAGCCTACAGAAATGTGTCACTTTAAGGTTTTCTTGTCCCATTTTCACAGACTTGACCTACAGAGCCACAGAATTTTTTTACAGCCATTTGTAAAGGCTAAATTCAAATCCAGGTGAACTGATTTTCATTCGTAAAACATTTGGAGTACTCTCCGGTTGGTATAGGTATTGTTTCTTACCTGCCATGTCTGTGGCGAAGGGTCGGTCCGGTCTCCAGCCGGTGTACCAGCCCACGACTTTACCCCCAGATACCAGGGGCCGCTCGTACGCTCTGCCGCCTACAAATCCCACAGGCCAAACTGAAACACCTCGAGTACTACGCATCTGCAAAGAGAGAAGAAGAACAGATTTTAGTTAAGGGTGTGGTGGGGGTCAGATATTGCAGCGGTTCTCAAACTGTGTTGTGCGGACCTGCAGGTGGTCCATGAAAAAATAAATAATAATAAAGTACTTAAAAATAAGTACATATAAATGCAGATATTTGTTATTGTTAATTATGGACAACACTTAATTTCACCACTGGTTACCCATGGTTACGTGTGCGCGTGCAAAACCACAAACATAGATCGGTGGCTAGCATCAGGTTCTCTGAAGAGAAAAGAGGTTAACGTTACCATTAATGAAGATAATGAGAGTGAGTCGGAGGCATCTACAAGCCAGTTTGTTTATATATGTACTTATTTTTACGTTTAACATATGAGGTGGTCCGCAAAAATCCTTGATAATAAATAGTGGTCCACATAAACAAAACGTTTGAGAACCCCTGAGATATTGGACTGTTTATGAACAGCTGAGTTATTGTGTTGGAGTATCAGACGTATTTTTATTGTCTGTAGATGCATGTGTGTGTGTGTGTGTGTGTGTGTGTGTGTGTGTGTGTGTGTGTGTGTGTGTGTGTGTGTGTGTGTGTGTGTGTGTGTGTGTGTGTGTGCGTGCGTGTGTGTGCGTGCGTGCGTGTGTGACAGATTCTATTTTCCAACCCAGGCCACCCTGAAGCTTTTTTCAGACACCGCTCCTCATCACTCACTCAAACAGCCTCCAGCCAGTCGCTAATAACAAAACAACAGAACCAAACCAAATCAGTGAGAGCAGCACTGCATCACTGCGCACCGACATCACACTCCCTGCTAGCTTTTAACACCATGGGTTACCATGATTTTATACAGCACAATGTATAGAGAGGAGGATCAGTTCTGTTCCAGGCAATCCAAGCAATCCTACAGGAGGAGACTGGGCTGTATGCACAGAATAGCTAATTGAATAACATGGTCTGTAGAGAATTAAAAACACTAGCCAAAATACTGATAACTGTGAGCAAAAACCACAAGTTTGTGGGATATTTATCCAACCAGGTGAAGAAAATGTTCATTTTGATGTTTTATTGATTGAGTAAACTTTCAATCTGCCATTGACATTGTAATTAACGTCTGCTGCCTCCAGCAAAGTGCATACTTGTCAGAGCTCGATGAAGAAAATGAAGCAAATCTGTAGACAGAGCTGCAGGGCAAGCAAATGTAAAACACACAGTGACTGCTGACGGTAGTCTTGGCATTTATTCTTATAATACCTACTGTGCAAATGTCAGACAGTAACTACATATATAAAATAGTAGCACTGAGTTATAAAACACACACTTTTGAGTGAATAACAACAGATATTTGTGCTTAGGCCACATGCTGCAACAGCTAATCAAGAGCAGTACAAATCTCAAAATGCTAGTCAATTATTACATGGGCAACATGCTATAATGATTGAGATTTGTTTCCCCGCTGTTTTACATTACGAATTTCATGCATGATGAAGGGCCATGACTAAAACCCGACATCTCTAATTAACTCAATGCTAACAGTGTGCAGTATTTCATTTTCCTACACTGCTCCAACAGATGTGAAATTATTCTTATTCTCCCAGTCTGTGACTTTTCCCGAAAGTGTGTTATGTAGCACCCTCTGTTGTTAAAAATTGCCAATATGAAGTCAGATTGAAAAAATTGCCAGCGGGTAATATTTACCTTATAGTGATTCTTGCAGTGATTCTCGCGCTATTGATCTTGCCGCGAAAACATAAACATGACAACACCTGTTGTTTACTGCAGTTCCTCAGAGAGAGAGAGAGAGAGAGAGAGAGAGAGAGAGAGAGAGAGAGAGAGAGAGAGAGAGAGAGAGAGAGAGAGAGGTTCTAGTGTTAAATTGGTGCTCTCAGACACAATGGTGAACCATGGTTCTAAAGAGTTTGCAAATTTTGTTGTAGACATCTTGTTTTTTTTAAACCACAAGTGACCATTGATGTATAAAGAGAACTCGATACAGAGTCTATGAAAGTTGATGAGTGGCGCATGAAACCCAAAATGGATAAACTGTCGATTCAAATAGTGCCATGATCATCTGAGGACTTGGGCCCATAAAGCATGCACTCATGAGTTTTACTTAAGCCACGCCTCCAATCTGCTGGGTTCGCCTCAGACAAATGAATGGAGACAGAAAATAGATCAGGATTCGGCTTTTAGTGCATTTGGCAACTGTTAGACCCTAATCATTTAAGTAAGTGCTATAAAAGGGATCATATTGGGTTGTAGATTCAGCCCATAAAACATTATACGGTGATTTGCAGACATCTCTTTCTCATTGTAGAGATTCAAGGGTTTTATTATCATATTAGCATATATTATTAGCATATATTATTAGCATATATTATTAGCTACAGTGTAGTTATGACAATGAAAATTGTAGGTCCCATGCTCCTCCAACAATGGAACATATTATATAGGACATGGTGATTTTCGTCTTTTTGGGTGGAAACAGTATTTTTGGGCCCAATGACATCACAGACTGACACGAAATGATGTTAAGTACAGTCAATTTAATTGTTTATATTTATATTAAAAAGGACATATTATGCTTATTTTCAGGATCATATTTGTATTTGGTGCCTCTTCTACTTAATGTTCAAAACGCTCTATTTTTCTCATACTGCCTGTGCTGCAGCACCTCTTTTCACCCTCTGTCTGAAACCAGAGCCCAGTCTGCTCTGATTGGTTAGCTGGTCGGATCTGTTGTGATTGGTCAACCTCTTAGAGATGTGTTGTAAATGTCCCGCCCAGTATCACGTACAATGTGTTACATACACAATAGAAGTGTTACATATGATATAATTATGTGACGGAAGTAAAGAAGAGAGTCTTAGCCTTTGCAGACCTGCACAAAAACCTATATAACATACTATAGGAAAGGGAAACCCTAAAGAAGCTAAAACCGGTCTCTTTAAATCGTGACGGACCTGAACTCCTCCTCTCCTTTCTCTTCTCCCCACCTCTTTTGCCCCGTACCCTAACACCCCGCCCCTGAGCGACACCAGCAGCTTTGAAGCCCTCTTCCTGTTAATTCTGCAGCTGCTTAAGTTTGCCTGTCTGACAGTGACACACTTAGTTTCTCATTTGCTGCCGTCTACCTTTCTCTCTGAGGTCATTTTTCAAAGAATCCAGCTCCTCTGCTTTGTAGAGAGAACGATGAAAGGAGAGAGAGGCTGACTCGGTGTGTTTCCCAGATCATTTCTGGAGTACAATCGTTATTTTGGCTTAGTGATTAAGTCCTAGTTTGAATGCGTAAGTTTCCCTCAAAGCTCAGCACAACCTGATAGGATGGAAACTGGGTTCATCAGTACATGAATATATTTGAAAATGCTGGCTGGATTTACTAACATAGTGCCCACAAAAACAATTTACAAATAAATCTTATTCCCTGCAAGATACATCTGTCTTCTTTGAGCTCTGTCTTTTCCAAACACACTATCAACAAACACTTTGATTTGTGCTTGATAATGAAAATGGCCATTAGTATCTATAAATGCCAACTTTTCTTCAAGTTTTTATTTTATTGACATTTATTGATGTCATTCAATGATGTCAGAGTCTAATCATTATATGTCAGTATGATGGAGACAAACATCCACTGCGAATCAACCACGCTCAATCACAAAATGTCAATCAGAGACACAGACTCCTGAAATAACTATTTAAAGCTGCATTGATTGAATGTCACAAGAATCTAAAAATGACACATTAATGACCTGAAAACATGATCTCAAGGGGAAGGCTCATAAATAGAATGAAACATTTCAAGAAATGTTGCGTGTCAATTCGGCACATTTGAATTGTTCCCGTGTCGTAGTCAACTCAATAAGTTGGCCTTCCATCCAGCCTTACAAACTGTGTATACTTAAAAGGGCCCTATTATGCTTTTTGAGGTTTTCCCTTTCCTGTTGTGTGTTATGTGGGTTTTTGTACATTTAAATGGTCTGCAAAGGCTAAAATGTTATCATACAGAACAGTGAGTTTTGATCGCACAGGGATGACACTTATACCAATAGAATCTGTGGACTCTCTGCTTTTCATATGATATAGTTTGTGCAGATAGCATGAAGTATAAAATATCGCTACCAGTGCTGATTTAAACGCTTGGTGTTGGACTTGTGTTTTATTTAGGTACAAATATCTCTCTCTCTATCTATCTATAACTATCTGTCTATCTATCTATCAATCTATCTATCTATCTCTCTCTCAATCTATCTCTCTATCTATAAGGAACCGCAGTAGACAAAAGGTGTTGCTATAGCAACACGTCATGTTTACGCTGCATTTTCTATGAGGTAAATATTACCCGCTGGCGTATTTATATAGGTATAAATGGCAATTTTTTGGGCAATTTTTTCAATCGGACTTCATATTGACAATGTTTAACAACAGAGGGTGCTACATAACACACTTTCAGGAAAAGTCACGGACTGGGAGACTTGAATATTTTATTGAAAAGTTACATACAATCAAAAAACAGCTGCGGGTAAAATTGACCCCTTGGCGGTTCTCGTGTTAATATATCCTCTTTAAAGACTGATATATTCTCCTTTAAGCTCTTTAACAATAAATATGTCTCGAGCTGCTATATGTTAACAAGCTGCTCTCTAACTGTTTCTATCTGTCTTTTGGTAAGCAGATAGTTTACAGTGGGATTAATAAGAGATGTATTACTGTAAAAAGCTGCTTGCTGCTGCATGGAGACAAGATTGCTAAGAGCTACAAAAGGAGGAAACGCAATAAAATGTTTAATAACAGTCCATTGTATAGCCTAGTTATAGACAAATCTCTCAGAAAACTGCCTGCAGAGCATCTCCAGACTGCATTAACCAAGCGGGAGGAGAACAGTGCTCTGGCTATGTTGACAGCACATTTTGCTTACCCTCTTGTTGACTTTATTGCTTTCATGAATCCATTATAACTGGACTGTGGCCAGGCTACAGTTATCACTGTGTAATGTAAGTCTATCTATCTATGGTGGCAGTGGCAGAACATGGAAAATCATATCGAGGTGACAAGTGAATATTTGCTCCAGCATGTTTGAACAAGCAATCGAGACACAGAAATGATAAAGGGTGTTAGAAAGTCCGCATCAGTTTGATCAAGCTTGAAACTACAGGATATTACAGGAAGATAACAACGTTATATTAAATCAGCTTTGTAGACAGTTTTTAGGGTATCAGAAAGATACTGTGTTTAGGTCCTGATGCTGACTACAGAAGTTAGCTGAACGTTGAAGGATTTCCAGACAAAGCTGTGGGGTAATCAGTGTTTGAACAGATGGTACATTATTCAGCTTGGTGGCAACTGCTTTGCTTTTTTATGCCACCATCTGAGGATTAAAGCTGGGAACTGAAAACCTTCAAAGGTAGAACTAAAGGTGACAGAGCAAACGGTACATGCTGTTAAACAGTGATGCCGTGTTGGCAGGTAAAATGAAAAATAAAATAAAAAATCTGTCGAAGACCAGACACTAAGAGAACAGTACATAGAAAAAGGGGCTCACTAAAAGCAATTACAGGCAGGTACGGGCTTGTTTTGGAGAATAGTCTGAAGTTCTAGAGAATGTAAGTCTATTGATTTTGACTTGAAGCGGCTGGGATGAGGATCAACACCTCCAAACCTGAGGCCATGGTTCTCAGCAGGAAACCGATGGACTGTCCACTCCAAGTAGGGAATGAGTCCTTACCCCAAGTGAAGGAGTTCAAGTATCTCGGGGTCTTGTTTTCGAGTGAGGGAACAATGGAGCGTGAGATGGGCCGGAGAATCGGAGCAGCGGGAGCGGTACTGCAGTCGCTTTACCGCACCGTTGTGACGAAAAGGGAGCTGAGCCAGAAGGCAAAGCTCTCTGTCTACCGGGCCATTTTCGTTCCTACCCTCACCTATGGACATGAAGGATGGGTCATGACCGAAAGAACGAGATCGTGGATACAAGCGGCCGAGATGGGTTTTCTCCGCAGGGTGGCTGGTGTCTCCCTTAGGGATAAGGTGAGAAGTTCAGTCATCCGGGAGGGACTCGGAGTTGAACCGCTCCACCTTCGCGTTAGGGGTTTCACCAACTAATCGACTAGTCGACTACCTTTACCACTAGTCAGCGCTAGTCAACTAGTCGTGAAAAAAATTGAGGTAAACGAGGTGCTGCAAAATGCTCCAAAACATGTCCGATATTCTTATGTATGGCAGTACTTCAACAAAGATGTAACCAACTCCACAGTGAAGTGTCAGTTGTGTACAGCTGTACTGAAGTACAACAAAAATATATCTGCTATGCGCAACCATCTGAAGATGAGACACCCGATGCCGACAGCTAGCACTAGCAGTAATGCTAGCACCAGTGAGCAACGGACCGGCGTCAGCACAGGACAGAGGCAGACGAGCAGCAAGAAAAAACGGGTCTACAGTGATGCGGATGATGAGCTAGGGTTTACTGCCAGCGGACACTGCTTATCCCCACAATGGATAACCCACTGGAGTGGTGGGCAGAAGACGTGCACCGCGTCCCCCTTTTAGCCAAGCTTTCGAGGAGCTATTCCAGCCACAGGCACCCCGAGTGAGAGGGTTTTTTCCCTGGCAGGCAACACTGTCACCCGAAAGCGGTCAAGCCTCCTTCCCTCACATGTCGATGCGAGTTTTTTGCTGTCGATTTTGGTGAGTCCAGTTACTGTTTGTTATTTACTCAGCCATGTAACACAAATTAAAATGCAGTGTTTAATGTAACTGTATGAGTTCCAATATAAAAACAGTTGTACACCTCTCTTTGTGTGTCTTTATTATGACGTAACGACTAGTCGACTGCTATTTTGAAAAACGTGTCGACTAGTAAATATTGGTAGTTGTGAAACCCCTCCTTCGCGTCGAAAGGAGCCAGTTGAGGTGGTTCGGGCACCTAGTTAGGATGCCACCTGGGCGCCTCCCTAGGGAGGTGTTCCAGGCACGTCCAGCTGGGAAGAGACCAAGGGGTAGACCTAGGACCAGGTGGAGGGATTATATCTCTACGCTGGCCTGGGAGCGCCTTGGGATCCCCCAGTCAGAGCTGGTTGATGTCGCCAGGGAAAAGAAAGTTTGGGGCTCTCTGCTGGAACTGCTACCCCCGAGACCCGACCACGGATAAGCGGGAGAAGATGGATGGATGGATGATTTTGACTTGCTCATCTTGGCTGATAATTCTTCATATTTTGCTGAATGAAGTCAGGCTGGTACTTATTTCCACACCTAAAATATTGTTTTTCTAAGGAACCTTCCATATTAAAATAATTGTAATTAAACTGGTTTGAAGTGTTCTCATGTGATGCAAGATGAAAATACCAAAAATGACATGTACTGTGATGGAATATTTTGGATATATTGCCCACCCATACGTTTTTTTACTGTAGATACAATTTTAATCAGAAACGCAATTTCTATTTATTTAATTATTTTTAAAATACCTAACTCTTATCCACTTTAGAACTTCTTTAATGCACTTGCTCTTAATTATGTCTTACCGCCTGTATGATGTTTATGTTTGTCTGCCCTACTGCTTTCTATTACATTCTATTCTCATTATCTGGTGTTAAAAAAAACGTGTTAAAATTACATCTAACTAATTCTGGGACATAATGGATAAGTTATTAACTGTTATAACTATGTTGCAGTTTCTTAGTTGCATCATCAGCAGTTTCAATCTGAGATCAAACAAATGGTCAGCATCAATATGTCTGTTGAAAGCTGACCGCAGAACATTATGAATTAAAGATAACCAGATGTAATATGGAGCTGAAGATTTATTGAAATTGCCAGCAGAATGTATCTACTCTGAGTGAGGACTTGTGTGAAGCGAGAGCAGCATCCTGAGTTGGCAGCTCTGACTGCAGCTGTGCATTCATCCCTTTATCGGCTGAGTGCTAACGAGTGACTTGGTCCCCCTGTTTCTGGCTGCTTCCTAGGGTTTCTTTACTGCCAACTCAGGAGCTCAGGCCATGTTTTATTCATCCATTTGACTACCAACGAAAACGCTAACAAAACCGATTTCAAAACAGTCACTCCCAGTCTCCAGCTCTCATAGTTGGGAGATAAGGTAATTAAAACACATTCCTATTAACCCTATAGCTCCTGGGCTCTGCTAAGGTGTCCTTGAGCAAAACACCAAACTCCCAACTGCTCCCTCAGCCAGAACATTGGCAGCCTCTTCGCTCTGACACCTCTCCATTAGTGCATGTCTAGGTCCTGTGTGTGTGTGTGTGTGTGTGTGTGTGTGTGTGTGTGTGTGTGTGTGTGTGTGTGTATGTGTGTGTGTGTGTGTGTGTGTGTGTGTGTGTGTGTGTGTGTGTGTGTGTGTGTGTGTGTGTGTGTGTGTGTGTGTGTGTGTGTGTGTGTGTGTGTGTGTGTGTGTGTGTGTGTATTTCGGGCCTAAATCTTAATATTTACACAAATTAAACAGCAGTTTCAAACAATCCCCACCACTGCATGGAGCCACTGTATTGAGCCAAAGAAAAAATGTATACAATCTGTAATGTACTCCTGCAAAAAAAAGGCTTATATATTGGGAATACCCCTGGGCTTATCCTCATGATCATACTTGTCATCAAAACCAAACTCTGCAGACTCCCCCAGGGACTGGGTAAGGTAAATATAGTAACTGATGCTCTGAAAGCTTACAGTGCAGGGTTTTCTTGATATTAGGTATTTCTAGTCCTGAAGTGCCAAGGCTCCACAAGAGTACATTTCTCCCTGGGCTGGAGCAACATGACAGATTTGTAGGGCCCACACAATAAGTAATTTTTTCCCGTGAAGCAGGTACACCTTTTTTAATTCATGAACATACAGTTATTTTTATTCTATCCATTTTGGATATTATGTGACTTTTCCTGAGTTTTATCTTCAAAGTCAAAAATCATTAGAGCACACAACACCATGCCTAAGCTTTTTAATCTGTATACACACAACAATGTCTTTCCTTAAACTCTTGATTAACCTTAAAGCAACAATACAAACCAATTATCATTCTCACTCTGAACTCATAAAATACTGTTCCTGTGAGAAGTAGGCTAAAGTAACACACACACACACACACACACACACACACACACACACACACACACACACACACACACACACACACACACACACACACACACACACACACACACACACACTTTGTTTTAACCTTAAGCCCCCTTTCCAAACCTCAAGGATCCTTCATACAGTAGGACATTCTACCACCAACACCATCAGCTATTTGTATTGTTTATTTGAATACAACTGTGTATCAGACTCTGTTGTGATATTGTAATGTACCACGCACTAGTGAACCACTTAGCACTTTTAAAACGACTGCCACTTTAAGAATTTAAGATGCCGTTTTTGTGTGTGAGCCATATGTTGTGCTGTGTATGTAGAGTGTTGTTTAATTAGCCGGTGACATCAAGCATGTGCAACTATTAACTTCTGTCTCATACTGTATGCATATACCTCTATTCTGGAGCAGTTAATACCCTGACATAAGTTCAATTGAAAATACACTTTCAATGGAACAAGAGAAAACTGACATGTCATGACGCATCCATAACTTTCACAAGAAGAGAACCAGAGCATTGCAATAAAAACGTAAAGACCCTGGCCAGGCTGCCGTATTTAACGAGTAAGGAGTAGCAGCAAATGTCAGCACTAAACCAAATGTCTGGGTCTTACTCGCCAAGTAAAGATATTTTAGATCACATTATGAGTTTAGATTAAGGTATTGTGACACAGGCTCTTCCATGTGCTGACGATGCGCACTGGAATTTTACTCCGGGACGCTTAGAAGGAAAAACAATAATTGTAGTTCAGATACACACACACACACACGTTATATCTCTCACAGGCTCCGCCCTCTACCGGACTCTATGGGTACTACCTTACCCTGCGAGCATTCTCCCACTGAGACTTCTATAGACGTAGCCGGCCTTGGGCGGGCCTACCTGAATGCGCGCGCATCACACCGTATAAAAGGAGGCCTCACCTCCTGACTATCATCCTTTTCTCTTCAGCGGCGGAAGTGTTTTCACGGAGCTTAAAAAGACGAGAGAATAGAGAGTTATGGAGTCAGTTCTTGACCACAGGACCTGTCCGAAATGTCCTAACCTGATCGCGGGAGCGGATCCACACCCCTTCTGCTTCCTATGTATGGGGCCTGACCACGCCGTGAGCTGTATGGGCCCGACACCGGCATGCTCAGCCTGCCAGATGCTTCCTCGGCTCACACGTGAGCATCGTGGGCAGCATTTCCTGTCGGCGGAGGCCCCGCAGGAGGAGGTGGAGGATTCGGAGCTCGACGTCGTCGAGATGGGCGAGTCAGGAGAGGAGGAAGTGCCGTTCCGGTTCTCCCTTCCGTGGGGCCAGTCAACCCCGATTCCGGAGGAGGAGGACGAGGACGAGGACGCCTCGGTGTCTGGAGGTCTGACTCTCAGGTCTGCGCGGAGGGATTTCCCAGCGGTGATGACCCTGGCGGCGGAGCATGTAGGCCTACAGCTCCCCCCACCGCTGCCACCGAGGCCTATAAGCCGCCTGAGACAGGGGTATTACGGCCCGGTGCATCCAGCGCAGCCGACCTTCGTTTCGCCCCAGCTGCCTGATATATGGCGGTGTGTAGAGGCGACATGGCAGCAGTCATTTAAAACGAAGGCCCCAGTAGCCGCTATGGCAGGCATCATCAAGGTGGAGGGCCGCGCGGACACAGCGTGTTCGGGTGTGCCCCCCCCTTGATGAGAGCCTGGCGGCCCATCTGCTTCCGGGGGCGGCTGGTTGGGCGGAGGGTAAGCGACCCCTGCCCCCGCTGCCCCGGGACCGAGACACTCTGGAATATCTGGACAAGATGTTCAAGCTCGGTACGCAGATGGCGGCTGCAGCAAACAATCTCGGCGTGTTGGGCGTCTCCCTGATCACCCCTCAGGCAGTCGCCCCCGCCCTCCTTTCTCAAGAGGGGAGCGATTATTCGGACCGCGCTATAGGTCAGATGAACAATCTGATTCATGGCGTGGCCAGCTGCAGCAGGGCGGGGTGATTTCCTTAGGCCACAGTGGCGTCTCGTCACGTGTGGTTGGGACTCACTGCCCTATCTAAGAAGGACCGAGAAGATCTCCTCGGAGCCCCCGTGTCTACGGAGGGGCTCTTTGGGTCAATCTCCTTGGTCACCCAGCGCTTCAGCCGCCTGGAGGAGGAAAGGGTCCAGCTTAGCCGGATGCTACCTCCGGCCCCGCTACGTGCTCCTCCATGCATTTCCATGCAGGCGAGGGAGCACAGCGCGACAATGAAGCGGAGGGAGAGGCGCCGGCACGGGGGTCCCGTTGCTGCGGCGCCCTCCACCTCTACGGCCCATCCCGTGGTGCCGACATATCGGCAGCCACGGGGACGGGCTGCCCGACCTCGGCAGACTCCTCAGCAGCAGAGAGCGGCCGGGTGGTGTGCGCCGTCTGCCCGGAGCTGACTGGCGGGGGGAGGTAGCGTCTCGGCGGGGGGAGAACAACTCTTCACCCAGGACGCAAGGGTGAATCCCGCCTCCTCCCTATTTAATGCACAGATTCCGAGAAAAACTTTCAAAAATAAAGAAAGGGTTAATCTGTATCCAAGTCTAAGTGTCCTTTGTTTCCACAATGCTACACTTACACATGATGTCTGTACAAATTCCCCACTCGCCGCCCCAGTCATAACTCCTGTAAGAGAGGAGGCTAGTGGGAGTGCGCAGATGAGTGTGATAAAACGCAAGCAAAACTATTGTAGTGCTATACGTGTACAGGGGCATTATGGCCGGCGTATTGCTGTTAGGGAACACACTAAGCCTGGGGCTAAGACTCCAATTAATGCAATTTACCAGAGTGGTAAGAGTTGCATTATGGCAGCGCCCGCACTCACAGAGGAGCGCGTGGCGGTGCGTTCAGGGGCCTTAGTAGAAAGCACCACTCCTATAGGGACTCCAATTAATGAGGTCCACCGTAAAGGTGAGAACAGCATCATAAGGGAGCGCGCGCTCACACATGAGCGTGCGGCGGTGCGTACAAGGTCCTCAGTAAATAATCGGCCCTTTCTGTGTCGACCCTCCATGGGCAAATCTTCCCTTCACGGGGAGTTTTGCGGCGGGACGGGTCGCCAGAGGGTACCACAGCTTTATAGCTGCGGCTCCACAGCTGAGGGCATGCCCTTTAACACGGTGTTATGGGGAATGGAAACTCAGCTGTGTACTATCAAAGTGGATGGACAGGACGCTGAGACGGGGTTATTCACTCCAGTTTTGCAGCCTCCCACCCCCTTTTATGGGCATGCGAGAAGTGAATCTAGTCTCTCAGGAGGAGATGGGTTTCCTCGCAGCAGAGATTCAGGCTCTGGTGCAAAAACAGGTGGTATCTGTTGTGCACCCTCAGCGCATGGAAGAGGGTCTTTATTCCATGTACTTCCTGGTTCTCAAGAAGACAGGGGAATTCAGACCTATTCTAGATCTCCGCGGCCTGAATCGCCACATTTCCCGCAGGAAATTCTGCATGTTGACTGTGAAACAGTTACTGGGGCTTGTGCAGCCGGGCGATTGGTTCACCACCATCGACCTGAAAGACGCGTACTTTCATGTAGAAATTGCTCCAGAGCACAGGAAGTATCTGCGTTTTGCCTTCCAGGGAATAGCCTACAAGTACAACAGGCTGCCGTTCGGCTATTCCCTATCCCCACGCACATTCAGCAAATGTGTGGCCACAGCGCTTCAACCGCTGCGCGCACACGGCATGAGAGTTTTCTTTTACATAGACGGGAACCAGCAATGTTTTGCCCAGCACAATTGATCACACACCTGACCAAATTGGGCTTTGCGATCAATTGGAAAAAGAGCACCCCCATACCTCACCAACGGGCGCTGTATTTGGGTGTGGTGCTCGATGCAGGCGCGTCGCGCGCCACCCTGTCAGAGAGCAGACGTGCGTCCCTTCTTCAGGGGGTGCGCAGGCTGCGACAGGGGGCAATAGTGACAGCTTTTATTGTCATGCAGACATTGGGTCTCATGGCGGTTGCTCACATGGTGGTCCCGTTAGGGTTACTACATATGCGCCGCCTGCAGAGGTGGTTCTCCAGCCTGCGCTTGGATCCCAAGAGGCACAGGCGGCGGCTGGTGACCATCCCCCCCTCAGTGGAGGGCAACCTCCGGTTTTGGGGGTCTCCGGATCACCTCCGGAGGGGATCTCCACTGGGACGGGTGACCTCCTACATCACAGTGTTCACGGATGCATCCAGAACAGGATGGGGGGGGGACCTGCCTGAAGAGGGCTATAAGTGGGCGCTGGGCTCTAACAGAGTCTCGACACAGCAACCTCCTAGAGCTACGGGCGGTAGTGTTAGTCCTCCAGCATTTCAGGCCCCTAATTCAAGGGAGGCATGTAATGGTCAGGAGCGACAACAGCACCACAGTGGCTTACATCAACAGGCAGGGCGGAGTTCGATCTGCCGCCTTGTTGACCACAGCAGAGGAACTGTGGTTATGGGCTTCAGAGGTGGTGTTATCTCTGAGAGCCCTCCATATCCCAGGACTGGAGAACAGAGGGGCCGACCTCATGTCGAGGAGCGGCCCCCTGCCAGGCGAGTGGGTGCTTCACCCGAGGGTGGTGAAGCAAATCTGGGCCCAGTTCGGGAGAGCGGAAGTGGATCTGTTCGCCAGCCGGCGAAACAGCCACTGTGCCCTGTGGTTCTCCGTGGCTCGGAGCGACGACCCACCCTTGGGGGTGGACGCGTTTGCACACGAGCCATGGCCAAGGAAGCTGCTATACGCCTTTCCACCGCTGCGTCTCATTCTCCCCCTCCTGAGGAGAGTGAGGCGAGTGAGGCGAGAACGTCTGTCAGTCATCCTAGTGGCTCCGGATCGCGTTGGGGCGCCGTGGTACTCAGAGATGACACAGATGAAGGTGGGCCAGCCCTGGGCGGTTCCCCAGTTCTGGGGGACGATGTCTCAAGAGGCAGGTGCAATCGGGGCGTTACCCACTCTCGGCCGTCCTCTCCAGGTTTGGCTCCTGAGAGGGACAGGCTGAGACAGGGTGGATTGTCTGATAGTGTTATTCAGGCTATCCAGGCAGCTAGAGCTGGATCCACCACAGCCTGTTACAGGCCAAAGTGGCTAGGATTCCAGCGATGGTGTGAGGAACGGAGAATAGAGCCCCTATCTTGTGAGTTAGGCTCTATTTTATCCTTCTTACAGTTACTGGTGGACAGAGGGCTTGCGCATTCAACAGTGAAAGTGTATGCAGCAGCCATCTCGTCCTGCCATGAGGGATTTGGCGGCAGGTCAGCCTTTAGTCAACAGCTGGTGTCGCGGTTTTTACAGGGGGTCAGGAGGCTGCGCCCAGTAGTGCACGCCTCCACCCCACAGTGGGACCTGCCCCTAGTGCTCGAGGCTCTGGCCTCGGGGCCGTTTGAGCCTCTGGAGCTCTCCTCTCTGAAAGCATTGTCGTGGAAAACAGCTTTGCTTCTTGCCTTAACGTCAGCCAAAAGAGTGTCCGAGTTAACTGCTCTGTCGGTGCACCCGAGCTGTTTACAGATTCGGGGTGACCAGAGCGGCGCGACACTCAGACCGAACCCCTCCTTTGTGCCCAAGAGCCTAAGGAGTGCGTTCAGGTCAAGGGCTATTCAGTTAGGGGTTTTTAGTCTTCCCCCCCATGGTGGGACCAGGGAGGCTAAACTGCACCTCCTCTGCCCGGTGCGTGCACTAGCATGTTATGTGGAGCGCACGGCTGCCCTTAGACGTACCGAACAGCTGTTTGTGTGTTTCGGGGGCGGGGTGATCGGGAAAGCTCTGTCCAAGAAACGCCTGGCAGGTTGGCTCTGCGAGTGCATTGCACATGCCTACGGACAGGCAGGGAGAGCCTGCCCCACGGGGGTTCGTGCACACTCCTGTGGCTGCGTCAACAGCCTTATTCAACGGTGTGAGTGTGGAAGATATATGCACAGCGGCGTCTTGGTCGACGCCAGGCCCCTTCATAAGGTTTTATCTCTTGGACATGTCGGGCTCTTTCTCCTCGTCTGTGCTTGCGCGGGCAACACAGGACTGGTAGGGGGGAGGGGGGTTGTGGGTCAGTTGGCATCTGACCCCCTCCCCGGACGTAATGCGCCTTCGCTGTTCTCGGGCCTTCTGAGGGTCCCGGGAGGGGCAGGGGGGGCGCACTGGGCCCTTACAGGGCTGGAGGACTACTCTCCTCCTGTCGAGAGGCAGGAGGGGGGTAGCCCTCCACACTTTAGTCCACACACTCTGCACGTCAGTGTTTGAGTGTGGGACGTGGGCTCTGACGCTCTCCCTGTTATCCTTAGGGATTCAGGGAGGCAGGCGTGTAGTAAGCCCATTCGGGGCCGAGGGGGCTCTCCCCATCCGTCTATGGGCGGGGGGGGGGTCCCCCGGCACTGTTTTTTGAGCACACTTTCTGCGAGGTAAGCGCAGCAGGGTGTGCTCTGTCAGCCACAGCCCAGATTTCTCCTCGGTTACAACCGGGTTAAAGGAGAATGTGGGGCAGCAGCTGCTGACCATAAAAGCCGGTCAGGGGCAGTATGGTGGAATATTGTTGTTGGACGACAGTGCGCGTATACATCACGGCTCCACCCACTGTACCCATAGAGTCCAGTAGAGGGCGGAGCCTGTGAGAGATATAACGTCGGGTTACGTATGGTAACCCTTGTTATATTAGCACAGGCGGAGCCCTCTACCCAGGGCACTGTCTGTCCTATTCCGCTCGCTGAAGAGAGGTGTAGGATGATAGTCAGGAGGTGAGGCCTCCTTTTATACGGTGTGATGCGCAGGTAGGCCCGCCCAAGGCCGGCTACGTCTATAGAAGTCTCAGTGGGAGAATGCTCGCAGGGTAAGGTAGTACCCATAGAGTCCAGTAGAGGGCTCCGCCTGTGCTAATATAACAAGGGTTACCATACGTAACCCGACGTTTTATTAAGTGCTCAAGCCCACTTTGTCAATGTACATGTTGGCACTAAGGCTGTGCCCAGATCTAATGAGGGTCAACAGTGTGTAAACAGCTCTGAACGCTGGCTCGGCACAACTCAAAGGCTGCAGGTTCATCATTCTTTTTGCCTTCACATGCTGCAGGAATGTCATGACGTGAAGGATTTTTAATATAAAGCGGCTGAGAACAGCAGATACTGTAAGAATCACCCACATTTAGTCATAGATTGCAGACTGGTTTACTGACTCCTGCTGCGCTGGTTCTGGCTGGAGAGTGTTAATCGACAGCGGTGACATAACATTCTAAACTAGCCGCACTAGCGTGGATGCATGCGGCTCATAGGTGTGCTCCGGTACTCTAACATCACTACACCTGTTGTTGGAAGCCGGGCTGGGTCAGAGTCCCAGTCCTGCATCTGTGCATGTCCTGCTATGCCAAAATGTGTGCAGTGAAAAATGCCTATTTGGGTATGAAAAAACTCACAATAAAATCACAATATCAAGAAACTGAATGAGATTTTGTGAGTTATATATATTGACTTTGAGCAACTTCAAGAGGACCTGGAGCTCTAAACTTCCTCTGTGTCTCATCTGACTCCTCAGGTCTTTATGATTGCAAATATTTCAGAGCTACACCATGTTTCTCTCACATTGTTGCCGATAGAGTAAGTGTACTTTGAAAAGAAAATGTCCTTGAAAGATCTTTGAAGGAGTTCACGTAAGATTAAGCACACCTATGAAGAGCAATGATATGGAATTCAATCCATCATTTTTGGATCTGTGTGCTGATGTGAGTCAAAGACTAGAATAATTGTGGGAGGAAATATAATGTTGTTATTCTACTCTATTCTTCCTCTGATCAAATGTGCTGCGATAAGAAGTCTCTGGCCTCACTCTCCACACTCTGTTTGCCTCACTGATGAATCACGGTCAATATCTTCACCAGAGGGCAGACGCTGCACTGAGATAATAATTCATCTTCGCATGTTTTCAGATGCCGCTGTGTGCACAACATCTCACAAGTCCTGACAAATTACAAAACGGACAGCTCCGTGAGTAAATGGGTGTTTTAAACAAAGTAAACAAAAGAAAAGCTGGAGGTGAAAAAAAGCCTGCTGAGAGGAATCATACTCAGCCAGGATGTCTGGAGGCACTGAGACTCATTTGGTATCTGACTCCCTTTCCTGCAAACAAATAAGGTGAGAAGGGAATGGTGTTTACACACAGACACCCCTAATGATGGAGTATATGAATTCCATTATGGATTGTCTCGCTTCCTGCCTACTGCCACATAGAAAGAGCCGTCATGTGTCGCCCGCGCACCGGGACAAGTGTTGGGTGGCTGCGTGTGATTTTAATCAAGTGTATTTTTATCTGTGTGTCATTAATATGCATGGCGGAGGCAATCGGAGGAATGGAGGGAGGAAATGAGCTGGAAGAAAAATGAATGCATCAAATTAGAGTGGCTGAGGTGGTGCTATGAGACTGTGATGCAATAGAGCATGATGATATGTGTGCAGGTTTAATGTGTTATGGGAGGACGGTGCGTGCTTATTGGGTGTGTATGTGTTTGAATCAGTCTATAAGGTATATATACTGTAACCTCACAGTGTTTCTTTCCCAGGGGGGAACTACCTGATTGTGGGCATATTATATACATGCTCAGGTGTATTTTACGATTATGTATTACAAAATTATTTTGTAATTTGGATTGCTCATTGTTCAGAAAGTTCAATATTTTGTAAATCATCCTATTGGACAAAACACCCATACACAGTCTGTTCTCCCCAAAAAACATGCATTGCTCTGAAGGCTGATTGCTCAGAAGATCAATCTGCTTTTAAGACTCTTAGCTTTTCCCGTTTGCCAAATCCTTGATTCCTCTCCTCAACTCCTCTCCTCCTGTATAAGCGCCATTATGGGATCCTAATCAGACTAATGCAATGCCTTTCCGAAAATTGCGACAAATAAGAGAAACCTAGATTTGTTTGTGTTTTATACTACTGTATGTGACCTGACTTCCTCCTTTGCTCCTATTATAATTACTACAACCTAAAAGTAGCTGCCAAACAAAAAGCATTAATATGGGTCATAATAGAGTGGTGCAATGATGACTATTTTTGTAGGCCGACCCCAAGGTTAGAATCGCAAGAGCACCCTCGACAAAAAGCAATGGATTTTGGTATATTGCAGAAAATAAGCTCTGTGGGACACATGTTTGATATTTATCACGTTCTGGTAAGCAGGATGATCTCCACATACTACATACATACAACACCACTTTGTGATTTTTGAATTGTAAATGGACTTGGCAGAAATCTAAATCTAACGTAATGCTATTAACGAACCGCTAAGATTAGGACGGACTCTTGATGACGTTCAGCAGTTTATTTGGTCAATTGATAGCAACTGCCGTTTTTTGCAACGAAGAGAATCTTGGAACTTCAAGAGTGGGTATTTACTGAAGTATTTTTTGTTGTAGAGCAAAACAATCACATCTGTAAGCTTATGTTAACCACAGACCTTGTTTTAGTCATTTGACCGAAACACGTTACAAAAAAACATTGACTTGGAGACGAGGCGAGGCAAGCGGAAGTGGTAAAGTGCTCACTAACCGGGTGTTTGGACTCATTCCCTTACCACTCTATAAGGCTTATAAGCTGTCTTTGGCCTTGTTTTTAGAGGGAGGACTAAAGCAATATTTCACAAACAGATCAAAACGTTTGATCGCCATTTGTTTGGTTTGACCTAAAACTGAACTTTATAACTTTCATACATTTATATCAGGCCTGCTAAATTAGCAACAGAGTGTACATCACATAATAATAATAATAATAATAATAATAATAATAACAATAATAAATGATATTTCTATAGCGCTTGTTGTAGACTCTAAGTCGCTTTACAACAAGGGGAGGGTGACACAGTACATTGATGGGGTCACAAAGTTGACTTATAGTCTTCAACCATTACAGGTCAGCGTGAAAGTTTGCTACACTAGGAATCCTTGTATGTAGGCGAATTTATCACAACACATGATAGACACAACATAAAGAAAGCCAAAAAGAACGGTTTAACATTTTTGACAAATAACACCTTTGATGACCTTGAGGACTTGACAAGCTGTGAAGACATTGGATAAAGTGAGAAAACATTTTTGGGACATTATCTCTCTCAAGGTGGACCTTTCACAAGTCCTGATAAGAAAATGTGTCAAATTCATAATTTATTTTGTTGAAACAGGTTCAATGAATGTCAGATTTAAAAAAGAAAAATGCATCAAATGTCTTTCACACAAAGTGCTGATAAAGGGCAAAATGGGGATTTGATGAAGGAGCATTGGCAGTAAAGCTGCATATTCAGAAAGAAAATCAGCGGAAATAAGCAGCCAGATGGTGCAGAGCGCCTTTTTACATTCCCACTAGCCCTTAAAAGCCTTATACCTTTCTGTCGACTTCCTGTCTCCCCTTCATTATCCTCCCACTAACCTCGACATGGACAATTTCTCCTGGCGAGGTTCGTCTCCTTTCTGCTTCGCTTCCCTGACATTACAACCCCCCCCCCCCCCACCCTCGCTTCTCCCACTACACTATGTAATTATGATAATTGCTCATAGGGGTTTGAGGAAATTGAATTTCCAATTTCTCCAATTTCCCGTTGCTCTACCTTCATCCCACAAGTGCCTCTTTGTGCTGGTTGTCTCTGCCATCAGACCCATGAGGCTTTGGAAGACTTGAGGCTGCCGCTTGGGCACTTTAATCAAATATATCCTTAATGTTGCATGTACCTTTGGATCACTGATTAAAAAGGAAACACTTACATCCATTTTAACCAATACTAACACTATGAATGCAAAGCTGGGTTTCAACCACTAATACACAATGTGAAACGAAGCAGAAGTAGAAAAGGTTGCATGACTTCATGTCAGCTTAAGACATTCACCATTTACCAGTGTTGAGTGTAACACTTTACAAAAGTAACGGAGTTACAGTAATATATTACTTGTTGCTGTAACAAAGTAATGTAACGCATTACTCATGAAATGTGGGTAATATATTACCCGTTACAATGCTCAGTAACGCAGTTACAACACATTTTAACCCGAAATGAAAATTGGTGTTTTGTTTTTTAAGAATGTACTAACATAGCGAGACATTCCGACACCAGAGACAAATTGTGCGGGTAGATTAGTAAACCTGGTGTGTTTACTCTTCAGGCTTCGCGTCGGGATCTTCGGGGCAGTTGAATGTTATGCACCCTCTATTCAAAATAGAGAACGGAGCGAAAAATACCAACAACAAATTGTGTCAGGTGCGCGTGACCTGCTCCGCTGCGCGTGCATCATTTCCAAAGTGCTTCCACAGCAGTGACACACATCTGTGGATAATCATTTATACGAAAATGGTTAAAGCAACCATCACTAAACGCCAGCAACACTGCATCTACTGCAGACAGTAGCAACAGGTCGGATGGGGACATCACGTTACCCTCCGTTGTATGAGGTGTGATTTGTGCCAAAGAACGAACTAACTGAGCAGCAGACAATCGTGTCGATCGTCGCCTACCCTGACGTGAACTATGCCGCGAGAGAAGTAACGTGACACTCTCGTCGCCACCCCTCTCGTCTGAGAAGCTACGTGACGTCTGAAGTTACTTTACTTTAGTAGTTATCACCAAATAACCCAGTAATGTGACAGCTACGTTGCTGTTCAAGCAAGACTCTAGTATTTCAATATTGTTTTGGAATTAAAATAATGTTACACCCCTTGTATGCCCTGAACGCAAAAACAACCACAAACAAGAATATATATGTTTAATTATTAAAATGATAACAAAGGCTGAAAAAACAGGAGAAGCCTGTCTTCCCTTGGTCTCAGGAGAAAACGCCACTGTATATCACCAAGTTTTAGTTTTGTGTGTGAAATAGATCGTTGCAGGGAACACGACTTTATGTATTTGTTTATGGTTTATTTAATATGGAGGGATGCATAGAAGTTCAAAGAATAACCAACCCCTATATATTGTTTATTTTATTTCATTTCATTTCGGCCCCATGGCAGAGGCACATATAGAGTTAATGTGCGGAGATTATAATGTCCCGTTTACTAAAATATGTATTGTTTTATGTTTAGTTGACAAAATAGTCACTGAGCTACATTTTCCTGCACTCAAGCATACATCTGAAGACTAGAGTGGTGTCCCCCTTTGGCCACAAGGGGGAGTATATATATATTGTATATATATTTTGTATAGATGTTGCAACTATACAGAGCTTTGGCAATACTATATGTAACTGAGGTCATGCTAATTAAGCTATTGAATTGAGTATACCTTTAAATGAGCTGTCACTTACACATTACTCTACTGCTGAGAAAGGCTGTACAAAGACGTGAAACAATGTTCTGCAATGTCTGTGTATTTTTGAAGAATGCCAATAAAGGAAGAAAGTAATAACTCGCACTGAGTCTTAAAACATTACTTTATTTCATTATTTCCCCCCTTCATTTGAGAAACACTATCCAATGATGTATTATGTTTGTGTTACACACACACCATTGCCGTCAGTTTCAGTCGGTCCAGTCCACACTAATGTAAACAGCAGCGCGCTGGTCTCGTGAGAAACGGAGAGTGGAACAACCAATCACATCTTCATTATTCTCATTAAATTCAAATGTGCCCATTCGTTAGTCTGACAGGTGCGTGGTTCTCACTGCGCCTTATACCGGTGCAACTTTGAACAACTTCAATATATGCCGCATTAATGGATTTGGCCTGCAGTCACCGCATCTGGGCTGAATTAAACACGTATTATTTTAGTCCTGTGTGTTTATTAGAGGCCATGTCAGCAGGCCACATCATATTATGCTAGCGTTGCATTCACAAGACATACAAGCCACAAACTGGCCATCGAAACATGCCACAACCTGAGGGACAGTGAATGAGACACACAGACACAGACTGTATAAAGACACAGACACACCCACACACACCTTGAGGGAGGGAGGGACAGCTCTGACAGCTTTGATCGCAGTGCAGCGATCAGCTGTTCCCGAGAGAGAGAGAGAGAGAGAGAGAGAGAGAGAGAGAGAGAGAGAGAGAGAGAGAGAGAGAGAGAGAGAGAGCTGCTAGACACAACTCTTATTAATCCCCGTACCAGATAGATACTATACAATGCTAACGGAGGCGAGACGTACGTTATCCACACGTACGTTATCAACACGCATATCTAAGATAGCGCTTTCTAAGCTACGCCGCCGCCACGTGAGCGCGTACTTTGAGCGCACCTATGATACGTCGCCGTGACGTCTGACGTCTGACATCGTCGTGACGTCGCCTGTATTCTACGTCAACCCATTCAAAATTGATGGAGGCGTTGGCGCACATTGACACGTTAGTTCTCTACTCAGTCAGCTTAGTTATCTGTTCTTTGGCACAAGTCACACCTCATACCGTTGTGGACACTAGCTTACTCCCGCCTGACTCGCCGCCCTCGCCCCCGGAGCAGCAGTCTTCGTCATCCGAAACTACGCCGCCCCTCTGCGGCTCGCAGGTGCCAGGATACCATGGCAAAACAGAGCCTGCCCAGGTATATCTAAACAAGTACCCGCCTGTACAGTGGGGTTAGGCAGTCATTTTGCAGCTCGTGGTATACAAATAGACTGGCTAGAATATTCATGTGAAAATAGTGCCATATTCTGCCATGCCTGTAGAAATGTTGGGTCAAAAATAATGCATACAATAGCACAGATGCCTTCACCACGAATGGCTACAAAAAGATCTCATATCCCAAGCTTATCAACGAGCTAATGTTGCAGCTGAAATGTTCTCCAGGTCACAAAGTCAACCTCACATGATGATGTGATACCAGTTTTCAAGCACAGTAAATATTCTCTTCCCAGAGTATATGATGGGACCAAAGTGATGTTTAGTACATGGTTTTAATAATACTTTTGCTTTTCAATGTTTGCCATTTCAAACCATGAGCTGGTTCAAATACCATTTGCCTTGATTTACAATATCTTCTCATTTGTTTTATCAGTACAGCTTTGAAGCTTTTGTGCTTTTCTTTGCCACAGTCCATTTTGGACTATATGAGATATTTCAGGATTGCACTTTTAACCCACTTGAAATGTTCTCACTTGCTTGGTTTCAAAACATAACAAATGCCATAATCTGTTCATTGGGGACCATCAATGCTATTTTTCATTGCTGTTGCCGGGCAACACTATTGCTCATGTAAACCTACTACCGCTGCGCCCCCTGTAACCTCAGAGGCACCCTGAGTCATTTTGTTCTGGAACCGGGCCTGTACACGGCCATATGCTAAACACACTAGAGCCCATTCCGTGTCCTGTTATTATTTACTTCCTGTCTGCCTTCTTCTGGTGATTTACCTGACGTCCAGCGCTCCGTCTTTTAACCTCTTTTCCTTTCTCTTTCTTGATCCTCCTTAGCAACCTTCATTATAGTCCTTGACAGTGGTCTGTATGACTGGATTAACAACGTGTCACATGTTAAGAATTTACAATCAGAATCGAGTATTCAACTAAGCCGTGTAATAAAAGTTGTTAGTAGCATTAAGGGCCTACAATTGTTATGCTATACCACATTGCCCTTCACTGGATGTATAATGAGCAGCACTAAACTACATTTTAGCATTTCAAATACCTAGTCATTCTTTTGCGGTTATTTTGGTGAAAGTAACTAAAAAGTAACTAAAAAGTAGTGTAACTCATTATATTTCAGAGACAGTAATATTGTAATACTTCCAAAAAGTGGATAATATCGAAGTACCTGCTCCCTAAAAAGTAGTAGCTGCGACTGTTATGTTGCAGCTACTACTGTTATGTCCCCCCTAATTATTTATAAGAGTTAAATAATTAAAAACATAAGGTTGCCTGGCAGACAGGCTGCTGCAGCTGAATCAAACAGCTCTGTCATGCAGCCGTCAGCTAGAGAACCCTCTTTGCTTAGAGTCAGCCTTTCAGGAATGCAGAGGGTGAAAAAAGCACCGCTTAATTTTCCTGATTGCTTGTTACTCGTCCAAGTTTAAATGGGTACCTTCAATTAAAAAGTGACCCGAGTTGGGGTCAAAATAATAACCTCATGACCTGCGAAGTGCCAGATACTCCTGTCACTTTCTCTAAAATTAACTACAATTAGCCAAATTCTGTTTTGTTTTATTTGATATGTCTTCACAGCAAAGGATTGTTGGTCGGAATCAATCCCCAGCTGCTGAAGAAAGGTCTTGTCACATGGTGTGCACACTTTAGACAGGCAACAGCTTAAGCCTTAAAACAAAGCTGAAAGGAGTTGCATAAGTCAGATTTTCTTTCAGACCATAACAAAGTATTCTGATTAGGTTATAGGAAATTGTAACCCACTGTGGCCATATAGGCTTTAAAAAATTATTCAGAAACCAATGGTTTAATGTGGTGCAGATGTTGATGCAGTTGGAGATACATAGGTTCTGATAACTTTAACAACTTTAAGTCCATATCAAGCCCCTAGGAAGTGTTGAAGCTAATTTGTGTACAACTCATTGGGTCCAAAAAAAAAAGTTCACATCTGACAAAAGGAAAGAGATGTCTGTAAATCAGTCTTAAGCTAAACGCAACTCTGGGCCCAGTTAGGTTTTTTTTTTGTACTCGAGGGTTAGGCCATTCTGGCTTCATGAGCCACAGAGTAACTTTCATGGGAAGGAACAGGGCCCTGCCTTCCACGCTGTATCCATTTCTCCTTATTCATCCATGGTCCAGCGTCATGCTTGCTGGCATACGTTTTCTAATACGGTCAACTCTTAAAATACACTATTGGACCCAGCAGATTTACTCTGGAACCATATGGACACCCAGGGTGAGAATTATGAGAATTTCGTAAAACATCCATCAAGAATAAGGTAAAAGAAAACAATAAAAGTATATTTATGTAATAAAGTAAACCATGTATTGATGAACGACAATGTGCAAGCATTATGTTCCTATGCATAAATTACATTAAAAAAACTTCTCTATTTTATTACGTTCCACACCCTACATCCATTGTTTTGTATCGTTTGTGCTTGCAGTGTTTTACTTGTGTCTTGAAAAATATAAACTCAAATATATATATTTAAATGGTGTCTAAAGTGAAAGAGCTCCCGATGACGGCAGCACACTGTCCCCACATCATCTTGGGGAACTGACAGGAAACAGTGAGTGTTAAGAGGAAATCAAGGTGTAATTGCAGGAGCTGCATCAGATGAACAGTCTTGCGTTTTGCAAGTGGGTGACTCAGCCGGAATGTGTCGTGTGCATAATAAACCCTGCCAAACTGAGACCTGACTAATGTTCTAACAGTTAGAGGATGTATTCTCTGCTGCGAACATTAGTTAGAGTCTAACTCAGGGGTTCCCAACCTTTTTTTCCAAGAGCCCCCCCAAATGACTCCTGTTGGAAGTTGCGCCCCCTCCCCCCCCCCCCCCCACACACACATACCTTTGACCAAGGTATTTATTAGATCTGCTTTTAACCTATGAACCCTCTAAAACCCACAGGTCTTTTGGTACTGACCTTAAGTGAAAATAAAGACCCAACGTGAGGCGTCTAGTTTTATTAATACAGTGGAATAGAATCCCAGGAGACCTGAGGGCGGCCAACTCAAGACAAACCTTACTAATTTAGCTTTACATCGAAATGTGTATCTATTTTTATTCTTATTTATTCAGTCCTGTGTTATTTATTTACTTATATTGGTTTTTAAGAATTGTTATCAATCACAAAGTTATGTGTTACTTGGTATTTATTACCTGGAAAGGGGTGGGTAGTATTGATTTTATTTTGGGTTTATCAAGCACTTTGTGATAGCCATTGGAAGATGGCACAAATGTCTGGGTTGTTAGAGAAATGCAATTGTACATCTACAGTATTGTGAGTGTATTGTGAGTGTGCTGTGTATTTTTTAACACTGTATTTTATTGGAATACATTACTCACATGCCATGTGTATGTTGTACTAGTTATTTGTTGCTATAATCCTCATAAAAACAGGACATAAAACAGGACAAGGACTATGCTGCGTTTCCATTACAGTTTAGGAACTGGAGTAGTATCTATAGTAACGCAGTGTAGGCGGAGCCGTGACGTCATCTTCAATGCGAAACACAAAACCAACACAGCCGTTAGCTCTTAGCACTCAGAGCTCACAGCTCCTCATATCTGTTCAGAAACTAGACAAAAGTTAAACAAGTACAAACCACAGACTGCCTGTTTCATGGCGAATACAGCCGCTGGTTTATTTATGTCTGTAGGCCGTTGTTGTGAGTATGGACGGTCGGAGCATATACAACGTTAGCTTAGCCGAACTCCATTCAGAAAACATGCATTTTAAAAGGTGTTTCGCCTGCCGTCTGTCTGCAGACTCAGAGCATTAATTCATGGTTTTGACTAACCGGTGTCAGTATGTTGTTAATTCGGCATCATTTTGAAACGTGTATTACAATTAAATCACAGTCAAATATGTTCATCTTGTTGTAGTTGTAGCCCCCTTGCCAGCGTTTCTCACACTAGTTGAGAAGACTCAGCCCGGTTGTTGGCCCGGAAAGAACCTGGATTTTGGAGGGCCAGAAAAACTGTGAAAAAGTACCCGTTAGCCGGAACCACCCATAGTGGAAACACAACAAAAAAAGGGTCGGTTTTGGCACGGCACGCTTAAACCGTGCTACGCGCTGCAGTGGAAATGCGCCATAACTGTCATCAGCCTTCAGACACTTTCCTCAGGTTATTACTGCCGTATGACAGCTTATTATCTCTTTATGACAGGCCATTACCTGCACAGAGGAGCTGGGTAATGAAAAAGGTAGGAGGAAAGGCTGTGCCATCAACAAATCAAAGAGATACTTTTACACTGAGATGCAAGCCAGATATATTATGCTGAGACTATGTGTAAAGCTGCACATTGTGAAAGATGTGCATTTTGCCCATCTGTTACTATGGGTACTTCCCCTGCTTCATACAGCTGATCTATGTCATTGGTTGCACTTTCAAAGGTCAAGGTCAAAGTTGAAATAATTTTAACTTTGATCATAGCACTTTTTGAGCAGGATGGAAAACAATGAAAAATATGGCAGCTTCAGGGTAATGTAAGTCACACTACACTGGGTTCAGAAGAGTGAGTACTAAAGCTTAAAAATTAGTTAGCATTTTACCACTTCTTGTTCTGTTGTCTCAAAGTTAATTGTTTTCTTAACGTGTTTTTGGATGGATACATATGAAATAAGGTCTGTGAATAAAAAAAGCTGAAGAAATGTTAAAGTTTTGTTCTACGACATAAAGTAAGACAGTAACTACCACTAGTGAATGTCCAAAGCCTCTCTCTTAAAAACACTGGTTGCTAACAACTGACAAAAGAAACTACTAAATGTCATGACACCGAACACTGTCCGCCTTTAGCTTAGCGGTGGTGATGTAAAGCCATGTTACCGTTCTGTCGTTTTTTTTAATAGCCTAACGTTAGCCTAACTTCTGGCCATTGCTATTATGCTTCAAATATCAATGTTGTGTAAATATTAGGGGTGTAACGGTTCACAAACATTTCGGTTCGGTACGTACCTCGGTTTTTTGGTCACGGTTCGGTTCGGTACGTTTTCGGTACAGCAGATTTTTTTTTCACAAAACAAAACATATATATATATATATTTTTTATTATTATTAAACTGTGAATAATGTATTCACTCAAATAAATACAAAATATAATAAAATAAACATTAAGGTGCAGCATTTCGATGAACTGAAATAATCTGTATTTGAACTTTACTGTAGGCTACTAGTACTCACAAAACATAAACTATTAGTTTTGGGTTTTTAATTATTATTAAACTGTGAATATTCACTCAAATAAATACAAAATATAATAAAATAAACATTAAGGTGCAGCTTTTCGATGAACTGAAATAATCTGTATTTGAACTGTACTGTACTAGTTCCTAAGCAGCCAGCTTAACATTATGACTTGCTTGTCATTGTATTTTCATGTTTTTTTTAAAGAAAAATTAACTTGTCCACATTGCTTGCCGAAAGGGCAGATCTGCTGGCACTAACAATGTCTCCTGCTGTGGAGAACACCCTCTCGCTAGGGACAGAGGTAGCAGATACAGCCAGGTAGCGCTTTGCTAACATGGCAACATAAGGATATTTGGCGTTTGTAATAGCTTTGGCTCTGTCTGAACTCTCTGCGAGTGGTGGAGGCTTAAATGCTAGTGGGAGTTGGGTTTGCACTTCAGTCTTTTGGTACCGGTGATATTCACGTTCGAGTGATGCCTTTTCAAGAGTGTGCAAGTTTGATGTATTGCCAGCCGCGTAACCAATTTTAGTTGAACAATGCCGACAAACAGCTTTGGTTCGGTCCACCTGTCTTTGTCCTTCATCCTTGTACGTAACTGCGAAACCAAAATGTTCCCAAACCGGAGACTTCAATGATGCTGGAGGATTTTCGAGCTCAACTTTATCTGCGTTCGCCATTAATTTTCGACAGTTCCTCAAATTACTGACTACATTTGAACGCATCCCTCTGACCAGCTCTCATAGTATGACTCTCATCCAATGAAATGACTTGCTCGCTCTATGACGCGTTGAACCCAATGTGACCAAATTACTCTGAATGCTGCGACGCAGCACCTGAGATTACTTCCAAAAAGTTGTTCACGTTCTCAATTTTTTACGTTTAACGTTATATTCGTTCGGTACACTTCGGTACACACCTGTACCGAACCGAAGGGCCCGTACCGAATAATTTCGGTACGGGTACGTGTACCGTTACACCCCTAGTAAATATGTAGAGATTATCCTACTAAGCAAAACGTGTAAGTATCTTCATGGTTTGTTACGAATAGATCTTGTTTTTGCAATATTCAACAATCCTTTTGCTTTTTACAAATTTCCGGGTCGGCCAACACAAATACGTCATCACTGCACCACTCTATGCAAACTGATCCTACCCACACGCTATGTATCGCATTTAAACTAAAGCAGTACTACTTGGCTAAGTTAAGGAAAAGATCAGGATCTGTGTTATAATAAATATGTTTGAAGAGTTAAATTGTCTAATCAATACCTAAAAGAAAAGAAAAGTATTCTGCAGCTGTTGTGATGATTGCTCTTACTCATTGATAAAGCAAAAACGTGTATTGTGTTAACTGATACACTGGCTTCAAACTATCTTTAGGACAAAAAGAACATAATCAAACAAACAAAAGTCCAGAGTCAATCGATGGTGAAACTAAACCTTTACTTGAACTGCTATTCTCCAGTGTTCATTGTCTCTCCTGCGGAGACAGGCTATGTTCTCAAGTCAGAACCAACTAATGGGATAAAGATGAGCTAAAGAACAGAAATAAATGGGGTGCGCGAAAAAAAAAAAAAGTTTTAACAACATTATTTATTGACTTTTCATTCCGGTATAATCATTTTGCGCAAAGATGGCACTGTTTGTCAGAGCACTTCATCCTTCTGGGATTTCATGAAGAACAGCTCCAACGCCTGTGTGTATGGGAATGCCTCTGGTGCTGGTCCATTAACTGCCAGTGTTTCCCACAGATCTGAAATATACTTTGGGGGGGTGGTGGTTAGCGGGGGGGGGGTTGAGGTGACGTGCAACAACATTAACCTTTCTGTTGGTCGCTTGTTAGCAGACCCTTCACGCGATGGCAGAGCGAACAGGTACAGGCAGGGTCCATAATGATAGCCCTATAGTTTAAATCTACTACCCACACATGAACATATGGAAATAGTTACTATTTTAAAAAATAAATGTATTTATTAATGTATTTAGGAACCTATCCATGTGATTTTTAGTGGGGGTCGACCTCAAATCCTCTAGGGGGGTCCAGGGGCATGCCCCCCCGGTAAGATTTTATTTTTTATTTTGGAGTTAAATGCATCAATCTGGTGCATTTTGAGGGGAAAATAAAGAGACTAGATCTATGGAAACACCTATATTAAACAGAACTGTATACATTTCAATAATCATAAAATCAAGGCCATAACCAATAACATACCATTTCCAATATGAAAAAAACACTGAAACTTGTTTATTAATTTAGTTTTGGTTCATTTATAGTTGTGAGTGTGTTTGTGCTCCTGAATCAGCCTCTCCTGTCTCCCTCCTCTCCCCCCTCTCCATCCTCTCCCCCTGCTCCTCTTTGAGGCAGCAGCAAAGACTAGTTTTCTCTCAACAAGTTTTAAAAGTGTATCTTACCTTTTTTCACCTAGTTAACTTTTTATTTATTTATTCATGCATATTTTACTAATCACATTACATTTCATTTAGCTGACGCTTTTATCCAAAGCGACTTATAATGACCGATTACAGGGACATTCTCCCTGGAGTAACTAAGGGCTAAGTGCCTTACTCAAGGGCACACTAGTGGTGGTGTTCCTGGCGGGATTTGAACTCACAGCCTTCCGATCTTCAGCCCACCTCACTATCCATTAGACCAATCACTACCCTCTCAAATGGAAATATGTGTTTACATAAATGGTGACCACACCGTTTGAGACCCATTGAGAACTTAGACTAAGTTAACTATCTAAACACTCAGAGAGTCCTTTAGCTCACCTGAGCTGAGGTTATCCCGAGCTTGAATGACACACAGAGACCAATCAAGGGCTTTGATTTATGATCTGTATGACAGTGGCCATGTCGGCAGGCCACATCATGTGGACAGCCAGTCACCCTGTGTGAGGCAGGCCACTTAACAGGCCAGAAGGAGGCGAGATCAGAGCAAGGGAGCGAGGGATCATTGTCTACAAGTTAATCGATCGCAGATGGCGTCGTGGTCACGGACGAATAAAAAAAATATATATAAAAAAAAAACTTATAAAAAAAAAAAAAAAAAACTAAATGGGTCGCGAAATATACTTGGGCGGCCGTTAATATACCTGGGCGGCCCGCCCAAGTATAGTCTATGTGTGGGAAACCCTGCAGTAATCAGAGGGAGCAATCAGAAATCAGAGAAGATTCTTTCAAAGTGTTTGTGCATTTATGAGAGCGAGAAGATGTTTTGTTGTTTCTGCAGCTGGTCTTTCTACATTATCTAGAAGTCAATTGAATGTTGTCCCTAACCCTTGGAGGGCGGCTGCGGCCGTTTGATGTGAAAGAAGATACATTACCTTACAGAAATGTACTCTTAGACATAAATAGACTTGAGTTGCAGTACATTGAGGTATCAACCAGGTTGATGTATATCATCAAGCGTGTTCCAGAAACTAACAATTATTTCTTTAAAAATCATCTGCGGATCATTTTCTATATCGTTTCACTGTTTGATCTATAAAATGTGACAAAATAACGAAACATTTCTGTCTCAGTTTCTCCAAGATGAAGTCTTTAACACTCTTGTTTTATCAGTCCAAGACCAAAGTATATTTATTGATATAAAACTGAGAAATCTAGATATTTGAGAGGTTGAAACAGCTTTTTCAGACATCCTGATGCCTATACCCGTACCTTCCAGCAAATCCCAAAATGGTCATCTTCTGAGGAGTTGGGGCAGCCTCTTTGACACGAGTGGGAGTGGCTACTGGTCTAAGAAGGCACCGCCCTAAAGCCACCAAAAAAACCTAATACAGTTTTTCTCGATTGCTAACGCACTAAAATTATACATAAAGCACAATTATTTTAACTGACACTCAAAGAGCAAAACATCGGCTCAAATCTCCAAAACTCTAAACACGTTTTCAGCTTTTCACACAATTTACAAATCAACATGGTACTTTCTGCAAACCACTGCACACGTTTCTCTACGTAAAACACAGGAATCTGACATAAAGTCACGTGTGAGCAGGTTTAAAACACTGATATTCAAAATGCCTCACACATGGACCAATGATCAAGAAACACGTTCCACCTGACCAAACACCTGATAGCATCATTGTTGGCTCCTCAATCAGGATGTTAGCACTATGAAAAGACCACAGGTGAGTACTCTCTTATACAGCAACAACATGGAAGCCAACATGGAAGCAAGAGCAAGAGGAAGAGCAAGAGGAAGAGCAAGAGGAAGAGGAGAGGAGGAGGAGGAGGAAGAGGTGGGTGAGAGTGAGAGGAGGAAGGATGAGAGGTAGAGGTAGAGCTGGAGGGAGAGGACGTGGACAAAGAAGAATACTCTCTAATGAAATGAAATGTTATCAACCATGGTGTGACGATGAGAGAGGCTGGACGGAGTGTTCAGCCTAATCCAAGCCGATGTACTGTCGCCTCTGTAATCCGGACACTTAGACTTGAAAACAGGTTAGTTACCAGTTTTTAGCTCTGCCTAATTCATGATATATCAGTGCTTATATCTGTTGTGTGAGACGTATTTACTTCATTACTGTAATTGAATTATTGGCATGTTGCATACTATAACTGTACACACATCCTGCACAATGTACTGTGGTAAACTTACTTTTATGCAACACAGACACTGAGCGACCACTATGTCTTTGTTGTTTATCTGAAGGACTGAGAAACAAAGAGGTGGAAGGCTAAGGATTTCCAATGAGGCACAGGAAGCAGCAGTTACAAACTGGGTTTTGGCAAACAATGCCATCACACTTAGAGAGATCCGAAGCAGAGTAACTATGTGCTGAGATGCATGTTGCACAATGTTATCTTTGAATAAAATGTGATTTTGTTTCAACAACTCATTTGTATTTCTTCATTTACTGTATTTCTGTAAACTCAAGCAATCTTTCTCTGCAGAACCCTCTCTGTACAGAGCATAGCCCATAACAGAGGAAAGTGCTTTAGAGTATGCTCAGCAGTGTGTAGCTGGGTGGTCAAACCATCCAGTATTATGATGAATGAAGTGTGTTATATTTGGTGCAAAAGTTTGCATTTGGTAAGTGTTTATGTAGTTTTGAGTGCAGTTCTTCACTTAGCAGGAGAAATTAGGTGTTTTACACTTTGGGTGTGTGGTTTTGTGAATTGTGTTTAATGTTCTGAAAAACTGAGCAATTAAAAAAAAAAAGTGTGTTAGCAATCGAGAAAAACTGTAGGCCTAACAGTTAAAACAAACAATTTATGCGGCTCGTATCGCTGACAGCTGGGACAGCTGGGCCCGGCCCGGCACCGCCTTTTTTTTTTTTTTAAGCGGCCTCCCTCCCCACTTTTGGCAGCACCCCCTGAGCAAAATGACTTCCCGCGGCTATGGTGTTGACTTAAGAATATTAAACTCCATGTGGATGTTTGTGTTTTTCAAACTAAAACTCTTAAGTTTAAAAAATAGCTTACAGCTAACGTTAAAGGACACATGTTGTAACTCCATGATGCTCTTGGGAGCTGAGCAGGACAGACAGTGACAACAGGAGGACTGAGGGGGTGATTAAATGTCGCTTACCTCCTCAAACAGCTCGAGGCTGTATGTGTTGTCATCATCCGCGAAGAACACCACCCCGGTGTCCCGCCTGTTCCGGTGCTGGCGGAGCCACGTTAGAGCCGCATTTCTCTGTTCAGTGGCGCGTGGCATCCCGGTGCGCTTGAACCTGCGGGGAGTGAACACGTGCAGGTGCGTGTACGGCACGCCGCACCGCGCCAAGAAGCGCGCCACCAGCTCCGTGTTAGTGGTCGAGTCCTCCACTACGATCCAGTGCAGCCGGGGCACCTGCCTGAAGGCGTGGGACAAACGGGTGAGCTCCGCCTTCTGCACCGGACGGGTGTAAGTCGGGGTGATGGCGTAGATAACCGGGAGAGCGGACTGGTTCTGGGTGCCGGTCCCCCCCGGTGTGCCGGTCCGGGCAGCCCGCTGAACCCTCCCGCTCCGCCCGACTCCTGGAGTCCGGATCGCCCTTTTACTATCGATATCGATCATGATGATGACAATCAGGACCCAGGGCAGCAGGATGAAGAAGCGGCTGAAAAACACTGATTTCATGGCGAGGCTTAAGTTATCATAGGCTCCTCACTCCATCACAAACAGAGGAAAGACACTCCAAGAACCCTTCGTTTAAATCCTTTGATGTTCTCAACCAAACAGCAGAAATAGGTTCATTTAAAACAACGTAAAACCGTTCCCCCGTCCCAACGGGACCGTTTCCCCGGACTCCCCCTCCTCCTCCTCTCTCCTCTCCTCTCGAATGGGACTTGAGTGCTTCTTCGTCGTCCTACCCTCCTCCAGCTCACTCTCTCATGAGCCCGGTTACATTCCCATGTTGTGCCGTCCTTCACTGCTATTTCCAGAGGAGAAACAACCAGCCGGAGCGGAGAGGTCCTCCGTGCAGCGGGCGGTGAGAAGCCACCGATGAGCGCCGCCTCGGAGCATCACTTGGCGGGGACGGAGCCCTGCTCTGAGTGAGGAGGAGGGCGGAGCAGGTGCACAGCGAGGAGGAGAGGCGGAATAGAGGAGATAATCTGGGGAGGGAGAGAGCAAGCCAGAGCAGAGAAAGATGGGAGGAGGGGGGGGGTTCTGAGCTGATAGAGAGGCCGAGAGACAAAGAGACGCAGAGAGAGAGAGGGAGAGAAAGAGAGAGAGAGAGTCCACTCCTATCTTATACAGTGTTTGTCAAATGTTTAATAATGAAAATTGCACCTCGAGGGGTCTTTAGGAAAAGTTCCGAGGTCAAAAGACACATTTCATAAATTGATCACTCCATCATTAGGCAGTTTATTCTCAAGACAATACTATACTATAAGGCAGAGAATGAAGAAGTACTCAGATATTGTACTTAAGTAAAAGTACAAGTACCAGAGTGTAGGAATACTCTGTTACAAGTAAAAGTCCATGTATTCAAAATGTTACTCAAGTAAAAATACAAAAGTATTAGCTTCAAAAAATACTTAACGTACCAAAAGTAAAAGTAGTCATTGTGCAGATTGGTCCATTTCAGAATAATATATATGATGTGTTTTTTTTTATAATTGTTGATCATTAAAGTGTTCTCAAAGCAGGTAATGACTGTGTATACTGCAGGGTAGCTTGTGCATTTACTGCAGGTGGAACTAAAGTCTGATTTAACACTTAGATTAGATTTCACATTACATTACATTGCACATCATTAATCCACATCTGTAAAGTAACTAAAAGGTATTAAATAAATGTAAAAAGTACATTATTTCTCTCTGAATTGTAGTGGGGTAGAAGTACAAAGTATATCATAAAATGAAAATACTCAAGTAAAGTACAAGTACCTCAAAAGTGTACTTAAGTACAACTTGAGTAAATGAATTTACTTACTTTACACTTCTGCTATATGGCAGTATGTTACTGTTGGACCACGATCAGGCTTGGGGAGCAATGGATTATCAGAAATCCTTCATTAGTCCCAAAGCGGGGAAAATGACAGCGAAGTTAGAATACATGTTTAAAGTAACCTTCCAAACCCGGCCACGATTAATCAGACAGCCATCTCACTGATGGAAAAAACGTGTTGATTGCAGCCCTACTTTAGATTCAGCTCTTTGGAACTATCACTTGTTCTATTATATAACTATTTGTACTGTAAGTTAATAAAATGTTTAGTCATTATGTTTGACTTTACTGGATATCTCACCGTGTATGTACAGACATGAAACATGCGAGAAGATTGAAAAAGGGTTTTGTGGTGTAAGCTGAAGTAAGTACTGAGTCATTAAATAGATTAGTTGATTTTCAGAAAATGTATCAAATTGCAATTTTTCATGGAAGCTAAATACAAAGCAAGCGCTGATTCCAGCCTCTCACAAGTTATTTTTCTCAGATTTTCGATTAATTCTAATGTAACAGTAAAATGTCTTTTAATTTGTGGTTTGGACAAAACAAGCACTTAAAGGCTGCCCAAAGCACACCTTGGGCATTTTTGCCTAGTTTTTCAAATAAATAGATGTGAGTCCTAAACCCCACGGCCCCGCCGAAGGGGCCGAAATCACAACATCTGCAAGCAAAAGTGTCTGAGGGCTTCTTAAGATGTAATAAACTATGAATGTTGTATGTCCATGAAGAAACTCAGCTAACTGATCTTTTTTTTTTTTTTTTTCAAATAAAACCCACAATGCTAACTGAAAGCCTCTGAATTAGCAACGAGCGGAAATGCTAACAGATTACTGCACAGAAAATCACTCATAAAACCCTTATTATTTATATTTTCTGCACATCCAACCCATCAATTCGCATCGTGAGATGACACAGAATCGTTTGGTACATACATTATCACTCTATGATAAGAAGTCGCGACTTTATAAACAAAAACAGACATCAAAACATGTGGCGCTAGGTAGCTAAAAACGCTAACATGGCCTACCTTGGTCGTTGTCTGGTCAAAACTGGTCTTCAATGGCATTAAAACGATAAAAACGCTGCTGACGTTAATCCATAGGTTCATCCAATGTGTCTGTGTCCCTTTGAAATGATTTCTGATAATCCATAAGCAATAAACCTGCTTTTCCGTTTCTAGATGTCAGAGCGAGAGATAGCTTCACTCATACAAAACTACATGCGCAAAGCCCCTACCTTTTTGTGTTAACGTTGGTGTATATGTGAAAAACCCCCTTCGATTCCATTGGCTCTAGTGGTTATAAAGAGATGTCATTCGTCAAAATCGACCAAGGGGGGCCAGAGATATGGAAAATCCACCCAAATGACCCCAGAAGTGTTGTTTTTTTGCTAAATCTCTCTAAAAAGGTCAATCTTGCATCAATCTTGATACAGGGTACTTATTATATGTTGTACTTTGGATTCTTAAAGCTTTTAGTCTACTAACCCATCATCCAAGGGTAGTTTTCACTATAAGTAAAAAAGAATTTTTCGACGGACACTATAATTTACAGTTTTTTACTATGTTCAATCTGAATTTTCTTTAAAATAAAAAACATCTATATTGATTCTGATTTTCGACATCCAACTCACAGGTTTATCATTACTTTGAGAAAAAAGATTATTAATTATCCCCTTTTAGAAGTGTAGTTATGGTCATTTGTTCTAGAAATGTCATTTTCGAGCCTGAGACCTGAAAAACAGGCTTGGGGTCTATCAGGTTAAAAAAACTGAACTCATGAAGATGTCGTGATGAGACCAGACGGGTATATGGAACAAAAAGAAGTGTTAGAAATCCAAATTAAGGGACACAATAAATTGTCACGGGCATTTTGTTCGAGTGCGACCTTTTCTCGCCCCCTTTTCCAGACATTTCACGATAGTCACAAAGGCCAAAAAAGTTGTATGACAAATACACAACATGCAAACCAGACAATCCCGTAGAAGGAGCCGGTCACAAGGTAGCTATACTCTTAGGGATTTCCTGCTTTATCCTTTATTTGACTCTAAATGGGATCATAATGTTTAATGTGTTAGTGTACACTGCCCGTCCAAAAAAAAAGTCACCAACTGGATTTAACTAAGCAAATCGGTGAGAGCCTTCCACTGGATAATTACTGCAGTGACTAATATGTTTAGTTCAAGTTATTTAACCCTAGCTGATGCGGTGAGTAGCTTCTCATTTCTTAAACAACCATGTCGGGTGGTCGTGGAAAGGATGTTAATCAGTTTCAGAAGGGTCAAATTATTGGCCTGCATCAAGAAAGGAAAATAACAAAGGAGATTGCTGAAACTACTAAAACCGGGTTAAGAATTGTGAACGCATTATTAAAACCAAATCAATGAATCCAGATTGACCCTGTTCCAGAGTGATGGGTGCATCATGGTAAGAACAGATACGGATTAAGTGATGTACCCATCATGCCTAGTGCCTACCGTAAAGCCTGTGGGGTGTACAGTGTTAGGATCTGGGGCAGCTGAAGTTGGTCAGGTCTAGGTTCAGCAACATTCATTTCCCAAAGAATGAGGTCAGCTGACTACCTGAATATACTGAATGACAATGCAGTTTTTCTTCCCTGACGGCCATCCATATTCCAAAATGACAATGCCAGTAGTGAATGAGTGCTTCAGGGAGCATGAGACATCCTTTACACATGGATTGGTCACCACAGAGTCCAGACCTCTATTGAGAATCTTTGGTGTGTGCTGGAGAAGACTTTGCGCAGCGGTGCAACTCTCCCATCAGCAATACAAGAACTTGGCGGAAAATGTATGCAACTCTGGACAGTTTGTTTGTTTTGAAAGAATGAGTGGGGATTCTACAGTGAACAAAAATATAAACGCAACACTTTTGTTTTTGCTCCCATTTTTCATGAGATGAACTCAAAGATCTAAAACATTTTCTATATACACAAAATAACCATTTCTCTCAAATATTGTTGACAAATCGGAATTTTTTTATTGCGGCCATTCTAAGGCACACCTGTGCAATAATCATGCTGTCTAATCAGCATCTTGATATGCCACACCTGTGAGGTGGGATGGATTATCTCGGCAAAGGAGAAGTGTTCACTATCACAGATTTTTTCAGATTTTTTAACAATATTTGAGAGAAATGGTTATTTTGTGTATATAGAAAACGTTTTAGATCTTTGAGTTCCTCTCATAAAAAATGGGAGCAAAAACAAAAGTGTTGCGTTTATATTTTTGTTCAGTGTATAATGACAACCGTTTTGCCTCAACTGTTTGGTGTTCTATCGTTTCCTATGTGCCTTTAAAAAAATGTATTCATTATTCATTAAATATAGTGTTTGTATGTTTCTTTTATTTGTACGAAATGAAACTTTCTAACATGTTGAAAATGCCGAACGTAGAGTATTCAAAGCCCCACTCACTCAGTAAAAATAAAAGTATAAGGCATGTCTACGGTTTTGAAGTGAATCTGGGTCGCTTTGGTTTTGAGCGTCAGCTAAAAGCATTGTATTGGGATGTCATATTCTCATGGATTTCTAGACATCCTGACTCTTTTTGCACTCTAACTCTTTTTTTCTCTCTTTTTGCATCCAGTGGATTCACCCCCCCTGCTGGAGATTAGAGCAAATGCATATTTAAGACAGTTTGAGAACTTCTGCAATATGCACTGATGTTGGCCCAGCGAAGACTGTCACACAGCAGAGCAAACAGGACTGATGTTTGCTGCTGTTATGTGGAGGAGTGTTATCAACAAATAATGAAAGAAAACAATCTATGACCGGTCACGGCCCCGTGTTAAGGGTATGCATGACTCTTCGATTTATGACGCCAACCAAAAAGGCACAAATATTATGAAAAGAATATATGTTACCATGGTATTATAACGTACATTATAAAACCACTTTTATTTTCTTTAGCAAATCCATTGAGCATGATGATGGAAAAATATCCTCTGAATAAATTAAAGTGATATTTTCATTTTAGTTATGTGACCAAAAGAGTGTCTCTTCAAAAGTAAAAACATATTTGTTGTACTGTATATGCTAACTTCACATTAATTATATGGCAATGATGGTGTTCCTTTAAAAGTAAAAACCTTATTTTCATACAGTAAAACATGGAATCAAATTAAAAAATGATGTTGGCAGTACTAACATACTTCTACTGTGATAGTAGCAAAAGTTATTTATATTTTTTACTCAATATTGTATTTGCAGGATATTCTTTTGCGGAATAAATGTGTAAACTATTGAATCAACTCCAACGTTAAATATTCAATCATCATTATTAAATCCTTTTGGCATGATGGAAGTAATTTAAGTAAATAGTACAACTGCCTTTTTTTAATGATAAAACAACACAATCTTTTGTTTTGTACAGTGTAGTTTCTCCTATTTCTTGCATCTATCTGACTATACAAGGTGGTATTTACGTACAGCATGGGGTCAGCGGGGCCACTAGTCCATTGTGAATCCATGCAGAGGTTCCAGAAAGCTCTGAATAGGAGAGGGAGCTCCTGGCTTACTGCTGTTCTCCCCTTCAGACGAGAAGCTAATCATTGATGGTTAATTAGACACACCGTGGATCAGGAGATCTGTCGGGAGGAAAGCGGAGAGAAATCCCTCTGTCTCGCTAATGGAGTCAGTTCACACCAAACTAATTGCAGGCAAACAAGTTCATAATTTAACTGGATGAAAGCAGCTTTAAAAGCCTGGATTAGGTAACAGCCTGGGGAAAAGATTGTGTTTACTGGCAGTACTTTTAAAGCACTATGTTTGGCACTTCCACCAAATTACTTCAGGAGACTTCATATCAAACTAATGCTCATTGATTTGGGTGAGTGATTTAACCCAAGTAATAGGCCTCTTAATGATGAGTCACTATTAAGAGACTGATGTGATGATTGCATCCTGGGCTCTATTCCAGTATTAAATTGACATGCTTTATCAAGTTTGATTGTGTGTCCTTTCTTCTGTTTACACACAAGTAAGATGACTCATGAAACATTGTAATGTGCTTTTCATGAGATCATTCTGATTGGCATGCTATACGAATATACAGTGGGGCAAAAAAGTATTTAGTCAGCCACCAATTGTGCAAGTTCTCCCACTTAAAAAGATGAGAGAGGCCTGTAATTTCCATCCTAGGTATACCTCAACTATGAGAGACAAAATGAGAAAAAAAACCTCCAGAAAATCACATTGTCTGATTTTTAAAGAATTTATTTGCAAATTATGGTGGAAAATAAATATTTGGTCAATAAAAAAAGTTCATCTCAATACTTTGTTATATACCCTTTGTTGGCAATGACAGAGGTCAAACGTTTTCTGTAAGTCTTCACAAGGTTTTCACACACTGTTGCTGGTATTTTGGCCCATTCCTCCATGCAGATCTCCTCTAGAGCAGTGATGTTTTGGGGCTGTCGCTGGGCAACACGGACTTTCAACTCCCTACAAAGATTTTCTATGGGGTTGAGATCTGGAGACTGGCTAGACCACTCCAGGACCTTGAAATGCTTCTTACGAAGCCAGTCCTTTGTTGCCCGGGCCGTGTGTTTGGGATCATTGTCATGGTGAAAGACCCAGCCACGTTTCATCTTCAATGCCCTTGCTGATGGAAGGAGGTTGTCACTTAAAATCTCACGATACATGGCCCCATTCATTCTCTCCTTTACACGGATCAGTCGTCCTGGTCCCTTTGCAGAAACACAGCCCCAAAGCATGATGTTTCCACCCCCATGTTTCACAGTAGGTATGGTGTTCTTTGGATGCAACTCAGCATTCTTTCTCCTCCAAACACGTATAGTTGAGTTTTTACCAAAAAATTCTATTTTGGTTTCATCTGACCATATGACATTCTCCCAATCCTCTTCTGGATCATCTAAATGCTCTCTAGCAAACTTCAGACGGGCCTGGACATGTACTGGCACTGCTGATGGTAGCCTTTGTTACTTTGGTCCCAGCTCTCTGCAGGTCATTGACTAGGTCCCCCCGTGTGGTTCTGGGATTTTTGCTCACCGTTCTTGTGATCATTTTGACCCCACGGGGTGAGATCTTGCGTGGAGCCCCGGATCGAGGGAGATTATCAGTGGTCTTGTATGTCTTCCATTTTCTAATAATTGCTCCCACAGTTGATTTCTTCACACCAAGCTGCTTACCTATTGCAGATTCAGTCTTCCCAGCCTGGTGCAGGTCTACAATTTTGTTTCTGGTGTCCTTTGACAGCTCTGTGGTCTTGGCCATAGTGGAGTTTGGAGTGTGACTGTTTGAGGTTGTGGACAGGTGTCTTTTATACTGATAACGAGTTCAAACAAGTGCCATTAATACAGTTAACAAGTGGAGGACAGAGGAGGCTCTTAAAGAAGAAGTTACAGGTCTGTGAGAGACAGAAATCTTGTTTGTTTGTAGGTGACCAAATACTTATTTTACCGAGAAATTTACCAATTAATTCATTAAAAATCCTACAATGTGATTTCCTGGATTCTTTCCCCCCATTCTGTCTCTCATAGATGAAGTGTACCTAGGATGAAAATTACAGGCCTCTCTCATCTTTTTAAGTTGGAGAACGTGCACAATTGGTGGCTGAATAAATACTTTTTTGCCCCACTGTATGTAGCTAACACAGAGGAAGGACAGCATTTCTAATTCGTATAGGACATTAGAAACAAGCGGATCTAAAAATGGGGATCGCTCTAAGAACTGGAAATCTTGGAAAATGTACAACATTTTTTAATCAACGGTTTGGAAACTTTTTTGTAGCAATGATTGACATTTTTTCTTGTTGAGACTAAGTCTTAGCAGCAAGCCAAATCATGTTTACGTCTTTGGAATGAATCAACAACTACATCCTCCCCTATGGAATAGTACAACAATGAGCATTCTCACTGTCCCAAATAATCCTTCCATCAGAGGTTGCACTTGTCACGTCAGTCCAGTTTCAAATCCTTCCCTGGTCCATCAATCTTTGACCAAATATTTTCCCATCTCTTCCTTTTGTCACACCTGTCGATCTCTTGTAAAACTGGCTTGTCAGTCACCTATAAAAGTTCGGTGTTTAAATGACAACTGAAAGAACTGCTGTGTCAAAGACAATTGGCATGTTCTAACTATAAATAATTAGACAAATAGATTTGTGCCAAAATGTGACTTTTGATGAAACCCATTTCATCAACAACCTTCTTGTTTGGTGTTTAAAAAAAAAAGATTTCAGCTTTTGGCACCTCAATGTTGTACCTTGGGTTTCCAGAACAGATGGAAAGAGACTGTGTTGATGACAGAAGATAATCCATATAAAAAAAAAACTACGACAGAGAAGAGAAGCTGTTCGTGTTCATGTGTATGTTATGAGGAAGGTATAACCCTGAAGTCACCTCCGTTTTATAACTTAGAGCTGATAAAGAAGAGCACTGTCTGAAGGGGTAACTAGAAGAAACAACCAAATAATGAATATATTAAAGCAAATGAGACAGAAAGAGAGAGAACGAACAAATGAGTGGGGGAAGAAAAGAGCAGTTAGAGGAAGAGGGGCAAGATTAATGTTCACTGGTGGAGAAGCATCCTGCAGTGTTTGGAGTCAGACCAGATGAAGAAATGCCAGAACCAACTAACAACAGCGCACCGACCCGGATGTTCCCATAAATCACGGTTGAAAATGCAACTTTATGCTAATTCACAGTACAATTCAATTCAGGGAGAGTATTACAAATCTACTCAAAATGGCAACTGGATCACAACACATTTGTCAACCCCATTAGCATAGAAATATGTTTCTGGCTTCTAGAGGCTGGTGGGTAACGATACATTCTGCAGCATGATGGGAAGGGTTGCTTGACATTTAATGGAAACGGCATTAAATAAGCCAAGAGGGAATTACAGAGTTATATCCTTGCATGATACAGCACTTCTCAATTCGACTCACCCTGAAAAGTACCTGGTATTTTTTTCGAGTTACTCCTCAGGCAATGTTCTAAGCACCGTAACCGATGCTTGAATTGGGAATAAAATACTGCAGACCACTGATTGGTCAGAGACAATTGTGCATGCGGCCAGTTGCAGTTGCTCCGTACATTTTAAACTGTTTAATGCGTTTTACAGAAACAAGGCTGCACCAGGATATATCTGAGGACAATGTTTCCATCGATGGCTTCCGGACTGTTCGGGCAACTTTTCCATCAACGTTTCCATCAATGCTTCCACCAGACCAGATTGCAAACAATGTTTGCACAGAGACCTTCATCATGAGTTCACCATAGGACTGAGTCTTTCTCACGTCTTCACCATGAGCCTGAGTCTTCACCATGAGCCTGAGTCTTCATCATGAGCCTGACTCTTCCTCATGTCTTCACTATGAGCCTGAGTCTTCCTCATGTCTTCACTATGAGCCTGAGTCTTCACCATAAGCCTGAGTCTTCACCATGAGCCTGAGTCTTCATCATGAGCCTGAGTCTTCATCATGAGCCTGAGTCTTCCTCATGTCTTCACTATGAGCCTGAGTCTTCCTCATGTCTTCACTATGAGCCTGAGTCTTCCTCATGTCTTCACCATAAGCCTGAGTCTTCACCATGAGCCTGAGTCTTCCTCATGTCTTCACCATGAGCCTGAGTCTTCATCATGAGCCTGAGTCTTCCTCATGTCTTCACCATGAGCCTGAGTCTTCACCATAAGCTTGAGTCTTCCTCATGTCTTCACTATGAGCCTGAGTCTTCCTCATGTCTTCACCATGAGCCTGAGTCTTCACCATGAGCCTGAGTCTTCCTCATGTGTTCACCATGAGCCTGAGTCTTCATCATGAGCCTGAGTCTTCCTCATGTCTTCACCATGAGCCTGAGTCTTCCTCATGTCTTGACTATGAGCCTGAGTCTTCCTCATGTCTTCACCATGAGCCTGAGTCTTCACCATGAGCCTGAGTCTTCTTCATGTCTTCACCATGAGCCTGAGTCTTCATCATGAGCCTGAGTCTTCCTCATGTCTTCACCATGAGCCTGAGTCTTCCTCATGTCTTCAGCATGAGACTGAGTCTTCCTCATGTCTTCACCATGAGCCTGAGTCTTCACCATGAGCCTGAGTCTTCCTCATGTCTTCACTATGAGCCTGAGTCTTCACCATGAGCCTGAGTCTTCCTCATGTCTTCAACATGAGCCTGAGTCTTCATCATGAGCCTGAGTCTTCCTCGTGTCTTCACCATGAGCCTGAGTCTTCACCATGAGCCTGAGTCTTCCTCATGTCTTCACCATGAGACTGAGTCTTCCTCATGTCTTCACCATGAGCCTGAGTCTTCACCATGAGCCTGAGTCTTCCTCATGTCTTCACCATGAGACTGAGTCTTCCTCATGTCTTCACCATGAGCCTGAGTCTTCCTCATGTCTTCACCATGAGCCTGAGTCTTCCTCATGTCTTCACCATGAGCCTGAGTCTTCACCATGAGCCTGAGTCTTCCTCATCTCTTCACCATGAGCCTGAGTCTTACTCATGTCTTCACCATGAGCCTGAGTCTTCCTCATGTCTTCACTATGAGCCTGAGTCTTCCTCATGTCTTCACCATGAGCCTGAGTCTTCACCATGAGCCTGAGTCTTCATCATGAGCCTGAGTCTTCCTCATGTCTTCATCATGAGCCTGAGTCTTCATCATGAGCCTGAGTCTTCGTCATGTCTTCACCATGAGCCTGAGTCTTCGTCATTTCTTCACCATGAGTCTGAGTCTTCATCATGTCCTCATCATGAGCATGAGTCTTCATCATGTCTTCACCATGAGCCTGAGTCTTCATCATGTCTTCATCATGAGCCTGAGTCTTCAGGGTCTCTGTGCTGTGGAGGAAGTCCTGCCTTGTTCCTTTTCCTAAGACGCTGTATCCCAGTGGCTATAAGGACCTTATTTGCAAATTTTAACTTCAACCTATTGTTTTATTTTAATCTGATATGGTGCAACCGTCACAAACCATAATTTCCCCCTGGTATCAATAAAGTATTTTAGATGTATTGATTGATTTACCTGGTTTATTCCCATATTTCCTTTTAAATATCAGCCTGAAAACGATGCTGTATAGAGTATCGTTTACTATGCCTGGGACTATGACTGAATCACTACGGATGTTGTTCTAATTCTCTTCCTGTTACAAAAGTGCTGATTCTTGGTATAAGCAGTTCTCTCTTGAGAATGAGACCCTGTGTCTCAATGAGATTTTCACCTGTATGTATGAGCTCAAAGGCTTTCTCTCCTGCCGGTTATAGACACAAGGTGAGTTCCTTGTTATTTCCTTCTTCTTCACACACATGCTATGTGCAGTACAGGTTAGCTCTGAGTGTTAGCGATGCTAATGTAAACACCGACCATATTACGTCCCAAACAGTCGGGCATTGTTTCTGATAGCAACGTTTCTGATAGTGCTGTGCCGCCTCCGATTTGACGTCATATCGGCGGCAAATCTGGATCAGCTCCGTTGTACCCCCGTTTTTACAGATTTGGGTACGGAGGAAAAGAGAGAGGGTTTTATTTGCTGACGCTGCGTGAGTTCCCTGACACACCCGGGACACGTATGTATACAAGACATCAAAAAGTGCATTTTGCATGATAGGTCCCCTTTAAATGAAAAAATAAATAACGGTAGACAACACGGCTTTTGTGTGATTTCTTCAAGAAAACAGTACAGTTTTGAGGGGACTAGAGGTCTAGAAAAACCCAGCACACACAAACCTTTTTCACAATGAACATTTTTGAAGACTTATCTAAGGCCTGAATAAGGCAGCAGCATCTCTCTCTATCACTCTCTCTTGATTTGTATCAAACACACACACCACAGCGCTGTTCCCTGAATAAACTCTGATGGCTTGCAGCCTGGTTTTTCCATTGTGTACAACACAGAGTTGGGCAAGGAAACAAATGCCCTACCCCGCGCTGTGTTCTGACAGTGATGGCTGTAGCTCCGCCAGCCATTTCTCTAGCAAGTACAGGAAAATCCCTCAAGCAGGCACAACAGCACAACAAACTGCTGTTTGATTAACCTTGAATTACTGGCAATAACTGCACTATTGGCTTAGCAGAGGAGACCTTTAGAATAACTGCACCAATTTAAAGTCTAGTCACTGTGTGTGTGTGTGTGTGTGTGTGTGTGTGTGTGTGTGTGTGTGTGTGTGTGTGTGTGTGTGTGTGTGTGTGTGTGTGTGTGTGTGTGTGTGTGTGTGTGTGTGTGTGTGTGTGTGTGATTACGTATTACAGTAAACTAGTACTGGACTGTTGGTGATTCTTTTGCTCAACGACATTTTGGACTGATACTGATACGTTGGTTAGCTTGCCGACTTAGAGATGTGTTGGAAATGTCTCCCTCTTTAGCATATCAAGAGGAATGTGAACACACTGGCACAATACAACCCAGTCTCACGGCATTTCGTGTTATAGTCATGACATTTAATCTATTGATTCGTGTTCACCAACACGAATCTATGGTATTATATTTGTGCCTCTATCCTGAGCACGCAATGAAACATGTTGAGCATAGAAAATGCTATTGAGCGCACACTTGAACATTTTTGAGCACAGAGAAATATATTTTCTCTCATAAAACTCCTGCTCCGTGCGCAAGCAGACCGCTGCACGCGCTCTCCCTCGCTCGCTCGACCTCTGCAGCCAGCCTGTGCGCGCTCAGCTTTGCCTACCTGCTCGCTCAAGTTGTCACAGCGTTACAAATGTGCCACAAAACCAACCAATCGGAGAACTCGAGAAGGTGAATTCTGATTGGCTGGTTGTCTCCAATCATATCTTCTATCTGAGATGAGATTGCCATCAGGCTGTTGACGTTCTTATTACACATCCATCGTTGACATTTACAGGACATGACAGACTCGAATGAAGAGAATAGTACGCCACAGTGTCAGGTGAGTTATACATTTCTAGTTTCTGATATCACGTTATTGTTTGCAATGCCTTGACGAAACCTTTTATCCGATCGTTTCAGATAAGGGTAAGTTTGCTAGCCGGCAACATACTGTATCTATAGGGGTAGTTTAAGCAAACAGCTAACAAACCGTAGCCTACATGTACATGAACCCTTCTGAGGTATTGATTACTTGCTGTAAGCATTAGAGGTGGCAGAATGACAAAACATGTTTCTCTCTCTATCACAATTTTGAGTTGACCAGAACCTGGACCAACTTCTGTTTCCTGTTCTACAATGGGCATAGAGCTTGCGTTAATTTTCAACCGGACAACTAAACAGATTAGGCTAGGATACCGGATAAAGTTAGCAACACACGTTAACCATGAACAGCCTATTCATCCGTTCTCCTAATGTTATTTCATCCAACGTTGTGGAATTAGAGAAAAGGGGCTTCTTAATGTGCTTTTATCCGGGGTGGAGGGAGTTAAATATTAGTTAAATATAACATTGGGGCATGTGATTGTAGTGGGTGGAAGTGGTGAAATGAGGATATCCATTTTGGAGTTCAAGCTAGTATAATATAGTTAACGTTACACAATAATAAGGAAGAGAGCTATTTTTGTGATACATTGCTATTGATATGGATTTAGAGTGCATATTTGAGACTTCCAAACAGTAAACAAAAACGTAACTTATGGGTGAGTGTTTTTAGCAGAGCCATATTGTCCTTGTGATTCTGTTAATTATTACCGGTCTGTATTATGTTGCAGCTCAGCTGATTTTGGATTGATGGCAAAGGGAGAGGGACTTAAGTGAGAGTGAAAATACAAGGTAAGTTTAAAATAGGTCAGCAATTTCCCATCCTATAGGTTGCTAGATGTATCTAACCCTTTCTCCTGTCTCCCTCTTTCAGCACAAGAACCCCAGGGGGATTCAATGGAGCCTGAATACCTGCAATGAGACCCTCACCCTGCATCTGAGTCTCAACTCCCAGAGTTTTGCAAGCCTCTCCCTGTTCCTTATTTTTGATTAAACAGACATTAAGCTTCCCAATGGTGTGGTCTTCGTTTTGTGAAAAATATGATTACCTCACATGTTGTTGCTGTTGTTGTCTTTTGTGATAGTTAAATTGCTCCTGTTGACTTGAGCCAGCCTTTCTTTCCTCCTCTCTGTGTCAGTGGGGAAACCGTACATTCATACTCCTTTCTCTGAGCGCTTGGAGCAGCACAGCAAACCATGGGGGAGACGATATGCCAGGACAACACAGAGGAAAAGGCACAGACAAACTGCATGACATGCTATTCAATGTTTATTGAATTCCATTTATTTAAAATGGATGTTCCTAAAACAACACATTTAACATCATCATCATGCTGCTGCTGCTAGTCCTTTGACTCATTGTGCTGTCAGTTGACAATCATTGACAGGCACCTGTCGGTCTCCTGTCCTTTCTGAAAGTCATAAAGATTACATTAGTCATTTAGATTACTTTTGTCCTCAATTACCATGGGATTACTGAACCCACCATGAATTAAAGAAATGGTAGAAATTATTCTAATCTGGATTTTGAAACCTTCCTTCCCTCCCTCTAAATATATCAATACACATTAGGATGTGATGTTCTTGACTACCATACCGGTTTAAGAAGATAATGTTTGTTTTAAAGAATTCAAAGCAATAAACAACAGCAACAGGCTCTGTAACCCAGGCAACGTTAGCCTAACATGTATATGTTAACAGGTAAGATATCTATTCACACCATCCATCCATCCATCTTCTCCCGCTTATCCGTGGTCGGGTCGCGGGGGTAGCAGTTACAGCAGAGAGCCCCTAACTTTCTTTTCCCTGGCGACACCAACCAGCTCTGACTGGGGGATCCCAAGGCGCTCCCAGGCCAGCGAAGAGATATAATCCCTCCACCTGGTCCTAGGTCTACCCCTTGGTCTCTTCCCAGCTGGACGTGCCTGGAACACCTCCCTAGGGAGGCGCCCAGGTGGCATCCTAACTAGGTGCCCGAACAACCTCAACTGGCTCCTTTCGACGCGAAGGAGGAACGGCTCAACTCCGAGTCCCTCCCGGATGACCGAACTTCTCACCTTATCCCTAAGGGATAAGGGATCCAGCCACCCTGCGGAGAAAACCCATCTTGGCCGCTTGTATCCGCGATCTCGTTCTTTCGGTCATGACCTCCTTCATGACCATAGGTGAGGGTAGGAACGAAAATGGCCCGGTAGACAGAGAGCTTTGCCTTCTGGCTCAGCTCCCTTTTCGTCACAACGGTGCGGTAAAGCGACTGCAGTACCGCTCCCGCTGCTCCGATTCTCCGGCCCATCTCACGCTCCATTGTTCCCTCACTCGAGAACAAGACCCCGAGATACTTGAACTCCTTCACTTGGGGTAAGGACTCATTCCCTACTTGGAGTGGACAGTCCATCGGTTTCCTGCTGAGAACCATGGTGTTACGGTGTGTGCAGGAAGCAGGAGACTCGGGGATCTGGCGTCGGCCGATGAGTCAACAGGTAACGAGGAGCCGGAGTCGGGACCATGACTGCTGGGGCCGGTACTTGAGCCGGAACCATGGCTGGAACTGGGGCCGGAACCATGGCTGCTGGGTCCGGTACTTGAGCCGGAATCATGGCTGCATGGGCAGGACCCCCGGCAGGAGAGCAGTCTGCGGGACCTCCAACGGCACAGGACATGGGGTTGGCAGAACCCCCGGCAGAAGAGTAGTCGGCGGGACCCCCAACGGGACATAGGGTTGGCAGGACCCCCGGCAGAAGAGTAGTCGGCGGGACCCCCAACGGGACAGGACATCAATCAATCAATCAATCAATGTTTATTTATATAGCCCAATATCACAAATGTTACATTTGTCTCAGTGGACTTTACAGTTTGTACAAAATATCAGTATGACAATATGACACCCTCTGTCCTTAGACCCTCACATCGTACAAGGAAAAACTTCCGGAGAAAACCCACAGTTTAAAGGGAAAAATGGGAGAAACCTCAGGGAGAGCAACAGAGGAGGGATCCCTCTCCCAGGACGGACAGACGTGCAATAGATGCCGTGTGTAAATTGAAAAGATAATACATTTGCAACATAGGTAGTCCAATGTTTGGAAATGCATGTGTGTATAATAGGAAGATGAATCCACGAGGATATCCATCCAGGGCCTATGATCCAGGACCACAGCCACGACTCAAGATCCAGGGCTCGCGATCCAGGACAGAGGAGCGCAGGATCATCCATGACTCCGGATCCCGGCGTATATAGACACCAAAAAGAAAGACATTTGGGGATGCTGGGTTAATCGGAACATGAGAGTACACAGGTATATAGGGTCCTGCCAACATAGGGTTGGCAGGACCCCCGGCAGGAGAGTAGTCGGCGGGACCCCCAACGGGACAGGACATAGGGTTGGCAGGACCCCCGGCAGGAGAGTAGTCAGCGGGACCCCCAACGGGACAGGACAAAGGGTTGGCAGGACCCCCAGCGGAACCTCCAACGGTACAGGACAAAGGGTTGGCAGGACCCCCGGCAGGAGAGTAGTCGGCGGGACCCCCAACGGGACAGGACATAGGGTTGGCAGGACCCCCGGCAGGAGAGTAGTCAGCGGGACCCCCAACGGGACAGGACAAAGGGTTGGCAGGACCCCCAGCGGAACCTCCAACGGTACAGGACAAAGGGTTGGCAGGACCCCCGGCAGAAGAGTAGTCTGCGGGACTTCCAACGGCTCAGGACATGGGGTTGGCAGGACCCCCGGCAGAAGAGTAGTCTGCGGGACCTGCAACGGCACATGAGTAGGGACTTGAGTGGGAACTCGAGAGAGGGCTTGAGAGGGAACTCGAGAGGAAACTTGAGAGTTGACTTGAGAGGTGACTTGAAAGGGATCTCGAGAAGGAACTTAAACGGAGACTCGAGAGGTGACTTGAGAGGGAACTTGAGAGGTGACTTGAGAGGAATTTCGAGAGGGAACTCGAGAGGAGACTCGAGAGGTGACTTGAGAGGGAACTTGAGAGGTGACTTGAGAGGAATTTCGAGAGGGAACTCGAGAGGAGACTCGAGAGGGGACTCGAGAGGGAACTCGAGAGGTGACTCGAGAGGGAACTCGAGAGGAGACTCGAGAGGGGACTTGAGAAGGAACTGGAGAGGAGACTTGAGAGGGAACTCGAGAGGGAACTAGAGAGGGAACTCGAGAGGAGACTCGAGAGGGAACTTGAGAGGGAACTCGAGAGGGAACTCGAGAGGGGCCTCGAGAGGGGACATGAAAGGTGACTAGAGAGAGGACTCGATAGGGAACCCGAGAGGGGACTCGAGAGGGAACTCGAGAGGAGACTCGAGAGGGAACTCGAGAGGGGACTTGAGAGGAAACTTGAGAGGGGACTCGGGTAGGAACTTGAGAGGGGACTCGGTTAGGAACTTGAGAGGGGACTCGGGTAGGAACTTGAGAGGGGACTTGAGAGGGAACTTGTGTCGGTCGGTATGCCGACAGGACACAGGGAGATGGCGTCGGCTGGAGAGCCAACAAGAGACGAGGTGCTGGAGTCGGCCGGTACACCGACAAGACTCGGGGAGCTGGTGTTGGCTGGAGAGCCAACAGGAGACGAGGTGCTGGAGTCGGCCGGTACGCCGACAGGACACGGGGAGCTGGCGTCGGCTGGAGAGCCAGCATGAGACGAGGTGCTGGAGTCGGCCGGTATGCCGACAGGACTCGGGGATCTGGCGTCGGCCGATGAGTCAACAGGTAACGAGGAGCCGGAGTCGGGACCATGACTGCTGGGGCCGGTACTCGAGCCGGAACCATGGCTGGAACTGGGGCCGGAACCATGGCTGCTGGGCCCGGTACTTGAGCCGGAATCATGGCTGCATGGGCCGGTTCTGGAGCCGGAAACATGGCTGTAAGATCCAGTTCTGGAGCCGGAAACATGGCTGTAAGGTCCGGAGCTGAAGCCTGGATCATGGCTGTGTGGGCCGGTTTTGGAGCCGGAATTGAAGCCGGAACCATGGCTGCTGAGGCCGGAACTGGGGCCGGAACCACAGCTGCTGGAGCCGGAACCATAGCTGCTGGGGCCAGAACAGGGGCCGGGACCATGGCTGCTGGGGCCAGAACTGGGTCTGGGACCATGGCTGCTGGGGCCAGAACTGGGTCTGGAACCATGGCTGCTGGGGCCAGAACTGGGTCTGGAACCATGGCTGCTGAGGCCAGAACTGTGGCTGTAACCATGGCTGCTGGGGCCAGAACTGGGTCTGGAACCATGGCTGCTGGGGCCAGAACAGGGGTCGGAACCATGGCTGCTGGGGCCAGAACTGGGGCTGGAACCATGACTGCTGGGGCCTGTACTGGAGCCCAAAGCATGGCCTCCGGGGCTAGGGCTGCTAGCCTGGCGCTGCGACTCCTTCTCTTAAGAGCCTTTTGGAGGCTCCGTGGACCTCCAAAAGCCAGACGAGTTCCAGAGAATGGCTCCTGGACAGGAGCAGGAACTGGGGAAGAAGCAGAGGCCGACTCCAGACGGAACACACCGAGGCGTACGGCGCCAGGTTGGGAAAGGAAGTCCAAAATCCAGCCAGGTAAGAACTTCACTACCCCTGGCTTCTCCATAGCCATCTGGTGTGCCTCAGCCATAGCAGCCTCTCGCTGCTGAACCCTGACCGCTCCTATCCATCGATGAGCGCAGACAGACAAAGAAAAGGTAAAATCCAATAGTTCCTGCTCAAACGGATCTGCTGGGCCCATATCTCAGGTCGGTTCGTAATATTACGGTGTGTGCAGGAAGCAGGACCCAAATACAGATTAAAGTGTCAAAAATAACTCCTTTATTTCAAGGCTAAACTATTCAAAAAGACAGAACAGAACACTCACCGAAGACCTAGTCAAAACACAAGACGAAACCGACAAAGACAGACAGAAAAACCAGAACTTAAATACACACAAGACTAATCATACAAACAAGACACAGGTGAGGGAGGAGAAAACACAGGGACACCAGGTGAACACAATCGGGTAAATTAGACACACCAGGGAAACTGACAGGGAACCACAGACAGATCTAAACAGGACACAACACCAACAGAAACACAAAGACAGATCTAGACAAGACACAATGCAGACAGAAAACCAAAAACAGATCTAGACAAGACAAAACACAACACAGACAGAAACAGGCAAGACAGGAGGTGAAGACCTTTCAAAAATAAAACATGAAACAAAAGACAGAAAAAGACAAGACAAAATACAACACAGACAGATCTTGACACATGGCCTCAGATTTGGAGGTGCTGATCCTCATCCCAGCCGCTTCATACTCGGTTGCGAACCGATCCAGTGAGTGCTGAAGGTCGCAGACCGATGAAGCCATCAGAACCACATTATCTGCAAAAAGCAGTGGTGCAATCCTTAGTCCACCGAACTGCAGACCCCCTCCCCCGTGACTACGCCTCGAAATCCGATCCATGTATATTACAAACAGGATTGGTGACAAAGCGCAGCCCTGGCGGAGGCCAACCCTCACCGGAAATGGGTCCGACTTACTGCTGAGGACCCGGACACAGCTCTCGCTTTGGGAGTACAGAGATTGGATGGCCCTGAGTAGAGACCCCCTCACCCCATACTCCCACAGCACCTCCCACAGTAACTCCCTGGGAACTCGGTTATACGCCTTCTCCAAGTCTACAAAACACATGTAGACCGGATAAGCGTACTCCCAGGCCCCCTCCAGGATCCTTGCGAGAGTAAAAAGCTGATCCGTCGTTCCACGACCAGGACGGAATCCGCATTGTTCCTTCTCAATCTGAGGTTTGACAATCGGCCTGACCCTCCTTTCGAGTACCTTAGAGTAAACTTTCCCGGGGAGGCTGAGTAGTGTGATGCCTCTGTAATTGGCACACACCCTCTGATCCCCCTTTTTAAAAAGGGGAACCACCACCCCGGTCTGCCACTCCTTCGGTACTGTTTCCGACTTCCACCTAATGTTGATGAGACGTGTCAACCATGACAGTCCCTCAACACCCAGAGCCTTCAGCATTTCTGGGCGGATCTCATCCACCCCCGGGGCTTTGCCACTGTGGAGTTGTTTGACGACCTCAGTGACCTCCCCCCGGGAGATTGGTGTTGATCACCCGTCATACTCCAGCTCTGCCTCTAACATAGAGGGCGGAGTTGTCGGGTTCAGGAGTTCCTCAAAGTGTTCCTTCCAACACCCTAACACTCCATCAGTTGAGGTCAACAACGTCCCATCCTTACTGTACACAGCTTGGATGGTTCCCTGCTTCCCCCTCCTGAGGTGTGTTGGAGATTAAAAGGGATATCTGATCCGCTTTTCAAATCTCCGCGCGTTCCTATGAAGCTGGTTATAATACAGGAAGGAATCGATATCTACAAAGTAACCGTTAACAATAATCTACTTTAATGGTAATATGACAATGCAATACAATCATTACAATACAACATGATATATTACAGTTATATTGTAATGCTTAAGGAGTAATGCCGGCTTACTCCTGCACTGGTTCACATACTGCAGAGCTACTTTCACCCGAGGGCAGCATGTGAAGAAGAGGCCGAACGCCAGGGATCCACCGGATATATACCAGAGTAAGAAGGAGGGGTTTGGTGTTAGGTCAGCTGGTCATCTTTTCAGGTCATCTCATTGGGAGACGCAACGCTGGCCAGCAGGAAACCAAACAGGCTCACTTTACAACAAAAGGTCTCAAGGCCTGCATACCTACACCTCCCCCACAGAGCAATAAAACCCTGTTTACTCCAACCAGCCCAGAATGTTTATAGCCATTTGTAGTCCTTACATTTATGAAAGGATAAAACAGAGAAATCAATATAAAACACAAACACAGGTATTGTTTGAACAGTATTCACTTAACTGCTACTGTTGATAACCACCAGAGAAACCCAAGGGACCTCTCTTAATATCACAACCACTGTAGCTTGTTCTAAGTTGAATGAAAGTCAGGACATGCTCTCACCTTCCCCCATCTTCCTTTGTCCTCAAAAACACATGTCAACAGGCCCCATATCCAGCTCACAGTTTTACCCAAATTATTCCCATTTTAAGCTTATCCATAGTTTGCTAACATGAATAAATACAAATATAACTCTACAAATCCCCCTTTTTATCTCCTTCTCCAGAGATAAACTTAGACAAGGCATTTTGAAATATACCCACGGTCATTATTTTCTACTGTGTCCGTAAATCCATCCGAAGCTGGTATTCAGAGTACTTGAAACCTTCATGGAGACAGAACACCACTTTCCATGGCAGTGAAGGAACCATGAGGGGGTAGCTGAGTGCTAGAATCATCAGCCCCCCCCCCGGAGGAATAGCCCACAAGGACAGCTAATAGGGAGGGGGAGATGCAGCTTTCCCTTCATGGGTAGAACTGATCAGAGCGAAGTAGACTCCTCTGCTGCCTCGACAAGTCCCCTGTGCCGTCCTGGCTTGTCGTGTCTTTGTCCCCCCCAATCCGCTGACAGCAGCTTCTGGGCTGCCTGCTAGAGAGATGTCTTCCTCCTCCTCGTCCTCCGGCCCGCTGATGGCGGCTTCCGGGTCGATGCTGTAGAGATGTCTTCCCGATCCTCCTTCTCCGGCCCGCTGATGGCGGCTTCCGGGTCGATGCTGTAGAGATGTCTTCCCGATCCTCCTTCTCCAGCCCGCTGATGATGCCTCCCGGGTCGTCTGCTGTAAGGATGTCTCCAGGGTCCTGCTCCTCCAGTCTGCTGCTTCCGAGTAGTCCACGTCTGTCCCCCTTTTCTCCCAGGCAGACGGCATAAGAGGTCCGCTGGGTCACTCGGTCGGGGTCGGAGAGCCTGGGGTTGAGCCACTTTGTCCTGATGACTTTCAGCCAGACGAACTCTGCTGTCGGCCTCGTGCTTCTCGGGTCCCCCTTTTAGCGCCAGCGACCTGTGTGGAGAAATCTGATACAACTCCCTCAAGCCTACGCTCAGCTGTTTTGACCCACTTGGAGCCTGTTGGTGGGGTGTCTTGAAACAACAGCCGTCTGTAAACAGGTTTTCCAAATTAATTGTAGACCTCCTATCTGCCAGTGCAGCTTCAGAATCTTAATACTTGGACTGTGCCAACTAAATAAGAACCCCAACATCTTTAGGTAAACTAAATAACATATTTCAATAGCTCTGAATTTCTGACAAGCATCCGTGTTTATTTTTAAATGAAATCCTATTTAAAATTCAAATATAATATGAACTGCTAATGTTTCTGGTAAAGAAACACACTAATGTTATGGATTCAAAAACAACCAAAATCACGATGCTAACAAAGTGAATGATTTCCTGGTGATTCTGCTTCTACCTGTCAGTGCTTAGATATTATCACGCTGAAAAAATGAATACAGAATTCCAACAAACTGTCATCAAATGTCTTTCTATTATAAATTTAGGTGAAATGTATATCCCCATAATGACCTAAACAATAAAGTATATGGCTTTTACTTCTTTACCAGGCTAGTTACATGATGTTGTCTAAATTAAATTCTGTCTCAATACACTACTATGTTTTAGCTTTAACTATAATATGTTCTTTCTACATTTCAAACCTCAGTTACTCTAATGTCTGTTAAAATATTACAAAATTGTTTCATTATCACAGGTCAACTTCTTCGGTTTCACAGTAGCCCCTTGGCCACTGCTTCTTTGTTACCTGTTATAATTCAAATCAATATTTAGAAACATCTCAACATTCATCAAACAGTATCTTATCCCCAGATATGGAGCAGGTTAATTACATTCAATGCTCAGTTTGAACATCTGGGTTGGGGCGGAAGGTTTCCGTCAATCCTTAAAAGAAAAATTTAAATTGTGAATTTTACAGCCATGTTGAGATTTATACATTATACTCACTCCCCCTTTTTACACATGAAATAATGTGTAACAAAACCCTGTAATGGGAGGGGAACAAAAACTGTCAGGTAATTGGTTAGGGACATAACGAACATTATTTTCAATTTGACATCATTATCATTATTTCCACAGTGAACACTTCAGTGAAAAGAAGTGTTCCTCTCCGTCCTTCAGGCCTAAAAGAAACAGAATCTTCAGATGTTAGTTTTACATTTGCAAACCACCAACTCATGTGAGAGTAAAATATCACCTGTGTGGTTTCCCCTTTTTGTGGAATTTTTAGGAAACCTCTCGTTTCCCTTGGAGCTCCAAAATAATATGTTAGTCCAAAAACATGCTTGGTTAGTTATTGTTTTAGAATCATGCAGTTACACTGATCACATGCCGGCATACATTCACACTCACACTGTCTGGTTGTCATGTCAAGTTTGGTCAGGTTCACCCCAGAGTCAGTCATCCACAGTGCCTTGTCAAGTTACACTGTCGGTCAGGGTCAAAGGTCAGTTGGTCTCCGTCTTTTTTGGCCATGTGTCGTGCTCTGCAGAGACTTTGACATTTCAGCATAGGCCAGTATCCTTTGTCTACAAAAATATGTTCAAGATGATTCTCACTTGTCATTGGGACTTCTGCCTCCCACTTTTCCTGAAACTTGGTACAAAACTCACTTCCTTAGAGTACTACTACTACTGCAATCCATTTACACCTAATTAGTATTAAAATGTCTAATGATCTATTTCAGAAACTTGTCTACAATAACTATTATCTTGAGTCAAAACATCACTAGGATCTGTGTCGCTCTGCATTTCATAGCTCATTATTAATCTGGTCTACTTAAAAAACAATGAAAAACTCTTTTAGCAGTGTGTGGAACCTTGGGTGTCCGAACATGCAACAATTACTCCCTCCTTTATCAAGGATTTAAAACCGAAGTCTGGTAATAACTATGCCACAATGGTGAAATCAACACTTTAGATTGGAATTTAATATGTGGCTTGGCACCAGCCATTAATACAAACAAAGATTTGTCCTATAGAGTGGTTCCTAAAACTATCCTTATAATGGTGATCAATATTGTAACCAATGAGATCGCTACTTCATTCACACGTGAATAAAAATCTCTTAAAGAATGATTTGTTAACCTGATGAAAATATTGAAGAATAAAGTTCTACTCTCAGTATGTTTTAGGATGATTCTCATTTCACCTTAATATTTTCCTCTTTACTGCCATTTTCAATTGACCAATTGATTAACAAATCCTTCTGTCTTTACGTATTTATGAAGTTAATTCAAGTTATTTAAATGTGCGTTTCGTGAATAAGTGTGTTTATGTGTAACTCACTCATTCCCGTTCTCCTTTCCTCCTCCCCTGGTTTTCTCAAGCCATGACCCCGGCCTCCTCACTTCTAATCGACCCTGCCAACTCCTCTGATTCTGTCTTCTCTTCAGTCCATCAGCTGTTGAATCCATCCGCTGTAACTTTTGTAGGCCGCCATTGGCCCAGTCACATCTGCAGCCCCATCATGCCACTGTTGTTGCACTCCTCCTTTACAGTCTCTCTGCTGTTTTTATGGAGGGCGGATTCTGCTCTCATGTCTATTGTGCCAAATCTCGCGGCGCAGTTTGGAACTTCATGTCCTGTTTGAGGGACCGATGAGAGTTTGCCTCTTTGTCAGCATGCTGGTTTGGTTCTGGATGCCACAGGTGGAGATAGTTCTGGCTGCAGTCTTGATGTAGTCTTGTTGTTGTTGTTGGTTCAGCTCTGGTTCTCTGTCTGTACGATGGAGAAGGAGGAGTCTCCTGTTGGGTTAGGTCTTTTTGTCTGCTTGGAGGGTCGGGATCAAAGCCTTTCTAACTCAGAGGGGGAGTCCAGGTCCCGGTACACATTACCTATAAGAAGTCTAGCCCACTGATGTTAAATAAATCCAACCCTTTCCACTCTGTCTCTTTCTAATCATACTATCTGTCTTAGTTGTTAAATGCCATCTAAACAACATAAATAATGTCTACTTATGATATTACAAAAACGCACTCCAAAAATTGTTTCATCCATTGTTACATATTTACCCAACACAACTCCGAAATACTTACATGTTTCCAGCATCACATATTCCACACACTATGAAAGAACATCTCCATATCTTCTCTCATTTTAAATCCCACTGTTACTTCGAACAATAGTAAACCTGCAGAGCACACCAATCGGATCACAGTAATGAAATTTGAATCAAGTGTAGGCCTATGTCTTAACATTTATTTATATTGTCTAAATTCCTTGTCTATGATGTGCAAACAGTTCGAGTGTAAAATGTGTTTTGCACAATGTATTTACACTCTACAGATTCTTGAGTTTACTCATCTCCTGGTGCTGTCGTTGTAAAAAATGTTCAATCCCTTATTGTTTTGTACCAGTTTTCCAAAATCAGTTATAATTAATATACTGGGAACGTGCTTCCCGTCTTCAATACCGGCCAGCAATGTAATGATTCAACTCTAAGCTCGCAGAAGTTTCAAGGGTGTGATACCCCCTTTCAGCCACTAGATGGCAGCAGCAGAAGTTTCAAGGGTGTGATACCCCCTTTCAGCCACTAGATGGCAGCAGCAGAAGTTTCCAGACAAAGGGAAACGCTCTCCCTCGATTTAATATATAACAGACCTCTGGCTTTAAGCTTTTAGCATTGGTCTGTTATTTAAACCCCAGTTTTAAACGGCGACTCGATCTGATATATCGAGTTTCCAGGTTTTGTCGTGCAGGAATCAAACCTCGCATTCAAACAAACTGCACCATCTCCACGCCACTCAGGAATAAACTACCTGCAGATCCACGCCAACTGCTCTATTTACGTCACGCAGGACTTTCGTCTACCTGTCGATCAACGTTTACGTTTTGTATATAACTTTCCTAACATAGTAAAATATGCATTGTATATTCCATTTAAACTATAAAAACACTGTGAAACGCCTACAGACAATCCTAAAGTTTTAGCGTATCCAATTACAGACAGGCGACTTTCATCGTCTGCTTACCTTATTTGCAAAGTTGCAGAGTCCTGCTGATTGTCTGAGATGTTTGAAAGCGTCTGAATTCTTCCTCAGCTTCGTTATATCTAGACGTCGGGTCACCATTTTGTTAGAGATTTGGAGGGATAACTGGTCCGCTTTTCAAATCTCCGCGCGTTCCTATGAAGCTGGTTATAATACAGGAAGGAATCCATATCTACAAAGTAACCGTTAACAATAATCTACTTTAATGGTAATATGACAATGCAATACAATCATTACAATACAACATGATATATTACAGTTATATTGTAATGCTTAAGGAGTAATGCCGGCTTACTCCTGCACTGGTTCACATACTGCAGAGCTACTTTCACCCGAGGGCAGCATGTGAAGAAGAGGCCGAACGCCAGGGATCCACCGGATATATACCAGAGTAAGAAGGAGGGGTTTGGTGTTAGGTCAGCTGGTCATCTTTTCAGGTCATCTCATTGGGAGACGCAACGCTGGCCAGCAGGAAACCAAACAGGCTCACTTTACAACAAAAGGTCTCAAGGCCTGCATACCTACACCTCCCCCACAGAGCAATAAAACCCTGTTTACTCCAACCAGCCCAGAATGTTTATAGCCATTTGTAGTCCTTACATTTATGAAAGGATAAAACAGAGAAATCAATATAAAACACAAACACAGGTATTGTTTGAACAGTATTCACTTAACTGCTACTGTTGATAACCACCAGAGAAACCCAAGGGACCTCTCTTAATATCACAACCACTGTAGCTTGTTCTAAGTTGAATGCAAATCAGGACATGCTCTCACCTTCCCCCATCTTCCTTTGTCCTCAAAAACACATGTCAACAGGCCCCATATCCAGCTCACAGTTTTACCCAAATTATTCCCATTTTAAGCTTATCCATAGTTTGCTAACATGAATAAATACAAATATAACTCTACAGGTGTCGGACAGTTTTCCAGAACAACTTTGGTGCCGCCCGAAAGTCCTTCTCCATGTCTTCTCCGAACTTCTCCCACACCCGCTGCTTTGCCTCTGCCACGGATGAGGCTTCTGCCCTTCGGGCCTGTCGGTACCTTGCAACTGCCTCGGGAGTCCCCCGGGATAACAAATCCCTGAAGGCCTCCTTCTTCAGTCGGACGGCTTCCCTGACCACCGGTGTCCACCAGGAGGTTCGAGGGTTACCGCCCCTTGAGGCACCGAGGACCTTGAGATCACAACTCCCCGCCGCGGCTTCGGCAATAGAGGCTTTGAACACCGACCACTCTGGTTCAATGTCCCCAACCTCCACAGGAATGCCCGAAAAGCTCCGCCGGAGGTGTGAGTTGAAGGCCTCCTGAACTTGGGCCTCCTCCAGACGTTCCCAGTTCACCCAAACTACACGTTTGGGCTTACCAGGTCTATCCAGAGGCTTCCCCCGCCACTCGACCCAACTCACCACCAGATGGTGATCAGTTGACAACTCCGCCCCTCTCTTTACCCGAGTGTCCAAAACATACGGCCTCAGGTCCGATGATACGATAACGAAATCGATCATGGACCTTCTGCCTAGGGTGCTCTGGTACCACGTACACTTATGAGCATCCTTATGTTCGAACATGGTGTTTGTTATGGCCAATCCATGACTAGCACAGAAGTCCAGTAACGAACCACCACTCCGGATCAGCTCAGGGGGGCCGTTCCTCCCAATCACGCCTCTCCAAGTGTCTCCATCATTGCCCAAATGTGCGTTGAAGTCTCCCAGCAAGATTAAAGAGTCCCCTTCAGGAGCCCCAAACAGGACTCTTTCCAGGGTCTCCAAGAAGGCCGTATACTCTGAACTGCTGTTGGGTGCATAAGCACACATAACAGTCAGAGTTTTCCCCCCCATAACCCGCAGGCGTAGGGAGGCGACCCTCTCGTCCACTGGGGTAAACTCCAACAACGAAGCACCCAACCGGGGACTTGTGAGTATCCCCACCAGGGTGGGATTTTCACGGCGGCCATGACGGCCATGGCCGTCGTAGCCCCTCGGTCTGGCCGTTATGCCCCACAAATAATTGTACGTCCTATGGCCACCATGGCCTTTGGGCCCCACGCACTGTTAACAGTTGCTTTAAAAGCGTCAGAACAGTGGTTTCTGAACTGCATTATGCTGCGTTCACAACGGCCGCGATGCGAATACTCGCATTGCTCTAACCGCTGGAGTTTCACCGCGGCTGTCAGCTGTGTTTACTCCTGTCATTCAAACGGGACGCGCTGGAGAGGGGGCGGGGCTTATATCCATGTAATACTGTGGTGGAAACCAACTACGACCAAATTAACCTATTTTATCGTGATTTCATTGTAATACACGTTTCAAAATGATGCCGAAGTAACTAAATACTGATAACGGTTAGTAAAAACCATGCTTTAATGCTTTGACAAGTGTGCAGACAAGACGGCCTTTCGAAAAACCTTTTAAAATGCGTGTTTTGTGAATGGAGATTGGATCGATCAGGCTAAACTAACGTTGTAGCTGCTCCGTCCAAATTCACAACAACGTCCTAAAGACAAAATTAAAGCAGTGACTGTATTCGTCATGACACAGACAGTCTGTGGTTTGTACATCTTTAACTTTTGTCCAGTTTCTGAACAGATATGAGGAGCTGTGAGGAGTTGATTAAAGAGACACACGCACGCACACACACGCACGCACACACACACACACACACTTTTGCATTTCAAAGTATTGCTTGTTCATACAGTTGGATGTTGGAGCTTCACTGTGCACTGCTGAATGATGTATGTGCAGAGTTTGATCCTTGAAGGCTGTTTGTTCCGCTCTGAAATTGAATATATTTGTTACATATTAACAGAAATGTTGATTTTTAGATTTCATTTCGGATTTGTGAATGGGAGTAGCAGTAGATGGAAAACCAAACACAAATTATTCAAAGTAAAGTATTTCATTTTACATACGGTAATACTAAGGAGGCATAGGCCTATATGATGATACGATTATTGATATTAAAAAAGTGATTTGTTTTTTGTCATTAGAAAGTGAAGTTATTTATTAGTAAGCTCCAAATCCTAATTTTTCCCTCAATGGCCTTTGTGCCCTGGCATGTGGCCTTTCCGCCCTGAAAAAATGTGTGACACCAAAGGCCAAATGGCCTTGCCCCTAAAATGACGAAAATCCAAGCCTGATCCCCACACACGCCCGGCGCCTCACACCTTGAGCAACTCCGGAGAAGAATAGAGTCCAACCCCTATCCAGAAGTAAGGTTCCAGAGCCGACGCTGTGCGTAGAGGTGAGCCCAACCAGATCCTGGTGTGCTGTTCACACCATCTATGTATATTTTCTACTTTTTGTAATGCTATGTTATTTCTATTTAAGATGTTTACATTTTCAATTGTTTAATTCTAGTCTTTTAACTGTCTAATGTACAATGCCTTGTCTTTTGCTGCTGCAGCGTAAACAATTCCCCAATTGGTATCAATAAAGTAGCCTACTTCTTATTTTATCTTAATCCTCAAATATTAGCACATTTTACTTAATTTACTTTAAAAACAAAACACATTGATGTAACTACACATATCGATATGTTGTATACATATTGCAAATCAAAACCTTTATTGACCACTAATTACCAAAAATTGCATTTCTATCCTGTTATTAATGCATTCAAATCGTGATTGAAATGGCCTGCCACGAACTTCCGGGAACTTTCTGAGTCTCTCTGAACCACGTGACGATCAAGCATTTTGGACTTCCGCTGTCGCAACTCTTCTCTCTACATGGCGCTAGACCAGCCAGATAGATGTTAAGGACTAACGTTTATAATAAATACATTTGTATTTATTTTAAGATCTTTAGTTCATACAATAATACGTATTGGGATCATTTGTATTAATGTGGACCGGAGGGAGAGGGTGTCGAGCATAAGTTTCACTTTCCTTTTTTATTTCAATTCCAACTTTGGTCATGAAGAATATGTTTCTCTGTTGTCCACGTTCATAAAGCACAAAACAACAGCATCAGAGCACGGTGCAGAGTCTCTAGATGAGTTTACAGTAGTCCCTCGTTCTTATTAAACATCCATGATGTAGTCCGCTGTATAGAAAACTGTAGTTTCCATAGTTTCCCCAGAGCAGAAGACGCACATTTATGACGTCCGCTGGCACATCATAAACACGTCGGATAGTGAAAGTGCAGTCGGATTCTCTAAGTACCGCTGTCTCTTCTCCTAAGTCCTTTTGAATTCTCCTATCCACTATCCCTTAACCCTGTGACGTTTCACACAGAGGTCAAGGGATAGACGATAGGAGCTGATTTTTGGATTATCCGACCGCAACCCAGATGTATAATAAGAACTGGATACAGCGTGGGAGGCGGGGCCTCATTAATTCCTATGAGAGTTGCTCATTGGCGCATGGATGACAAAATGGCCCAATTTTTGAGAGAGTGAGACGTCACAGATTACCCAGCATGCCTGAGAAGTACTCATATGTGCGCTCATAGAGCATGCGCAACTTTAACCACGCCCCCCAAAAGGCTCGTTCACATCAAGCACGTCAATTTGCATACAGGTAACAGCACCGCGCGTTCTGGATTGTTATGATGGATTTGATATTAACGAATAACGAGGCGGCAGCTAGCTGCTAGCTCTGGCTCCCTCTCAGAAAAGTGCCATCTTCTGTCAACAGGAAGAACTGAGCATCCCAACCAGTATTCTGACCATGAGTCTGTCTGACTCACTAATGCCCCTTTCACACCAACGCGTTTTCAGCTCCGGCTCGGAGCTGGGGACTGGAAAGTACCGTTTTTTCCTGTTCACACCGCAGAGGCGCCGCCTCTTAGCTCCGGAATCCGGTTCACTTCCAGCTCCAAAACATTGTCGGTCTAGAGGCAAGAGCTTCGGAGCTAAGAGGCGGTGTCGCTTACGTCTCTCTTACGTCGAGGTGGGGGCAGGGGCAGATTCGTCGTTGAAGTAGATGCTGAAGACCACAAAGAAGTCTTGCATTTCGCATGTGATGTTTGTAAAGTTCCAAGTAAAGTCGTCCCTTATAAAGTCGTCCGATGCCTTCCATTTCGTTTCGTAAGAGGATAACCAAAGCGAACAGCGCTTCAATACAATCGGCCATTGTTGTTGTTGTCGATGTGAGGGATATCCGCGCGGTTTGGATTTTATGAAGCAGGCACGTAAACGGTGACGTCATGACGCAGCAGCGGCAGCTCTGGGCGGTGTGAACAGAGCGGGAGCAGAAAAGGGAAACCGGAGCTGAACCAGAAAAGCTCCCGCTCGGAGCTAGAAAGGGAAAAGCGCTGGTGTGAAAGCCGCATAAATGAAGCTCAGCGCAAGTTCTTTCAGGAAGACTGGGTATGTATACATTCACTCTGCAGCGGCTTATAATCAGCTCATCACGGGCACTGTCTTTAACCTATTACAATATTCACCTCATTCTCCAGCAGCCAATCACCGAGCATGTGTCAATAAATGTTCTTTAAACAAAATGAAGTCTCTCCTGATTGAACTGTCTGGACCCCATCCTCAACTTTTTTTCAAACCATAAAATGCCTTCATAGGGCTTTCCTGTTGATAATGTTTGGTGGATTTTTTAATATAATAATAGCAATCAATATTATATATATATTACCTTTTAATCTATATAAATTGTATTTACATGTTGTCACTATTTTTTCCACCTAGTTCTACTATGCCAGCCATCAGAGGTATACATGTGTTAACATCTCTTTTAGGTTTCATTTTTTATTTTTGTGAATTTCTATATAAAATGCTGATTTCTACCTGAAATGCTTATGTATTTTAATTACATTTTCATCGAGCTTTGACTTATCGGCTGAATAAATATTATAACTCTACATGGTTTTGTTCAGCATTGCTAGCTTCACTGTTGAGCTTTATGTTGTGCCCAGCATTCTCCTGTGCTCTGAAATCAAAATGTGGATAAGCATAAAACAACACTAAAATAAACACTACAATACAACTTGTTATTTGACACACAAGATTGTTCATTTGTGTGTATAAATATACAACACAGGCTATATAGATATATACATATACAAGTATAATTAATACAACTGTTAATTGTATTAGAGCTTTGACACATATATCTTTATTTATATAGGCCTATGTATTGACGACTTCCTCGGGCGATATCATATGGTATAGCTAATTAATCTGGGTCAAAACGTGTTATGCAAAGGTTGTAAACTCTGGCTTATCCCTGCGTGGTATTATAGTAATAGCAAACAGCAACGTTCAACCGAGGAGAGAGGAGGGGAAGCAGCAGGCGGTTAGAGAAATGAGAACTCCTCTCCTCTGAGCGATGAAAGCAGTTAATAAAATAATATCCAGGGGATGCATGCAGAGCTGTCATTGGCTGAGATAAGTCCGGCCGTGCGTCACGACTCTTTGAAACATCTCTGTTCCCGGAAATGCATCCACGAAGGAGCCGTGGAGGACCGTGGAGGACCCATCAGTGTATCCTCGGTTATAGCTCCTCCAGAGAGCCTCCTCGATGCTCGATGCTCGGTCCTTGAAGTGTATTTAGAGAAATGAGATGTCCTTCAACATGGCGCGCTGAAATTGATTGAGGAGGGGAAATTAGAGTATTGAGAAACCTCTATGGAGAGTGAATGTTGACAATGTCGTGTGATCATTTTAGCCTCCTCTTCTGCATGTCCAGATCGTTAATAGTAACAATCAACTGATTCTTATTACATTACATTACATTGCATTTAGCTGACGCTTTTATCCAAAGCGACTTACAATAAGTGCGTTCGACCAACAAAACACAAACTTGAAGAAAACAGAATCATATAAGTACATCAGGTTTCATAGAGCAAAAACATTTCAAGTGCTACTCAACTGGCTTTAGATAAGCCAGTCCTTTATAAGTGCTTTGTTAATAGTTATATTGCTCGAAGTGGAGTCGAAAGAGATGAGTTTTCAGTCTGCGCCGGAAGGTGTATAAGCTTTCTGCTGTCCTGATGTCAATGGGGAGCTCATTCCACCATTTTGGAGCCAGGATAGCAAACCCACGTGTTTTTGCTGATGGGAACTTGGGTCCCCCTCGCAGTGAGGGTGCAGCGAGCTGTTTGGCTGATGCAGAGCGAAGTGCACGTGCTGGGGTGTACGGTTTAACCATGTCCTGGATGTAGGAAGGGCCAGATCCATTCACAGCATGGTACGCAAGTACCATTGTCTTGAAGTGGATTCTAGCAGTTACCGGAAGCCAGTGAAGGGAGCGGAGGAGCGGCGTGGTGTGGGAACATTTAGGAAAGTTGAAGACCAGACGAGCAGCTGCATTCTGGATGAGCTGCAGAGGTCGGATGGCACATGCAGGTAGACCAGCCAGGAGGGAGTTGCAGTAGTCTAGGCGTGAGATGACGAAAGCCTGGACCAGAACCTGCGTCGCTTTCTGGGTCAGCTGGGGACGTATCCTCCTGATGTTGTAAAGCGTGTATCTGCAGCAGCGGGTTGTAGCAGCTATGTTTGCAGTGAAGGACAGGTTGTTATCTAGGATCACACCCAGATTCCTTGCAGTCTGAGTCGGGGAAACAATATAGGTGGCGATGTTGATTGTCAGGTCAAGAGTGGGACAATATTTTCCCGGAAGGAAAAGCAGTTCAGTCTTGTCAGAGATTATGTATGTTATGTATTACACTTTCAAAAATAATTTATGCTGACATTGTCAGCCCACTGACATGGTTTGAAATCAATATATTATCCAATTTGTGAACCCCCACAGGACTTAAAAAGCACCTCACTAGATCATGAAAATCCCCCAAATCTCGGGGGGTATCCCCCGAACCCCCCTAGCATGTTTGGACCTCGGTATTTAGGAAATCCTGGATACGGCCCTGACCGGAAGCTGTGTGGTTAATAAAAACATATTCTTTATGTGAGGGATTAATTTTGTCTTTACTTAAGATATTTGACCTTTCGGCCTGTTGACGTTTACGACGAAGCCGAAGTCTGTTATCTGTCTTAAGGAATGGGAAGTTTCACCTATTGCTGACATTATGAGTTTTGTGACCGGTCAACTCTCGGTCACAATAGCCATAAAGTCAAATAAGTGATTTAGTGCCTCCAGGTGGTCACGTACACCTTCCCCATAGGTGGGTTGACTCTGAGTGAAGCTAATTAAAAGGTCTGCCAAGATGAGAAGGGATTCAGAATTGACATGACAACCCACCCGTGCAGTCAGAACTTTCTGCTGCTGTGACTTGTGATATGAATTCTCCGGCCGATGCTTGTAATAAACTGCCAGTGTTTGACATCAGAACTCCTGCTCGTCCCGTGTCTCTCTGAGTCCTGACTCTCCATTACTACAGAAGTTTCCCTTACACTTTATATATACAGTCTATGGTTCTTACTCAATATCAAGCCACGATTATTGTTTTTACTTTTTTTGCCGTCCGTGAGGAAAATAAATGGGGCTCAGAGCCTCAGAATACTGAGGCTTCAATTTATCTTCACACAATACGTCTCCTTGCAGTATCAATAGTAATTTGGCTGACTTTTATATTTGATCCAATTGGTAGACAGGTTATATTTACACCATAACGGTGCACAGCTGATATACAAGGACTTGTAGTTTTTAAAGATATTACTGATTTTCTTTGAATATAAGAATGTAAATACTGAGTCTGAAATAGTATAGCAATATGCTGTAAAATTATGTGAAAGCATGAATAAAACCACACATCTTCAGATGTTGTACATACATAAGTGTCCTACACTAATAATACAATGTTATTATGGCTGTGTGTACCTTGTGTGCACCGCCTAGTGGTTAAAGCACGTTATTGAATTATTGTTTTTATGTGTTATATTTGATTAAAAAAATATTAAGAGTACATACTTTCATAGGGGGAAAGAAGAAGGTCAATGATAGAAATATAGAATATAAAAAATCAAGAAGATACTATAAGTGATCTCTACAATAAAACAGTTTAGAGCTGGATGTACAAAGATATTAATAGGATGAGGTGCAAAACAGAAAAACGAATTAACCTTTAGTTAAACATTAAATAATACTTTAGATTAAGGTCTTCTTTTAAATAAGAAAAAAGCTTTGGGGTATCTACAGATAAATATTAAGCCTGACAAAGTACTTAACGTCTAATATATTGCTTTCCTGCAATGTTAACTATGTTGAAGCACTTATTTTAACTGATATTATTGATTATACTCTTATGTATGTAGATAGTATAAGAAATGTGCAGAATATGACAGTTTAATGGTGGAGGTATACACACATATTGATAGATGTCTTGTAATGCACTGTTGAGGAACCTCAGCTGCGACCAAAGTTTTTCATTCATTGCATAACTACACCGTAGTTGTGTATATGATGTCAATAAACCTTAGACAATCTTGAAATGGATGTGCAAAATAGCCATTATACAGCCATTATAAATAGCCATTATATAGTCTTTAATGAACGATTAGAGAATAACGAGTAATTACTATACTTTATAGAGATCTGCAGATACATGTTTAGTCTTCTCAAGCACCAACTATCAAATATCTCTCCTGATTGTTGGCACTTGACAATGACCTTCCCTGAATTTTACTCAGGTGTAACTAAAGTCTGATTTAAGGGTTGTTTATATTTCAAATATAACTCAAATAAATGTAGTGGAGTAAAAATACCAGGTTAACCTCTGAATTGTAGTGGAGTAGAATTACAAAGTAACAATGAGCTGTCATGTCACGTCAAAGCTAATAGCGGACATTACAGATAGTATCCATAAACAGACCTCAACACTTGAGATTCTTTGAATGTGTTGTGAATTAAAAATATCTGTACATTTGACAATTTTAGATAAAGTTGGTGGGCATGCAGCCAAAAGCACAACAATGTGAACCTGATAGTGTCAGCTAGCATCTTAGCCAAGGCTTGCACTGTGTTTCCAACTCAACTTCCACAACAGCTCCACACTTAAACCGCCAGTAGTAGCTCAATGTTTGCTTTAAACAACAAATCCACAATAAAGTGTACTTACAGGTTGTGACCCTAAATCGGCATAATAGCCGCATCACAATTGTAACTACTCCGACTTTCATCAGTAACTGTGAATTGAGCAGGAGGCTTGAAGGAATCCTGTTATTACACATTGGCTTCTCACATGTAGGGGCGATTATTGCAAATTCTTATTTGTTGAGAGACTATTCACTTTTATTCATTGTATAATGGTATAATCTATAATGCTTTAAACTTATTGTTTAGGTAATTTGCTTTTTCTGGGACTAGCATCGCTAAATGGAAAGCTAACACGCTAACCTTGCTAAATAATTGTGTATGAATGTGTACACAGTTAATGGGGTTTTAGGTGTGTTACTATAACAAAGCTTACTCTATTTATCTGAAGAATGGAGAATTTGTTCAAAGTCCTTTGAATATATTTAGGAAATGCTGACTTATGATTGAATTACCTGTACCAGGTGAGTGGTCATCAGAAATTACAATCACAGTGAGTGAATATGTGTGAAAATACTTTATTAAAAAAACTTAAATGTAGCTCTTTACAGGAATCAATAACTTAAAATAGAATAATTGTTCAATTACATAAAACACAGTCTGACCAATAAAAGCCTCAGTACTTCCAGTTAATTACAGCTCTACTGCCTCTCAGCATCTCCCTCTTTTGTAGAGGTCAAAGGTGGAGCTGGCGGAGCAAGTCGAGGGGCGGGACTTGTAGTTGACGGGCGGCTCCTCTTGTTGGACAGGCTTCTGTCGGATGTGGTCAGAGGTCATGAAGAGGTGAAGGGAAGGCCCTTCTGCTGCCCTGTTGCCAGTACAGGGGGACTGCAGCACCCTGTGAGGCAGCACCTGGCTGATCAGCTGATCCTCCTGCACCTCCACACAGACCAATGAGGTGAAGAGACGCTGAGAGCGGGACACATTCACTTCTACAGACACAGGAAGAGACAGAAGACACTTAACAAGGTTTTGAAATCCAAATGTATAAAGAGCTTTTTAGAGGGGATTACTAGCAGGATTACAATGTTAGTAAAAACTCTAAAGATCATATAGTGATAGTACTTATTTGATTTGAGGCTTGATATTAAGGTAATCAAGGAAGTCATCAGGTTACTTTTATATTTTGATACTTAGATTTTAGGTTAGTTTTAGTTTACTGATTACATTTTTTACAGGTAACTAGTCATTTTAATGGAATACATTTTTAAAGTAACCCTCCGAACCCTTGCACTTTAACATGCAAGCTCAGTCATGTCCTCAGTCTGGTTGTTCAGAGACCAAATTGGGGTTCCATACTTCACTGAAACCTCTCACTTGTGTGTGTGTGTGTGTGTGTGTGTGTGTGTGTGTGTGTCTGTGTGTGTGTGTGTGTGTGTGTGTGTGTGTGTGTGTGTGTGTGTGTGTGAGTGTGTGTGTGTGTGTGTGAGTGTGTGTGTGTGTGTGTGTGTCTGTTGTGTGTGTTGTGTGTGTGTGTGTGTGTGTGTGTGTGTGTGTGAGTGTGTGTGTGTGTGTGTGTTTGTGTGTGTTACCTTCAGTAGCTCTGGTGTTGATCAGGACTTTAGTCCTCTCCGACCTCTCTAAAGTCTCCTGAACGGCCTTCTGGGAGTTAAACTCCGCTTCCTGCAGGACAACAAACAGGTTACCATGGGAACTAAGTGATGACCTATGAATGACATACTGATAAACTGTGTGAACCTTCAGTGACTGAAGCTCCGCCTTCAGAGCAAGAGTGGTGTTCAGCGCCGGCCTCTCCAGATAACCTGGATCCTGATTGGATACCGTAGAAGGAGGCTTCACCCGTTGTCTTGGGGCTACACCTGCAAGGAGAAGAGTTAGAAATATTGATTGATCCTTTAATTTTTATCAGCGACCAAGGATCCAGTTTGCTGTTGAGAAATACATTTTATAAACTCTATCGTTGACAATAAAAGTCTGACTTCACAGTAAGAATCCCAACACTAATAGAGGTGCAAAGACTGAAAGTCGGTTCTAACATGAACTGCACACTAAAGGAGCCTAGCTAACTTAATTCTGAATATTTTGTTGAAATGTAAATGTTTTTAATAAAAAATGTCTCTGCTCTCTTTTCAGAGTTTTAAACAGATGAAAATATTCATTACTAATCATAATGCATCATAAGCGTGCAACGATGAGTCGACCCATCGCCTGAATTGACGCCTACTGGTCGCAGCCCTACTACATTCTGACTTCATCATGACATGTCTAACAACACATGATGTAAATCTACAGGGGTACTGCCCATATTTAGGAGATGAAAAGGAGGGGCAGGATCTAAAGAGACTATACATATTTCACTGCATAGTTGACTGGAGACATACTCAGGGTTTAACCTTTTCTTTTAATAAAAAAAAACTCCTGTGCATCAAACTGTGAACTCTGTCTTCAGTGCAGTTTGTAAACCATTGAAGACACCAAATGCCTTTTAACCGTACTGAAGATTAAAATGTTGGTGAGGAACAGTGTTAATTTTGGCAGCTATTTTTTATTTAGTCTTAGTCTTAGTTTTTAGACGAAAGTGGTTATTAGTTTTAGTCACATTTAGTCCTTTTTATCCTTCATAGTTTTAGTCTAGTTTTAGTCGACGAAAACTCAAAACGATGAGCCTTGTAGAGTGTCTCTATACTCCCTGAACACTCCGTCCCCGGCAGATCTCTGTGTCTGCTGCAGCGTGTCTGTTAGGCCCCGCCCCCCACACACAGAGAGACACAGGGAGATCTCTCTTCTGGAGTGAAGAGAGCGGAAATAATGATATTGCAAGTTAGAAACGTAAGATGCATTTTGACAGACAAGACGGACAATTGGGGGGAAATACCCTGCAATTTGAATGTCCGATAGTCCACCATTAACACCTTAGTCACGTCTCGTCAACGAAAACTAAATATACATTTCGTCACAGTTTTTATTATCAATAATCTATTTTTAGCTCGTCATCGTCTCGTCTTAGTCATGTAAAAAAGGTTGTTGACGAACATTTGTCGTCTTAGTTTTCGTTGACGAAATCAACACTGGTGAGGAAGTGCTTGTTAATTTACTGGCCCAAACATGGATTTGTATTCCTCCATTACATTACATTACATTGCATTTAGCTGACGCTTTTATCCAAAGCGACTTACAATAAGTGCGTTCGACCAACAAAATACAAACTTGAAGAAAACAGAATCATATAAGTACATCAGGTTTCATAGAGCCAAACATTTCAAGTGCTACTCAACTGGCTTTAGATAAGCCAGTCCTTTATTAGTATAAAAGTGCTTCATTAATAGTTCTATCGCTCGAAGTGGAGTCGAAAGAGATGAGTTTTCAGTTTGCGCCGGAAGATGTGCAAGCTATCTGCCGTCCTGATGTCAATGGGGAGCTCATTCCACCATCCTGGAGCCAGGACAGCAAACCCACGTGTTTTCGCCGATGGGAACTTGGGTCCCCCTCGCAGCGAGGGTGCAGCGAGTCGTTTGGCTGATGCAGAGCGTAGTGCACGCGCTGGGGTGTACGGTTTAACCATGTCCTGGATGTACGAAGGGCCAGATCCATTCGCAGCATGGTAAGCAAGTACCAGTGTCTTGAAGTGGATTCTAGCAGTTACCGGAAGCCAGTGAAGGGAGCGGAGGAGCGGAGTGGTGTGGGAAAATTTAGGAAGGTTGAAGACCAGACGAGCCGCTGCATTCTGGATGAGCTGCAGAGGTCGGATGGCACATGCAGGTAGACCAGCCAGGAGGGAGTTGCAGTAGTCTAGGCGTGAGATGACGAGAGCCTGGACCAGAACCTGAGTCGCTTTCTGTGTCAGCTGGGGACGTATCTTCCTGATGTTGTAAAGCGTGTATCTGCAGCAACGGGTTGTAGCAGCGATGTTTGCAGTGAAGGACAGGTTGTTATCTAGGATCACACCCAGATTCCTTGCAGTCTGAGTCGGGGAAACAACTGAGGTGCCGATGTTGATTGTTAGGTCAAGAGTGGGACAATCTTTTCCCGGAAGGAAGAGCAGCTCAGTCTTGTCAAGGTTGAGCTTGAGGTGATGAGCAGACATCCACTGAGAGATGTCAGCTAGACAAGCAGAGATGCGTGCGACGACCTGGGTCTCTGAGCGGGGAAAGGACAGAATTAATTGGGTGTCGTCAGCGTAGCAGTGGTAAGAAAAACCATGCGGGCTAATGACTGATCCGAGCGAGTTTGTGTACAGTGAGAAGAGGAGGGGACCAAGAACAGAGCCCTGAGGGACCCCTGTAGTTAATTGACAAGGGTCGGACTCAGACCCTCTCCAAGTCACCCTGTAGGTACGGTCTTTCAGGTATGAGGTGAGGAGGGAAAGTGCAGAGCCTGAAACTCCAAGTTTTTGGAGAGTGCGAAGGAGGATCTGATGATTCACCGTGTCGAATGCAGCAGACAGGTCCAATAGGATGATGACGGAGGAGAGGGATGCAGTTTTGGCAGTGTGCAGTTCCTCCGTGACAGCAATGAGAGCAGTTTCTGTGGAGTGACCTGCCTTGAAACCAGACTGGTGCGGATCCAGAAGGTTGTTCTGATTGAGATAACAGGAGAGTTGTTTAAAGACAGCGCGTTCAAGTGATTTAGACAGGAACGGGAGGAGAGAGACAGGCCTGTAGTTTATAACATCAGACGGATTGAGAGTGGGTTTCTTTAGGAGAGGGTTTACTCTTGCCTCCTTGAGACTGTTTGGAAAGTGACCAGAAGTTAGAGAAGTGTTGATGAAATGGGTGAGAAACGGTAGAATATCAGGAGCGATAGTCTGAAGGAGGTTTGAAGGGATAGGGTCCAGAGGACAGGTGGTAGGGCGGGCAGAGGTAATGAGGGTAAGAACCTCACTTGGAGAGAGAGGGGAAAAGGAGGTTAGTGTGTGGGTGGAAGGAGGGTCTGGTGACCCAGCGGTGAGTAAAGGTGAGTCAGAAAAAGAAGAGCGAATATCATCAACCTTTTTTTCAAAGTGGGTAACAAAGTCGCTTGACAGAAGTGAGGAGGGGGGAGGAGCTTTTGGAGGGTCCAAGAGGGCGGAGAAGATGGAAAATAGTTTTTTAGGATTAGAATAGGAAGATTGGATCTTATCTTGAAAGAAAGTGCTTTTTGCCTGAGAGATCGAAGCAGAGAAAGAGGAGAGGAGAGCTTGATAGGTTAGGAGGTCGTCACGGTGTTTGGATTTCCACCGTTTCCGCTCTGCTGCCCTAAGGACAGTTCTATTAGCACGCAGTGCATCATTTAGCCAGGGAGCAGGAGGGGACTGACGAGCCTGCCGAGATGTGAGAGGACAGAGCGAGTCCAGAGTGGATGAGAGAGTAGAGAGGAGAGTTTCTGCAGCAGAGTTTGGAGGCAGGAGTTGGAACGAGTCAGAGGAAGGGAGGGCTGAGAGCACCGATGAGGCAAAGGTAGAGGGGCAGAGGGAGCGAAGGTTACGGCGGACAAGTGCAGGATGAGAAGAGATTAGTTTGTTATGTTTGGAAAGGGGTAGAGAGAATGAAATGAATTAGTGATCGGATGTGTGGAGCGGGTTTACAGAGAGGTTAGAAGTAGCGCAGTTCCTTGAGAATATGAGATCAAGGACATTGCCAGCTTTATGAGTCGGTGGGGACGGAGACAGTGAGAAAGCAAAGGCGGTTAACAGAGATGTTAGTTCGTCTATCTTCCCTGTCTGGAGGTTGAAGTCTCCGAGAAGTACAGCAGGAGGGCCAGTTTCAGGGATGTGTGAGAGGAGATTATCTAATTCCTCCAAGAAGTCCCCCAAGGCGCCTGGTGGACGGTAGAGAACAACAATGGTTAACTGTATAGGATGGGTTACTGTGACGCATGGAATTCAAAGGTGGAAGGAGTGAAATTAGGTAGTTTGAAGAGGGAAAAGCTCCATTTGGGAGAGAGCAGGAGACCAGTGCCACCTCCTCTGCCAGTTGGTCTGGGTGTATGGGAGAAGGAATATGCAGTGGAGAGAGCTGCTGGGGTGGATGTGTTGGATGGAGTAATCCAGGTCTCAGTGAGAGCAAGGAAATCCAGAGACTGCAGGGAGGCGTAGCCAGACATGAAGTCAGCCTTAGGAACAGCTGACCTCCATCAAGATCTTAATTTCATCTCATCATTTTGAATAAATATATAACACCACCTGCTCTTTGGGGTGTTACTTCTTCTCACACAGAACCAAAACGTAAAGGATGGTTTTGACAGTTGTCTGTGAGGTGTGTTCAAATGCCTTTTGGACAAGAAGTGCTGTTTTTGAATATTTAGAGCTGGGCACCCTTTAGAGCAGGGGTGGCCAACCAGTCAGAGGTTAAGAGCCACATGTTTTCTATGTTACTGCAAAGAGCCACATCAAACACACAGTCACTGATATTGTTTCAGTTTTTAGTTTTCTGGAGACAAGATTTCAACCACGTCACTGATGCATTTTTGTGGCATTGGGATATTTTTTTTTTAAATCCTCTGGAGCAGAGAGAGGAGCTGTGGATTATTGTTATTGATTAATGCATCAGTGTTTCTTAGGGTCAAAAACACTAAACCCACAACTTAAGATGAAAGCGTTTAGTTTATTTAATAAAAGAGCACATGTTCAATGTGAAAAGTGACAGTAGTTATAGATTATTTGCAATTTGGTGCTATATATATATATATATATATATATATTTTTTTTTTTATTATATATATATATATAACACCTTGAATTTCATGTGGGGCGCGGGGCTCCGTTGGCGGGGCGCAGCGCCCCTCCAAGACAATGGTAGGGGAAACACTGGATAGTGTTTAATCAACGATAGGTTTCCCCCCCTCAAAGGTGATTGGTTCACTGCATTGCAGGTATTATTGTGATTGGCTCTTGGGCCACATCAAAATTAGACGCCTGTCATCCTCTCATACTGACACCTGACACCACACATACACACGTAGGGAGAGCCGGAGCGATTTTATCCGAGCCCAAACAACTTTGAGCGGCCAAATTACTTCAGAATTATCAGCATTCAATACTTAACAGACCTACTAAATATCAGGTTTAACTGTCAGGAGTAGTGTTGTCACGATACCAACATTTTGGTTTCGATACCAAGTCAAGAATTGCGATTCCGATTCTTTTTCTTAAAAAAAGGGAAACAGTCTTAAATGTAATTGTGCTTTATTTCACACCAGAACCATAACCATAACACAAACTTTTAAACAATGAGAACAATAAATAAAATAAAGGACAAGAATTCGTATTAAATCAAATTAATACATGTCTGACAGACAGGCCTCGTGGTGTCCGTAGGCTTGCCCTCACTGTCAGAGATATAGCTAAAATACATCAAAATGTCGCTTCTGGCGTCTTTTTTGTCAACAAGCCGAGGCGCAGCAGCAGCTGCACTCCCACTTGCAGCCATGCTTCTCGTTTTCTCACATGCTCTGGCAGCTAGCGCGTGGCCGCGTGCACGAGAGAGGGGAGGGACTTAGAGCGTGCTTGAGAGGGAGGGACTACAGGCACGGCTGCAGTGCAGGGAGTGAAAGCAGAGCGCTGAACACACACGGCTCTTATTAAAACAGCGCTTTCTCACCGGAGTACTTTCCCCCGTCACTCTTAAAGTACCGATACTAATGAAACGGAGGAATCGTAACGTTTTTAACGGCAGGGTATACCTTTCAAGTATCGGTACACCGTACAACACTAGTCAGGAGTCAGTGTCTCTCCCCCAAACTCACACATACAATTCGATATGAACTGAAGAGCCACATGAAACTAGGCAAAGAGCCGCATGCGGCTCGAGAGCCGCGGGTTGGCCACCCCTGCTTTAGAGAAATTACCCCTCAGAATTCCCTGTAAGTCTCTGGTTACCTTGGTGACATCCTCTGCTCCTTCTCTGACCTCTGATTGGCTGCTGAGGTGGGGCGTGCGTCTCCACTCTGCTCGTCAAAACACACAGAATGAGAGTGATGTTGTTTATAAAAAAAGAGCATTGTATTTTTATAAGAAATAACAAATTGATAAGTTTCAATGTATGCAACAAAAATCTATCCATATGTGGAATAAAAAAGGTAATGCCTCTTGTTTGTCAACGAGGAGGATAACGTAACAGATGATAGTGATGCGACGTGATCTAGCTAACACTAACGTTGGGAGTTAAAGAAAATGTAAGCTAGTCTAGCTAAACGTTTTATTAAATAATATAGCAAAGAAATTACTTTTACACATTCACTGTACATCTCGCTCTGAAAGTGAACTGCTCTGAATAACCGAACGTCTTCCAAAAGGGCTCTGTGATTAGGAACGGTCCAGTGTGCCAGAGTGCGCTCCTGTGCTCGTTGTGACTATTTACAAACACACTCAAGGACTACAGGATGATGTCATCAAATACACCCCAGGACTACAGGATGATGTCATCAAATACACCCCAGGACTACAGGATGATGTCATCACACACACATCAGGACTGCAGTCAGTGCTCCAGATAGCTCCACACCAAGCACCAACCTACAACTGCCTTGAGAAGAGCTTTGCCTTGCTGCTCCACTGGGCTCAGCTAGGAGCCGCTTTGTTTGGCCCACAAACTCTCTGAAGAATATAGTCAAATAAACGTTAGTCGGGTAAAAAAGTCTTGGTCGAGCAATTAGTAATTAGTCTATTAGACGAATAAACAAAAACCATCGGGGGGGGGGGGGGTGTGTGCTCATTAGGTACTTCTGTTGGTTAGGAAATCCAAAGTGTGGGATCACTAGGAGCGTGTAAAGGACTCCGAGAAGGTGACATGCAAACTCTGTAGGCAGAAATTCGCCTTCGCATTGGAGCACATCTTTGAGGGATTGATTGACACGGAGCAAGGATTCCTTTCTCGATATGAGAAAACCGGGATCGAAGGATAAAAGCAGCAGTGAGTGATAGTGAGCCAGGCAGTAGCCTAGCCTAATATTAATATAGTTGGACACAGAATATATAAATGTATACCAAAGAAAATGGGAACGTGAGACCAAAATGCATTTTTCTTGGCAGCGCAGTCCGGAGGGTTGTTTGTGGGTGCTTTGGAAATTACACATTTTCTTTCTAAATTATTTGTGGAGCTCAGTGCCTCCACAAAGTGCAATCATCTTTGAATGTTGCCCCCCAAATGTTAACTGGTTACCGTGGTGACATCCTCTGCTCCTCTTCTGACCTCTGATTGGCTGCTGTGGCGGGGGGTGCATCTATGCGTTGGTCTTCAAAACAGACCTGAAGACACAGCATTATGTCAACACACACACACCAGAACTACAGGATGAAGTTATCACACACGCACACACACACACATACCATGTATACATCACTTCAGGGGACATTACATTGACTTACATGCATTTCCTGGAGACTTATCCTAACCTTAACCATAACCAACACATGCCTAACCCTAACCCTTAACCTTACCCTAACCCCAAACCTAACCAAGTCTTCACCCTAAAACGATAGTTACGGCTGTAACTACGGTTCTATGAGTCCCGGATGACCGCCAGAGGCGGTGCTTTAAGCACTGGATATGTCCATCGCGCGCATGCGCAGCTCGAGTACCAATAACAACAAAGTCACCTGTGACCCACGTGACACCGGCTATATCAGCCGGTGTCGTCAGAGGATCTGTTCCCAGAATCTTCTCGCGAGCACACAAGAATTCTGAGTGACAGGAAACTCTGGCGGTCATCCGGGACTCATAGAACCGTAGTTACAGCCGTAACTATCGTTCTATTTCGTCCCTACTGACCTCCAGAGGCGGTGCTTTAAGCACTGGATGACTTATACCAACAATGTCATGAAGAATCCAATCCCTTGCTCACCACTGGAAACAGCGGAGCTCGGCAAAAGGACCGCGCCCAAAGAATGGGGTGTGGCGACATTGACCTGATGACAACTGGAGAATATGCCAGAAGACGCCTACGACACCGCGGCGCAGATGGTCTCCAGGGGCACCACCCTCAGGGCAGCCCAAGATGTTGAGATGCTCCTTGTAGAGTGGCATCTCAGCCCGATGGCAGGGGGCGGCCACTGGCCCCGTAAGCCTGTGAGATGGTATCGACAACCCAGTGGGGCAGCCACTGGTTAGAGGGCATAACCTCCTTTAGTGCCGCCAGGGCAAAATCAAGAGTTGCTCCTACTGCCGTATAAAGGCAGTAGCCTTGATATACGCCCTTTGGGCACCCCCAGGGCACAGCAACTTCGACGTGCCGTACTCCTGAATGTCAAAGCGTGCCAGCTGGGCAGGCTGATTGAAGTGGGTTTGTGGAAGGACCCCGGGCAGGAATGCCACATTTGCCCAAAGGGCAACGCCTGAGAGTCCCACCTCGGGCATGTATCGTTTATGGAGAGGACATGTAACTCCCCGACTCGCTTCCCTGAGGCTATGGCAAGCAGAAATGCTGCCTTCGTGGGCAGCCACCTAAGCCCCACCTGGGCCAGGGGCTCGAAGGGAGGAGATGATAGGGCATCCGGCAGCAGGGGCAGGTCCCGAGCCGGAGCCCTCGGGGTGCTAGGGGGACGCTGCCGTAAAGCCCCTCTCATAAAGAGGGACACCGACCTGTGGCACCCCACCGTGGCGCCGTCGACCCGAACATGTCGGGCAGAAATAGCAGCCACATAAATTCAGAGTGGAGTGAGAACGTCCACTATCTAGAAGGGACTGTTGTCTGTTGCTAAGGTCGCTAAGACCTCTGCAGACCACCCCTGTAATCCGGCGGCTGAGTGCGGCTGCTAGAGCGGCCCCTGGGCCTGCTGGGAGTGGGCACAGGTCTGCGAAGACCCGAGAGCTGCTGCCTGGTCTGCCTAGCTTGGGCAGCACGCTCCAGTGCCTCCAGGGCAGCTGACCCAAACAGCTCCCCTGGCTCGACTGGTACGCTACGGAGGACTCTCCTACATACCTCCGTTAGTGGTGACTGGGCCAGCCAAACCTGGCGACGAGTCTGTACCAGCGACAAGGCGTCCTCCTACAGAGATGCGTCAACCGAAGGAGGTGTGTCAGCCGAAGGAGGTGCGCCAACCGAAGGGGGGGGGGGTGCAGGCGGCCCGCTAGCAGCCCCTACACTGGGCCCAGCTGAAGGGCCAGGAGGCGACTTCATCATGCCCCTATCGGCAGCTAGCCGATCCACTTTAGAGGACAGCCTGTTTCTAGTCCTTCTATTGGGGGGAGCACCCATAGCCATCGCTCCCCCAAGTCGCCGGGAACGGCCAAATTGATCTGGAGGAGGATGTGACAAGGAGAGGTGTCTGTTGGCTGCTGCCAGACGTTCCACCTCAGTGATTCTAGCCACTCTGAGCGCCCGAGGCATGCAGCTACAGCTCATGCAGGCGTTTACCGTGAGAACCTCCCTCAGATGCTCAAATTTCGTCCCCACTGACCGCCAGAGGCGGCTGAGGCAGGAGGGGCAGCGGTCGTGGCCGTCCTCGGGCTCAAGAGAAGCCATACAGGCGCTACATGAATGAGCCATTCTGTAGGTAGCCAGATGCAGCGTAGCCGGGAGCGGGGAGCGTTGCTGCTACTCGCCGAACAGAAAGAGGGATGTAATTACAACCCACGTTACCGGCAGAGGGAGCGGGAGCGAGAGCACTGCCTTCACCTGGCTGGATTAATAAACACGGCAGTTCAGCGTCTACCAGGAGCGGGGGGCGAGAACACTGCCTTCACTGGTTGAGTTAGAGACGAATGCCAGATGCAGCGTAACCGGGAGCGGGTGCGGGAACACAGCCTTCACCAGCTACCTGCTTAACGGAAAAACAAGGCAGTTCCGCGTCTACCAGGAGCAGGGGCGAAAACACTGCCTTCACTGGTTGAGTTAGAGACGAATGCCAGATGCAGCATAACCGGGAGCGGGTGCGGGAACACAGCCTTCACCGGCTACCTGATTAACGGAAAAACGAGGCAGTTCATCGTCTACCAGGAGCGGGGAGCGAGAACATTGCCTTCACTGGTTGAGTTAGAGACGAATGCCAGATGCAGCGTAACCGGGAGCGGGAACACAGCCTTCACCAGCTACCTGCTGAACGGGAAGAGTAGAGCGGTGCTGCTACTCGCCGAACAGACAAAGGGATGTAGCTACATCCGCATTACCGGCAGAGGGAGCGGGAGCGAGAGCACTGCCTTCACCTAGCTGGGTAAAATAAAGAAGCTTAACAGAACACGCAAGACGTTAGCCGGGCGGCTGCTGCTAACGATCAAGCGAGATCAAGTCAAATAACACACATGTTTAAGACCAGATAACTAGCTTCTAAAGAAGAGAACAGCACAGAGCCGTAGTTACAGCAGTAACCATGGCCAGTGCTCACACGGCATAACCGTAGTTACAGTAGTAACTATGGCCAGTACTTACACGGCTTAGAACCGTAGTTACAGTCGTAACTATGGCCATAACTTACACAGCATAGAGCCGTAGTTACAGTAGTAACTCTGGCCAGTACTTGCACGGCTTGGAACCGTAGTTACAGTAGTAACTATGGCCAGTACTTACATGGCTTAGAACCGTAGTTACAGTAGTAACTATGGCCAGTACTTACACAGCATAGAGCCGTAGTTACGGTATTGACTATGGCCAGTACTTACACGGCTTGGAACCGTAGTTACAGTAGTAACTATGGCCAGTACTTACGGCTCAGGACCGTAGTTACAGTAGTAACTATGGCCAGTACTTACGGCTTAGAACCTTAGTTACAGTAGTAACTATGGCCAGTACTTACACCGCCTAGAGCCGTAGTTACGGTATTGACTATGGCCCGTACTTACGCGGCTTGGAACCGTAGTTACAGTAGTAACTGTGGCTGGTGCCTAAAAGTGTCAGCCAAACGGCTGCACACTAGATAATATAATATTGGGAGGATGAAATCCTCTTTAATGGCCACACATGCAGAGCACACAGCACACACAGTGAAGATTGTTCTCTGCATATCGTCCTAGTGCTAGGAGTCTAGTACTAGGAGCAGTAAATACAACGATATAGCGCTACTGCAACCATACCATGCGTTTACCGGGAGCGAGAGCACTGCCCTCACCGGCTGAGTTAAACAATGAAGCTTAACAGTACATGCAAGGTGTTAGCCAAGCGGCTGCTGCTAACAATCAAGCAACCAAGTCAGAACACAATGTTAAGACCAGATAATTAGCTTCTAAGAAAGAGAAGAGCCCGCATAGAACCGTAGGCCATGGTTACAGTAGTAACCGCACATGCAGAGCACACAGCACCCGCAGTGAAGATGTTCTCTGCATATCATCCTAGTGCTAGGAGTCTAGTACTAGGAGCAGACAGTACTACAACGATATAGCGCTACTGCAATCAAACCCTATGTTACCGGGAGCGGGAGCACTGCCCTCACCGGCTGAGTTAAATAATTAAGCTTAACAGCAAGGTGTTAGCCAAGCGGCTGCTGCTAACAATCAAGCGACCAAGTCAGAACACAAAGATTAAGACCAGATAATTAGCTTCTATGAAATAGAAAGTACTTACCTTACTCTCTGCATCTAAACGAAAAACGGGTTTAAAATATGACACTCTGGGCTTTCCATACTAAACTGAATGAGGGACGCAGCCAAAGCTGGGACTCAAATGCTAATGATAGCTCGGGCACAACGCCACAAGCAGAACTTTCAAAAGAGCATAAGGGCAACTTTATGGGAGAGGAAGCGGGAACACTGTCGTCACCAGAAAGTCTAAGCCAAACAAAAAATAAGACGGCAATCAGGACAACTTTGCTGGGAGAGGGTGCGGGACACAGCCATCATCAGCAACAAGCTGACACAAACCTGTCTGTGGAGGCTCTGCACAGCCGGCCACAGCTCCTGGAGGACGCGTTAACGACCCGTAGCTCCGACTGTCAGTCGCGAAGCTGCACGCGGCCAGCTGCTTGCAGAGAAATCCCTCAGATCAAACGTTCAAACCTGAACGCTGTAGGCTACAAAAATGTAGCCACGGTACCCTAGAAGATGAAAGGAACAGATCCTCTGACGACACCGGCTGATATAGCCGGTGTCACGTGGGTCACAGGTGACTTTATTGTTATTGGTACTCGAGCTGCGCATGCGCGCAATGGACATATCCAGTGCTTAAAGCACCGCCTCTGGCGGTCAGTAGGGACGAAATAGAACTAATGATTCCCCTCATGGGGACCTCCAATTTGTCCCCATAAGGGAGGCGAGTCCCCACACGTGACTGTGTAAACAGATTTAGGTACCCACAAGTATAGTAATGCTAGGCCACACACACCCACCCACCCACCACACACACACACACACACACACACACACACACACACACACACACACAACACACACACACACACACACACACACACACACACACACACACACACACACACACACACACACACCACACACACACACACACACACACACACACACACCACACACACACACACACACACACACACACACACACACACACCCACACACACCACACACACACCACACACACACACACACACACACACACACACACACACACACACACACACACACACACACACACACACACACCACACACACACACACACACACACACACACACACACACACCACACACACACACACACCACACACACACACACACACACACACACACACACACACACACACACACACACACACACACACACACACACACCTGTATGTTGCCCTTTCTTCCTGCTTGTTTTTTGAGGGATTTGTCACTTTGCTGACTCGGCCTCCGGTGTGTGTGGCTGGTCTTTGGGGCGGGGCTGAGTGTGACGGACAGGTCGAGCTCAGGGCAGCGAGTCAGAGGGAAGGAGTAGGGGAGGGGTTGGGGGAGAGGGAGGGGGGAGGAGGGAGTAGAGTTGGAGGAACTCATCCTGACAGGAAACATGAAGCGAGACATTGGTTTTCATTGAAATGCTTCTTTAAAAAACATGTTTGTGATGTTAACTCTCACAACTTCATAAATACATTTACAAATACATTTGGTCACGGACAAAATAGGACATCATAAGACTGCAAGACACACTCCAAACATTGTATTGTATTTTCTTGGTATATAAAATGACATATTGTATTACAGAGTCTCTAGTATCTGAGATTGTAAGTGCTGTGCTATACTATATATATATATATATATACACGCTGTATTTTATTAGCTAAGCTGCTTAGCTACTTAGCTAATAAAAGTAACTCATCATATATTAGTTGATGTATATTTTTTGTGGGGGATTTTAGCCTTTGCAGACCATTTACATGCACCAAAAAACGATATATACACACACTAAAAAGGAGAGGGAAAACCGAAAGAAGCATAAAAGGCCTCTTTCAATAGGGGCAGTTGAGTAAATAGCACTTGAATAAATGTAGCTACTATCTAAGTACATTTACTCAAATAAAAAATTAGAGGTACTTAAAGGTGACCTATCATGCTATATTTGAACAATATATTGTAGGGCCATACCTATATAAAGTATATAAATATAGTTTTTTTTTCAAAATACCAGAAGAGGGGGAGGAAAAGAGAGACTCCGTCCTCCGTGTTTTATTCTTATTTATGATTATACAGAGTCATTATTCATTTGTTTTAAAGCTCAATAAATAACAAAGAAGACCTTTGACCGGCACTTTTCTAATTTTGTCCGGAAGATTTAAACTTTAACGGACATGTTGACCGGCGAAAAAAAATCGAACTGAAACTCTGCCGCACGGTCCCCTCGTTCCTTGGAAGAGGCGGAGAGGTGGGTGTTTGTCATCTGCTGGTGGACTAACCGGAGAGAATTACAGTGCTTGCCTCGACGGGGAGGGATTGCATTGAATTACAGGAGCAAACCAAGCCCCCAGGAAGTGCGCCGGACTCTGATGAGGATATTCGTTGTGGCCAAACGGCGGTACTACACTTTCTTTAGGTTGCTGGGCCCGGAAACACTTTTTCCCATTGACTAACATTGGGAAAGAGTGGTCTGTAAATCATTGGATAATTTTGTTGCCTCTTTTGAATGACAAATACACACTACCGTCGCCTGCTGGTAAGGAGAGTTATTGCCACTCACGCATGCGCAGTTCGTACGTGCTCGGCTGAAGTCTTTGCGGTGTGTTCCAGTGCGACACATGGCCAAGACGCAGGAGAACACAGCGACGCAACAGTTGGCGTCGCCGTCGGCGAATTCTCTGGTGACTGCTTGGTGTGTCAGGGCCTTAACCCACGGGACCGCGCCGCCCGGCACATTCATGTTACGTGTTCTGACTGTAACAGTTTGGAGGATTTAGCAGCCTGGTATATTACAGTTTTAGCGGCATATATATATATATATATATATACATATATATATATATATATATATATATACATATGGTTGGTATTTAACAACAAGGGGTGTTATAGTCTGTGTTGTAGTGTGTGATATTGGTATTTATGGCAACATTTTACACCTTTCCTTAAAGTATTATACGTTTTTGTTACTTGTGGGGTACTTAACATGAATAGTCACAGTTACTATCCTTTTACTCCATCACATTTCAAAGATAAATAGGCTATTGTTATTTTAACTCCAGATAAGATTTAACTCACAATTGATCATAACAGGCTTCAAATACATACATATTTATACCAAGTGGTTTCATGTACAACCCACACTAAATGTTGCTCTGTTGCTTGGATATCACTAGATCCTGTTATCAGCGTAATATAAAAGTACATAACGATTGATGTGTAACTTAGCATAATTACTAGCTAGCCGCTAGCTGCTAACTGCCGCGGCCGCCTCGTTAATATCAAATCCATCATAAGAAATCCAGTACCATGCTGTCATGAACGTCATGAACGTGCTGTTACGTGTACGCAAATTGACGTGCTTAATGTGAACGAGCCTTTTGGGGGCGTGGTTAAAGTTGCGCATGCTCTATGTGCGCACATACGGGTACTTCTCAGGCATGACGGGTAATCTGTGATGTTTCGCTCTCTCAAAAGTTGGCCCATTTTATTATCATGCGCCAATGAGCAACTCTCATAGGAATTAATGAGGCGCCGCCTCCCACGCTGTATCCAGTTCTTATTATACATCCATGGAGCAAACGCTTGCCTCGGGGAGGGAGAAAAAGAGCCACAGCGGAGAATAAACAGAAGGGCAACCATGGCAACCATGCGCGGGAAGTCTTCTTCGCTGCTTTTGTGGCAGACTACAGCGCCACTTACAGGCCTGGCATATGTACTACAGCGTCTCCAGCGCTTTCGAGCGGCAATGGCTGGCGGTGGCCCAACCCCACATTCCCCTGATAGGTGGAGAGTTGGCCATATAGGCGGAGCACCACTTCTGTGACGTAGAGAATAATTCAAATCTGGATCAGTCTGTATCAGATCCGTTACAGCCCCTTTTTTTTTTTAGATTTGGGTATAGAGGAAAAGAGAGAGGGTTGTGTTTTCTGACACTTGGTGAGTTCCCTGGAACACCGGGGACTAGGGATGGGTATCGTTTGAAATGTATCGATTCCGATTCCGGTTCTGCTTATCGATTCCGGTTCTTATCGATTCCCCGTTTCTATTCCAAAATTGTAAAAGAAAGAGGTCAAACGTTTAGATAACAAAAATATCTTTATTCTTTTAAGCTTTAACTGAAATTGTTACAAATAAAAAATATACATGCAATACAAATGTATTGCACAATAGCTGTGCTTTATTTTAACTGAGCTATGCCTGTGGCAAGCTATTAACAGGCATTACACTGTGCCTTGTCTTTTTCTTTTTTAGTGTAGTGGAGCATCACTTCAGAGCGTTTACCGCGACCCATCTTTGAACTGTCTACGGGAGGGCGGGGGGAGCCTCGCTGCGGGGCAACTGTGGACCTCTGTCGCCTGTCAGCGCAACTTACATGATGCCGTTTAAAAAATGTAAGAGCGGTGCCGGCCGTCAACGTACCGAGCCGGCCGTCAATGGCCGTCAACGTACCGAGCCGGCCGTCAACGGCCCGCTGACGACCGGCCGTTCTGTGATTCTCCAGGTCCGCCCTGTATTCCACCGCGGTGCAGACGGACCCGCTGGAATACAGGGTCTACCGCGTTTAGGAACCGTAAAGCAGAACCAAAATTGTGTATTTTGTATGGGTACCCGGTACCCAACATTTTCTTATCGGTTCTCATCTGGAACCGAGTTTCGGTTCCCAACCCTAGTTATAAACATCAAAGATGTAGTTATGATACTGCATACTAGGGCTGTACCGCATATTCGACTATTCGTTCGTTGGCCAACTATTCGGGTTTCAATTTCATTATTCGGATATTCGTTTTTTTATTTTTGTTCAAAAAAATATTTTTTTTCCCCTAAATGTATGCTATCAATAAAGGCGAATTGCCATATTCTTATACTATATTTATACTTTTGAATTGCACTGTTAAACTGCGGAAATATATACAATCTCAGCCTGTGCTCCTGACATCGCGTTCACTCACAGTCACGAACGCAAACGGCACGCTTCACCTCGCTTCACACACCTGAACACAAAATGCCGAAGACTTCAGCTGTGTGGGACCATTTTAAATTGGACGACGGTAAGAAGGTGTGCCAAGGTGTGCCTTGGTGTGCACACCTTGGTGTGCAAGGTGTGCCAAATATGTGACAAGAAACTGGCCTACCACGGTGGCACAACAACTCTGAAAAGTCACCAGATGCTGTAAGTACTAGCCTAGCTTAGCTTAGCTGTTGTCAAGTTGCCATGAAGCTGCTTTATCCGCCGTTTAAACAGTAACGTTACACATGATAAAATCGTGCACTTACTTTGCTTGGAAAATAGTTGCAAGCAATCAACCGAATTGTTTTTTTATATTAGTTTTTCAATTTAATCCGAATAGTGAAAATAATAGGAGCAATGTGGGAACATCTGGGGCTAAGGCAATTATTGGCATACAGTTTAAACATTTATTTTTTGTTCTTCATTTATTTAAATACTGTTTACTGTATCGGTAACAAGTGTTACACTGTTAGGCCTACTGTTACGGCTATGTTATTAAAAGTATTGTTGTTATAACAGAAATATGTGTTTTGTATCTTCAGGTTGTAAAACGTTATAGACGGAATTTGGAACCAGATTTGGTCCCCGGGCGCTGCGCTGCGGCTGGGTTAAATGCAGAGGACACATTTAGTTTTAATGTATGCGAGTACTGAGACAATAAATAAATATAAATCGTAATAGTATGCTCTTTCTGCTTAACAGCGTGTTGTCAGGTGTCTCGGAGCGTGTTATGAAAAAATGTTTAAAAAAAAATAATTATTAAGAAAAATAAAAAATCTCTCTGCACCGAATATTCGCTGTTGATTACTACCGAATATCCGGAGCCCGAAAAATGGTATTCGGGACAGCCCTACTGCATACTTATCATTATAATCATGAACTTTTTTTTTTCAACATGTCTTGTTGTCTTCTGTATCATAGGGTGGTGTAGTGGGGATTTTTTTTACTGGGGGGATGCTATTTTAATTAGGTCATCCCAAACAATGCCACGCAAGTGCGCAAGCGCACAGTGCACTCACAAAACGGGCAGACAGGTCCACATCATCATCATCAGCTTTATTTAAAGAGACTCTTGGTCCATTATTAAAAGACATACAACACTCAAATATAAATAAAAAAAGGCAGTTATACAGTTTAGCTTCTAACCAGGAGTGCAACAAGCAGTAAAGTGAAAAGTAATGTACACAATTTACAGAATAAAATATAGAATGAATTGAATGATGAATAAACAGTGAGGAGTATGAATACACTAGATATCAGCCTGTGAGCAGTATGAACAGTGTGTATGAATATGCTAAGATATATAAATTATGAAAACGGTAATCAGTGCAAGTATGGTATAACATAGATATTAATTTCATGATGATAAACATTGTGGAACAATGATGAAAAATGTGAATGGAAGTGGCGACGTAAAACTGACACAAAACAATAACAAACTTTTGCCGAGCCAATTGGAGAGTTTCATCAGCAGCACGGGGTAAAAACCACCAATGAGCGCTCAGCTCGAGATACCAGCGAGTCGTTTCCCATCAAGCATTTCGCTTCCGCAGCCCGTGGAGAGGAACTGCGCCGCCTCGCCGTGCCTCGCTCTCAAGCAGTGTGCGAAAAAGTACACGTCCCACCGTCCGGGACGTGTTATTTACAATATCGGACAAGTAGATCTTTCAATTGACTTGTCCGGCGGACAAGTGACGTTTTTCGCCCTGATTTATTGACAAATTATTGATCAATTCAGTTTACAAAAGGCAGAACTCATTCGCAAATTGTACGTGTCCGCCATTGTTCGTTTAGAAATGTTAGTTTCGGTTCTGCTTGTCGATTCCTAAGGAAATGCATCTCGCCGCTTTCTGTACAGTTAGATGGGGGCGGGGCGGGGCGGGGCGGGAAGGAGCGGAAAGTGTAGCACAGTGGCAGGGTTGGGAAGCAAAACTTGGTTCCGAGTAGGAACAAATAACCATTCTCCAGTACCGGGATTAATAAGAGTTGTGAGGACAGGAGGTGAGGCCGAGCCCCGCGGACTGCAGCTCTCTCTATGCTCCGTATCAGCTGATCGCTGCACGGTGCAGCTCAGCGTCTCTCTCTCTCTTTCTACACACAGCAGATCCGCTGCCCGTTTAACAGCCTCATCTTTGTCAAACTTTCTTATGTTCTTTCCCTAACACGTAATGAAGGTTATTAAGCGTTTTAGCTCCTGTGTTGTTAATATTGACCGCCATTTCCTTTATGAAGTGAAGCAGCCTCCCTGTCTGTGTCCTCGCGCTGTCCTCACATCCCCGGACCTCCAGACTCGGAGGAGCACAGGGATGTCAGTATTGTTTATGAAGCAGGGTATAGAAAGTAGCTACATTATTGAAATGAAAATACTATTTATTTACTTTTACAAACAGTGAGCAGCTGGGCAGCTGCAGCATGTGTATTGCAGGACATGTGTAAGCGTGCAAGCGCTAGGCCTATAGGCTATAAATATAATGTATTATTATTATTAGGCCTATGTGTTGGACATGTGTGGTTGGACTGTGTCTCACAGGCAGGTTGCAGTGTAACATCAGAGGAGACTGGGCCAATTGTACATTCTCAAACTGCACCACTTAGAACTAACTAAACAATGCAGAGATTATTTTTATTGTATTCAATAACCGTAAGAAATTAAACAGTATGAAGTGATTTGTAAATAGGAATACGGATTTGACTTAATGTTTTCATAAATATATTTTTCTCCCAGTTTATCATGGGACTTATTTTTACCCTCTCAAAGAACCGGAATCGAGAACCAAAAATAACCGGAATCGAAAAGCAGAACCGGAATCGTTCAAATCCAAACGATACCCAACCCTATGTGTGATGCAGTCAAATCTTACCGCTCACTTACGTTAGCGGTGTCGTAAAAACCGTGGGAAAATGTAAAATACGATGGCGAAGAAGAAGATTCCAGTGGCCCCAATTTTTTTCCATTCTGGACAAGTGAAAAATGTATTCGGACAAGTAAATTGCCAAACTCACTTGTCCATAGACAAGTACTCACTAAAAACTTTTTCTCACACTGTCAAGGCTGCGGGCGTCTTTGTCCCGTGAGATTTCAACGTCTCATGTAGGCGAGCCTCCAGAGCAAGTCGGACAAAATGACTAACCATCATGCAACGCACTGGCAAGACGTTGATCGCAACTGCGCAGGTCTCGCTTGTCTCAAACAAGCCTAGTTTTTGTCGAAAGAACCGGAAGAAGTTTACTTCCGGGTTTTAGGACGCGTCAATGTGGCACTCTATTGTTATTGAAGTGGAAAGCTGTGTAGATACGGGCCCTTTCTCATTTCATCAAATCCCCCTCCTCGACTCCTCGGTCCTCCGGTAGTGACCCGGAAATGAATTTCAGCGCGCCATGTTGAAGGACATCTCATTTCTCTAAATGCACTTCGAGCACCGAGGATCGAGCGTCGAGGAGGCTCTCTGGAGGAGCTATAACCGAGGATACACTGATGGGTCCTCCACGGCTCCTTCGTGGATGCATCTCCGGGAACAGAGATGTTTCAAAGAGTCTTGACGCACGGTGATATATATCACTCAGTATAACAGGCCTACTCTTTTGATTTGCTTTAGTTTAGTAGATATCTACAAAGAGTCGATATTTTTCTAAAACCATTTAGTGCTTCACATAATAAAATACACAACGGCTGTAGCCTGTTTTAGGAACTGTATGTGCGTGTGTTTGTGGTGTAGGTGTGTGTGGTACAGTGTGTGCGTAGATGCAGCAGACAGACAGGTCTCAGTTGGTTTGGTGTTCTCTGCTTACTTTTAATACTTGTAAATAAAACTTTTGGCCCGTAATTTATTTTCCTCATTGTAGCGACCAGAGAGGGGAGAGGGTTACGTTATTATGAGAGTGCTCTGTTTGATTCTGAAATTGTATATATATATATATATGTGTGTGTGTGTGTGTGTGTGTGTGTGTGTGTCCGCATCTGTAGCCTGTTATTGTCTCATTATACCGCACTGTGAATGAATTAAAAGTAAATATATAAGTCGTCATGAACACATCATGTGCACCAGACAGAGGGCTGCTGTGCCTCCATGGATGTATAATAAGAACTGGATACAGCGTGGGAGGCGGGGCCTCATTCATTCCTATGAGAGTTGATCATTAGCGCATGATGATAAAATGGCCCAACTTTTGAGAGAGCGAAACGTCACAGATTACCCGGCATGCCTGAGAAGTACCCGTATGTGCGCTCATAGCGCATGCGCAACTTTAACCAAAATGCTTGTTCACATCAAGCACGTCAATTTGCGTACACGTAACACGTTCATGACAGCATGGTAATGATTTGTTATTATGATGGATTTTATATTAACGAGGCGGCAGTTAGCAGCTAGCGGCTAGCTAGTCATTATGCTAATGTGCACATCAATCATTATGTACTTATATTACGCTGTAACAGGATCTAGTGATATCCAAGCAACAGAGCTTCATTTAGCATGAAATAATTATTGCACTGTGTATATATATATATATATATATATATATATATATATATATTAGGGCCGGGACTTTAACGCGTTAATTAAGATTAATTAATTACACAAAAATTAACGCGTTAAAAAAATTAACGCATTTTAATCGCACTTATTTTTGCACCGTGGAACGTTTCTCACTGGATGAGTTTCAGGCGTACCGATTATACTGGAGCACCAACTAACGTTCATGACTTCAGACAACAACAAACCACAGTGAACAACAGTGGGAAATGTTGTTTTAAAAAACGGACGGATGGAAGCGTCGATAAGAGCACGGTTGTGTGCAAATTATGCAAAAAGGAATTCGCATATCACCGCAGCACATCAAGCCTCAAGTATCACCTCAATGCAAAACATATAGCAGCTAGCGTGGAAGCTAGCGTGGACGTTAGCCTCTTTTATCGCGTTCACACCAAAAAGAGCCGGTACTAAAATTAGTTAATGAGAACCTTTTTACCCCCACGAAAGTCCCTGCTAGAGAGCAGAGAGCTGCTAGAGAGCAGGGACTTTCGTACGGCTCTCTTGTGAGAAAAGAGCTATATTTCTGATTGGCTGGGCGGATTGCAAACCACGCCCCGTAAAACTCCCAAAAAGTTTTGTGAAGCCGCCATTTTATTATCCTCGCATTAGCATTATTAGCATTAGCCCAGCGCAGAAACGCAGAGAGACTAACTTATGGCAACACAAAATAAAACATGGGAGCGGTGGAGATGAGGAGGTGTCGGCGTTCTGGCGATTTACTCGGAAGGCTTCAGTAGAAGCTGCTGGGACTCCCAGCAGCTTCTACTGAAGCCAGTCCCCAACTCCGGGGACTTCCGGCCGGGGACTTTGGGCGGCAGTATACGCCGTGAAGTGGTTTGCGGCCTGCCAGTAAACCCAAAGCAGAAGAAGAATAAGTGACGTCAGCGGCTTCATTTGCCTAATCCACCCCCAGGTTCAAAGAGTTCTCATGAACTAAGTTCTCATGAACCTTTGTGGGAAAAGTACTGCGGTGTGAATGCGCCTAATGGTATACTAAAATCCATGTGAAAAAAAATTGCTTCTCACTGTTCTTAGGTCAAATATACTTGTGTATATATGCGATTAAAAATGCGATTAATTTCGATTAATTAATTACAAAGCCTCTAATTAATTAGATTAATTTTTTTAATCGAGTCCCGGCCCTAATATATATATATATATATATACAGTGGTGTAGTGGGCGTTGGACGCGGGGGTACGCCGTACCCCCACTTATTTGGAGCATGATCTTTTTTTTAAGTCTAATAAATATAAAATCATTGCCAGTGTTATCAGTTGCAAGTGTGTATTTGTTGTAATAATGACGAAAACACAATACATTTCACAGTAATTATAATAAAAAATAAAAATAATTTCCTTAAAAAAGTATGATTCATCATCACGCTCGTGACCCCGCGGTCACTGACACACCCACGGCGAGCCAGCTCGCCGCGCCCGCCGATTTTGCGGCAGCTCTTTCCCTCAAGAACACTAACGAAAAAGCTCTATAATGGCAGGCTAACATGTTTTACTTGACTTATTTTCTAAAAAGAATATAATTCACAAGAAGAAAGAGGCTAGCAGCAACGAAGCTACAAGTGAAGCTGCTAGTAATACATCATCAGAAGAGCCGCCTAAAGACGTGGATAATGCTAGCTAACGTGCACGTTAGCTGCGCTAGCAATGTTCCCCTGGTTATCTCAAGCTCACCTTTCCCAGAGGTATGGACGGAGGAGATGTGGCGGAGGAAACAAGAGGAATACCCGTGGATAGACTGCAAAGCTGGGAAACTGGGCTGCAAAGTTTGTTCATCCATTTTGGATTTATCAGTCTTCAAAACCCAAGGTGTGTGTGTGCGTGTGTGTGTGTGTGTGTGTGTGTGTGTGTGTGTGTGTGTGTGTGTGAAAAGCAGCGCTGTCTGCTTATTTGCAATGTAGGCTAGGCCTAATCAGAATAATGTCAAGTCCAGATTCAATGTTGTTTGTACAGCCCATGTAGTATGATAATGAATTATAGCAAACATGTGCAATATATCCATTATTACAGCTCTGTGGGATGGCAGTAAGACGATATGGGTCCGTTCTTATTGTGCATCCATGGGTAAAGATAAACGCAACTCACATTGGTTTCTCAAACAGCATCTCTGTAAACCAGTGCTTCTCAAACTTTTTTCAGTAATGTACCCCCTTTGAAACATTTTCTCAGCCAAGTACCCCCTGACCGATCCCGAACATTTTTGATCGAAAAAGCCTATATGAATAATTACAATATAGTGATGTTCCCTCAGTGTGTGATGTATTAACTCCTTCGTGGTATGCATTACAACAAACTAAGGATATTTTCATTTTATGCATGAAAAAAAATAACATAACACAGTTTTTCAATTTAAGTAATATGTTATTGTGAAAAACTATAAAATACAATACACACATTTGACATGTTTATATGAGGACCCCCTTGGTGGTTCTAGGAATGTTTTATATAAAATAGTGTTTTCTATTTAACTTATTTCACTAAGATTTTTTTTTTTAATTAACCTTTTTTTTTTTTTAATCTCACGTACCCCCTGCAGTACCGCAACGTACCCCCAGAGGTCCGCGTACCCCCATTTGAGAATCACTGCTGTAAACTACGTGTATTGTATTCACTGAATTTCACTCTCTGCCTTTAACGGCTCGTTGTAGCCATAGACCAGGGGTGCCCAACCTTTTTTGAACCGAGAGCTACTTTTAAAGTTGCCAGTCTGCCGAGATCTACCAGTCCAAATAGAGAGGCGTAGCCATTACTGACAGCCTCCTACCAGGTAAATACACACTTCTACTTGTATAAAACTGACCTTCATACGATTAATACTTCATAAAATAATGCAGATTCTTTATCTTACCTCTTTCTAATCTACACACATACAAGTATTTAACTGAAGTTACACAACAGTGTTGTTGATACAGAGTTGGAGTTTATTCACACGTCACACAGTGGGTAATGTTTTCAAGAAACATTGAACAGTGCTGCCACATATGACACAGGAACAAAAGAAAATACTCTGAACCCTTTCTTTGCCATTATATACAAATAGTGTTGCTACAAAAGTATAAATTAGGCTTACTAATAAGACAACTCAGATCTGAAGCTACACAGGAATCTGCTGCCAAAGTGCAATAAAAAAGACAAAATTAATAGAATCAAACCCTTTTTTTGTTGCATTTTAGTAGATTATAAAAAGAAATGCCTTTAAAATAGGATGCAAGCAACACTAGTTTCTTAACCTGAATTGATAATAGACTATACTCAATTTAAGTTTGCATTCTTATACCATTTTGTACAATAATTATAATGAATAAGTTCAAACAAACTAAAACTTACAGCTGATTAATAACGGTATCTAACTTGAGTTTTTATTATATCAAAAACCTGTTGAAATGCTACTGTTATGTTTACTGTCCACCAAAAGCGCATCGGCAGCCTCCATGAAAGCTTCTTTCACAACTTCGCCGTCTTTGAAAGACTTCATGTGTTTCGCAAGAACGTGACTGACACGATAAGATGCTATGGTAGCAGCCTTGCTCTTGTTGTTGGGCCTGGTGAAAATGGACTGCTGTGCATTTAGCTGTCCTTTCAGGCCCCTCCCCTTTTGGGAGCGTAGGGCAGAATCCGGAGGGAATTCCGTCTCGTAGCGTTTGTGCACTGTTTTGAAATGCCGCTCCTAAATTACCCTTCTTCGATAAAGCCACGCTCGCATTGCAGATGGACTTTGAATTGGAATAAATACAAAAATAATCATCCTCCCACTCGGAGTTAAAATTATATATATGTTTTGCTTCTGCCATAATTGCGGTCTTGTTTGTGTGCGGACTGTCACTCCTGTTGACACGGACAACGTTAGCTAATTAGTACACTGCCCACTAGCCACGCCCCGACACATGGGGTCACGCCGGCCAATCACAAAGCTTTGATGCGTTCAAGTGCATTATTCTGGCACAGGAAGATTATGTTATAGGACATTAACGATAAAACAGAATATTGTTGTTCTATTTTTAGACACATCTCGCGATCGACTGGGAATCTCCCCGCGATCGACCGCTCGATCACAATCGACTGGTTGGGCACCCATGCCATAGACTGTATATATAAATGGACGTAGGGTCCGTGACGTCACCCATAGGATTCTGCAGAGTTGCCGTGAAGCCCTTAGTAGGCGGAGTCGGTCACTAACGGCTCAACAGTGACGTCAGAGTTCAACTCCCGCCTTCTCCAGCCTGCTCCAAATAAGGGCAAAGAGGCGGAGCCAAGGCGGGACCTCCTGCCACCGAGTTGGAAGTTCCAGAGCTAGCTGAAGCTACCAAGCTAAGCTAACATGCTCCCCATCTGCACACTGCCCTGGCATTTTACGTTTCTAAGGTAAGCGGACATGAAACTATTCAGCAAAACTATAAATAATAATCTAAGTTATTGAGTTTTTAGCATAATACTTCAGAATCTTAAAACCCCTTAACGTTTGTATGCAATTGTGCTAAATTCAACACTGGAATCAAGCAAATATTAATATGTTTGCATGACATTAGTTATTTATATTTTGATATCACTTAACTATACGTTTAATACATTTAAGTCAAGCTAAGGTACATGTGATGGTAGCTAGTTAGTGCTCTTAGCTGTGAGGCCTCCTCCAAACAGCATAATAACCTGACTGTATAATTCAAACTAAGTACCAGTTCTAGATCCTTGACTTTAGACAAACAATTCAAAAGACAACATGTATTTAAAGACCAATCTTTATTTGAAGGTGCCTCTTAACCTGAGATATTAGTTATACAGTAATAGTATTGACAATCTAAAAAAACTGAGCAACTCAACAGTCAACTTTGTGTTTCTTATTGTCTAAAGCATTTATTATTTTCATTTTCCCCCTCTCATATTCAGTGTGGACGGATTGAGACAGCGTGGTGTCCAGAGAGCTGCAGAGACTTCAGGGTAGGGCTGGGCGATTTGGCCTAAAAATAAAATCGCGATTTTTTTTCTAACTAATGGACAATTTTCGATTTAAACCTCAATTTTTTTCTGTTTTTTTTTTTCTGACAGCTCAGCTTCAATTTTGTCCTGCTCTGACTGGGAGGTAGACAACACTGTCAGTAGTGATGTGTGGGTCGCGAACGAGCCGGCTCTTTTAAGTGAACGACGGGAGCCGGCTCTCAACCGCGAACGAGCCGTTTTTTTGTTTTTTTTGCGGAGGGATCTAGATCGGCATGAAGGCACATTTTGCAATTTGCACATCATCCCGCTTATTACACATGGCCACATTCTCAACAAAGTAACGACATGACTCCCAATATTAATTGAAATGCTTTTATGGATTTAGAAAATGATTTTATTGACTAAAAAAATAGTTTTATGTATTGATTTAAATTGACAAGCATCCGCTGAGAAAAGTAGTCCGTTGTTACCGTTTGAACTAACGTAGCAACGGCAGGAACTGCTTCAATAGTGTTTTTGAGGAGCTTTTTGATTACAGATTTGAAAACATCGTTGCTTGCTTTAAAAGTAGCACACTTCATGATGTCAGACCTTGGGAAGTATCTAGATATCCCTGCCTTAATGCCAAAGTAACTGCCAACTGAATATGTGTCGCCGTTTGATGTCTATGTCTGGACCGCTGCGTAAAAAGGAGGGTCTCTGCCCCATTACTTCTCTTCTTACTTCTATAAGAATAAAACACGGAGGACGGAGATCTCTTTTCCTCCCCCTCTACAGACCGCCCAGCAGCTGATCTCAGAGCACGCTCCCCTCTCCTGCAGGGGGGCGTGGTCAGCTGCAGCTCACAGAATCAGCCCCTGCAAAAACAGCGCTGGAAAAAGCAAATGGAGCGAAATGAGGCATGGCTAAAATGCAAGATATTTTTGGTATTTTGAAAAAAAAAAAATATTTATATACTTTATATAGGTCGATACAGTAGCCCCTTTTTTTTAAAATAGTTTGTATAGGTGTTGCTATCTGTTTTGTGTAGCGTGGTTCTACAAGCAAGTCAATGCATTCATTGGGTGGTATCAGAGATTTACACGGGTCTGTAAATGCAATGAAAACAATTGGCCACAGCAAATCATTTATATTAAACTTTATTTACTTTATTTACTCTTGAATACTTCAGTACAAAGGATGTATTGAATAATTTAAGTGATATATGTGTACACATATATGTGCCAGCACGAATATTTTCCATGCCCCCAGGAAGTGCGCCGGACTCAGATGAAAATATTCGTGCTGGCCAAACGGCGGTACTACACTTCCGTTTGGTTGCCAGGCCCGGAAACACTTTTTCCCATTGACTTACATGGGGAAAGAGTGGTCTGTAACTCGTTGGATAATTTTTTTTAAACTAAATAAACTACCCAGTATGAACACTTGTATAGCCCTTATTAAAAACATTCATTCCTCAAGTTGTAAAAATGTGCTAATAACGTTATTCTGAGAGTTATTTCCCTCTGCATTATGAACGTGCATCTAACCCACGGGACCGCGCCGCCCGGCACGTTCATGTTACGTGTCCCGACCAATCAGAGCACACTGTGCTCACAGGGAGGGTGGGGCTGGAGCTATTGGAGCTACAACGAGCCGTTAAAGGCAGAGAGTGAAATTCAGTGAATACACGTAGTTTACAGAGATGCTGTATGAGAAACCAATGTGAGTTGCGTTTATCTTTACCCATGGATGCACAATAAGAACGGACCCATATCGTCTTACTGCCATCCCACGGAGCTGTAATAATGGATATATTGCACTTGTTTGCTATAATTCATTATCATACTACATGGGCTGTATGATTAAATCTTGTACCGTAAATGTTGTATTAAATAAAGTTAATATTACCGACATTATTAACGTCCCTGTAGCTTCGTATTGCACTAAGAAGCTTATTGCACTGTATATAAATAGGCTATATATAAATATATATATATATATACAGTGCAATAATTATTTCATGCTAAATGAAGCTCTGTTGGATATCACTAGATCCTGTTACAGCGTAATATAAGTACATAACGATTGATGTGTACATTAGCATCATTACTAGCTAGCCGCTAGCTGCTAACTGCCGCCTCGTTCATATCAAATCCATGATAACAACAATCCATTACCATGCTGTCATGAACGCGCGGTGCTGTTACGTGTACGCAAATTGACGTGCTTGATGTGAACGAGCATTTTGGTTAAAGTTGTGCATGCTCTATGAGTGCACATACGGGTACTTCTCAGGCATGCTGGGTAATCTGTGACGTTTCACTCTCTCAAAAGTTGGGCCATTTTATCATCATGCGCTAATGAGCAGCTCTCATAGGAATGAATGAGGCCCCGCCTTCCACGCTGTATCCAGGGTTGCGTTCCGATAATCCAAAAATCAGCTCCTAACGTCTAACCCTATCTCCTATTCCTTGACCTCTGAGTGAAACGTCACGGGGTTAAGGGATAGTGGATAGGAGAATTCAAAAGGATTTAAGAGAAGAGACTGCGGTACTTAGAGAATCCGAATGCACTTTCACTATCCGACGTGTTTATGATGCGCCAGCGGACGTCATGAATGTGCGTCTGCTGCTGTGGGGAAACTATGGAAACTACAGTTTTCTATACAGCGGACTACAACATGGATGTTTAATAAGAACGAGGGACTACTGTAAACTCATCTAGAGACTCTGCACCGAGCTCTGATGCTGTTGTTTTATGCTTTATGAACGTGGACAACAGAGAAACATATTCTTCATGACCAAAGTTGGAATTGAAATAAAAAAGGAAAGTGAAACTTATGCTCGTCACCCTCTCCCTCCGGTCCACATTAATACAAATGATCCCAATACGTATGATTGTATGAACTATTAAAAGATCTTAAAATAAATACAAATGTATTTATTATAAACGTTAGTCCTTAACATCTATCACTGTGTATATCACCATTCAAACATCTTTTAAAAGTTAAACAACCCCACACAGCTCAGTGAAATGTTGACTTTATTTGATCATTTCAGTAAAAACTAACGTTCATATTTCTCTTTTTGATTATAATACTGATGAACGTTCAAAACAAAGCACTTTGGCAACTTACCACATACGTTTTAAAATGCGTAATAAGCACCGTAACTTTCATGATATAATTTCTCCCATTATCGTTTGTGTCAGTGGCCGACTGTTGAGTGACGGCAAATGCTGCGGCTGCAATGCATTGTGGGGCAGCATTTTCTCCTCTCCTTTCGGTTAGGGAGGTCCAGTGGTTCCTACGCTAAAGGAGGTTATAAAGGAAGTTTGAAACCTCCTTTCCTTTCATTTGGAGAATTGGAACGGTGTCAGTACCAGATATGTTCGGGCTACCAGATATGTTCGGGTGTATTTCCGTCGCATCCGTCATCCGTCATATCCGTCATATACTCACCTCCCTCTGCTCCCAGCGCTCTGCTGCCACACACCGGCCGTCTGCGGAACTGCAGCCGGAGGAACTCGGGACAGCTTGTTATGTGTGGGGTGCTATGGTGGGGTCCCATGTACTTGTGCACATAAATAATGTTTCTAATTATTTACAATTAAAAAAATATATATATTCTGCGTTACTTTAACCAACACTTTTATAAGGCCACTAGATTAGATAATTACGAAATGTGTAGATAGAATACATATATTTCAGGTTGTTATTTTGTCATTATGTTTAATGTTTTATTTACCATTTTTATATAGTATCTGAACTTTGGAAAGGAGTTGGGAGACACACGACACATCAAATCACATCTACAGATCAAGACGAAGCGAATGGATGTACTCCCATACTCCTAGCGTGAAAATGTTTGTGAAAACGTGTGCAAAGTCTCCGAAAATCCTAAAAATAAGCTCATATTTGAATTCCCCATAAAAAAACACATCATTCAGTAAAAACAAGGCCCCACTGATCATCTACTCTCTGAGACGATTCCATGGATGTCTGGCTTGAGTTTCGGCCACCAGGGAAAGTGGACAAAAGTGCCCGAGATCAGCCTCTTAATTTACCCAGGGCCTAGTGCTTGGCTTTGGGCATGAAAATTCAGGAAACTCCCCTGAGTATTTTATTAAATATCTGAACTTTGGAGAGGAGTTGGGGGACACACGACACATCAAATCACATCTACAGATCAAGACGAAGCTATTGGAAGTACTCCTAGCGTGTACATTTTTTTGTGAAAAACGTGTGCAAAGTCTCCGAAAACGGAGCAGTGGCTGTGATGCTAGCTTTGCGGCTAGCGGTTAGTTGTTATTGTTTGAAGTTGTGGCTATGGAAACAACATGACGGAGAACAAATTAATATCTTCTACATATAATAACGGACAAAGTAAAGAATGAAGTGTAGGCTATGCCTGTTTGAAGTTGTTGCTAAGGAAACAACATGACGGAGAAAAAGTATAATCTTCTACATATAATAACGGACAAAGTAAAGAATGAAGTGTCGGCTATGTTTAAATGTTCGGAATTTGACCGTGATGGCCCTCTTGAGTTGCCGTAAAATATGACGAATATGACGGATGACGGATGCGACGGAAATACACCCGAACATATCTGGTAGCCCGAACATATCTGGTACTGACTGTCACTACCCGATCTGCAGCTCTGCCCGATCTGCTGTGCGCACGTGCGAGATGGTCCGCCATATTGGACAACGCCGGACGGCAACCCAAGTAGGACAAAATTGACATCTAGACCGTCTGAACCATTCGCAAGTTTTTACATGTGACAAAATATGCATTGCGCATTCGCGAGTTTTTACATGTGACAAACGGTGATTTGCAGAGTTTTTACATGTGACAAACGGTGATTTGCATTGCATCTGACAGAATGAAGACTTTTGCATCTGACAGAATGAAGACTTTTGTGTTTTATTACAGAATGAAGACTTTTGCATCTGACAGAATGAAGACTTTTGTGTTTTATTATTTGGGGTTAAGACAGAGCCTATCATACTGAATACATATTAGAGCAAATCTCTGTTGTCAGTCCTTTTCTTCAGACTATTATTGCTAAATTTGAAAGAGTCCTTACCAGCTTTGGAATTGTATATATACACAATTCCATCTCTGTTATCAGTCCTTTTCTTCAGACTATTATTGCTAAATTTGAAAGAGTCCTTACCAGCTTTGGAATTTTGTGTGTATATATATATATATATATATATATATATATATATATATATATATATACACACACACAATTCCATATATATATATATATATATATATATATATATATATAGCACCTTCTGCTACAACACAAAATAACAGGAGAATGAGAATTAATTACCTTTTACTGTAAAGTTCGATGACGCACGGCGCATTTGATCTCGCTCATTTTTAGAGAGGTCTGTGTGAAATTCACCTTCAGACATGTATTCTCTCAAATTGTTGTAAAACACTAAAGTCTTCATTCTGTCAGATGCAATGCAAATCACCGTTTGTCACATGTAAAAACTCTGCAAATCACCGTTTGTCACATGTAAAAGCTCGCGAATGCGCAATGCATATTTTGTCACATGTAAAAACTTGCGAATGGTTCAGACGGTCTAGATGTCAATGTTGTCCTACTTGGGTTGCCGTCCGGCGTTGTCCAATATGGCGGACCATCTCGCACATGCGCACAGCAGATCGGGCAGAGCTGCAGATCGGGTAGTGACACTGACAACGGCACTTATCATGGCTGCCAGTGACGTACTTCCGGGTCATTTCACTTGGTTAGGAAGGTTCCTAAGCTAAATGGACTATTGGAATGGGCCCCAGTTCTTATTATACATCCATGATATTTTCATCTGAGTCCGGCGCACTTCCTGGGGGCTTGTGTGCCTCCTGTCATCATTAATGGACGTCTCTTTAAAATGACCGCTCAGAGGAGAGGAGTTCTCATTTCTCTAACCGCCTGCTGCTCCCCCTCCTCGGCTCCTCCGCTCGCATCTCCTGTGGGCGGGACTAAGTATCCAGGATAGGAGTCGAGGAGGGGAGTTAGAGAAATGAGAAAGGGCCACGGTAGATACTCTGATGTTGACAAAGTATACTGAGTTGCCACGGAAACAGGTCGATGGGAAATACCTAAGTAGAGCCAGCTAGCTTAGCAGGTGCTAGCTTTAACCTGTCAACAGTTAGAAGTGCTTTGTTGCTCGCTAGTTTCCAGATTAACAATTGATTAACTTTAGCTGGTTAGCTTGTTAGTTTGCAAGTTAGCCAGCCGTACCTGTTAGCGCTTAAATACCATCGAGCTAGATTAGTTCTCCTGTTAACGTCAGTGCAGTTTCTAACTATTCCATCCTTACAGTGCTGTGGTACATAAAACAACGCCTGTCTCTGATGTTTACCTTGGGGCTACAATCAGCCTTTAATTCTAATAAACATGAGTGGTGTTACCTGGTTTAGTGCGGTCGGAAACGTTTCTCAGGAACACCAGATCCTCTACTGAAGAACAAAGTCAGTCTCTCTCCAGGGAGGATTTAGCGGAATACAGTTTTACTATACGAAAGTTTCAGGACAGGAATCAATCTTATTATACATCCATGGGAATAATCCGCTACATCTTCCAATTTCCCGGGTGTGACAGTTTTCTTCTTCGTCTTCTTTTTTCTTCTTCTTAGAGATTTATTGGCGGTTGACAACCAACAATGGTGCAATACCACCACCTACTGGATTGGAGTGTGCAGGAGTAGAATGGAAGAAACCCTAATAATAATAATAATACGCCGCGAAATTCTCTCTATTATTTCCTTTGATCTATTATGTATTATAACAGACAACATACATACAAAACACTAACTCTTGTTCACATTGTAGTAAGTGCTTTTCTTGGTGTAGTCCAGCTTGAATTGGCATAACAAAGGTGCCAGTAGCCTACTCTAAATCAGCAACTGTTTCAAGTCAATTTATTTATACAGCCCAAAAACAAGAATGTGGCTCAAAGTCATATAGTATCTTATAATGCTGGTGGGTTTGTCTCTTTACTGTATATTTTAGAAAGGCTCATTGTGATGAGAAATGACTCAGGGTGCATCTGAGATTAGAGGGGGTGCAGTGGTAAAGTGCTATTTTTATAAGTGGGGAGTGGATCTAACACAAGATTTTTTTTTAAATATTGAAGTTAAATGCATCAATCTGGTGCACTTTGAGAGCAAAATTAAGAGATTTATGGATACATCTCTCAATATCCATATGTAACAGAACTGTAAACAGATTTTCTATTTCTTTATGGATATTTTACAAATCACTCCCCTTTTAAACTGTATTCTTGTTTTACTGTCATATAGTATTTCATTTTTAGTGAGTTACTCAGATAAGTACCAGGAGACAGCGTTTGGTACACTGGTACAATTGTGGTGAAGGCATCTGAGTTAGATGTATTTGAACCGAAATGTCTACATGCATAGCAGAGGATGGCATCTTTTTTACAGGAAATTCCAGCCAATCTCTGTTTTGAAACCATGAGCTGCAAAATGAGCGCCTTACCCCACTGTACAGGCGAGTTGGGAACTTGTTTAAATATACCTGGGCAGGCTCTGTTTTGCCGAGGTCCTCTGGCACTTGCGGGCCGCCGAGGGGTAGCAGTTTTGGGGCGACGAAGACTGCTGCTCCGGGGGCGAACCGTGCGAAGCGTGCAAAGCGGCGGCGGCACCTCATGACGCATCTACTGAGTACCGCCGTACCGGCACCGTGCCGGTACTCAGTAAGAAGTAACGGTACCAGATGGGTAAAAATCAGAAGTCCCGGTACTGCGTACCGGTGAGTACCGGCCCAATTCAAGCACTGGGGTAGTTACACAGATCCTATCAAGGTTATGCAAAGTCTAATTTTACTTTATATCTTTGAAGAATATAGAAAAGTCACAGAAGATGGTGGAAAACCCCACCTGGAAACTCATAAGCAAAGAAGAGGTTGCAATGAGGCACTGCAATTTTTTGATATTGGCCCAACTTGAGCATTGGTTTGAGTTTGGATTCAGTAGGAGCTTTATGTTGGGGCGGTTGAACATGAATGCTACCAACTGCAAAGGAAGATGAGTTACCTCTAAGGAAGACAAGTGATTTTTGTCTTCATAAGTGCTTCTCTTTTGGGTTGTCTTGATTGTGAGTTATTCAACAGAAATATGGCTGTAGATAGGCTTATAGTCAATTTCCATTATTTGACTCTGCCTTCTGAATGGATGCATTCGTCACCAGCAGTGGCATTTTTATATGTACACAAGTGGTGGGGCACGAACAACTTAGATGTGTATATATAAGCTTTGGGTGCTTTTTTAAACACGTAAACAAATAGCTGTAGGCTATTTATGGTTCCGATAGAGAGAGGGGGGGATATAAAGAAAACACAGACACTCATCACCGAGGTCACAATATCAATCGATCCAGCAGAGCAATAGCCTATAGGCAAAACACAGAAGATCAACAAAATACATGACATACAATGAACTTACCAAAGCTGGAGTAGATGGTCAACTTCATTCATTTTCTTTCCGTTTTACTGATTTTAATCGCTATAAACTGCTCTCTCTCGTCTCCTCTTCACTACAGGGTGAAAACTACACTTTTCGCGGCACACGTACTTACAGCCAATCAACTCTCAGAAATATGAGATGACGTTTGGTGGGTATGCCAGCACTATAGAGAGGCGAAGTCCCGCCCATCTACTTCCGACCCATGGGACCTTATTTCGGAAAAATGATGTATTGAAGTAAATGGGTAGAGTGTGGTGACCACCTATTAATACACTGGGACATAATTCATACATGGAACTACAGTTGGGGCTATTGTTCCCACACGGACATGTTATGTGTTTTACTATATATGTTGTGTGCCCTTCTCTCTTCACTCTCTTCTTCCCGGTCTGCAACTGGACAACATGACCTTAGCTGCTCTCAAATAAAGTTCCCTTTTGCACCTTCATTGCACCGCCTCTGACTCCCTATCTCTCGTCACTACACTGGTGACCCTGACATGTCTCGAGAAGATTCCGGGACGGAACCGAACACGGCAAAAAGAACGCAAGTTTTTTTCTCGAAATGCCGGGGATTTTTTTTGTAATCGTCCGTGGCTGCCACCGGCACGCGGACTGAGGCTCGGTGCGCGCCCCGCAGAAGGCTGGGGACGTTGCTCGCCGTTCCCACATCGGCTTTCCAACCAACGGGGGGACGATGCACGACCTGCTGGGTCGACTAGCAACCCGATTGCTACCTCGCAGGCTTGTTTCTTCGGGCGTGCAGCTGCAAGTCCCGGCTGCGCTTGCTGACGACGACTAGCGGCTAACCACGTGGGGCTAACGATGGCTAGCAGCTACCCATGGCTGCCAGCTAGCGGCTAACGGATAGCTGTTAACGGTTGTCGACATATTTCTGTTAACATCTGACTGTTAACAATTATTTTTTCCGGTGCCGGGAGAGGAGGTTCGACCAGCCGGTTGACCTCCTGTGGACACTCTCATTTTTTACACCACCTAGACGGCGGTTCTAGACGCCACTCACGTTTTCATCGGCGCCTGGGTGGCGCACTCCTGGACCCCGTCTCGCCTCGACGGTTTCGGATGTCGCTCATGCTCCATCGGCCCATGGGTGGCGCGCTCCGGGACCCTGTCTTGCCTCTCATCTGTCCACGGCTCCTTCCTCCCGGGGAGACTGTTCCTGCCTCCCGGGGATACCTCAAGGCTTGCCAAGGATTTTGTGCCCGCCGCCGCTGTGCTTTTGCCTGCGGCCGGGATGCTCTCCTGCTTCCCGGGGATACCTCAACGCCTGCTGAGGACTTCGTGCCGCCACCGCTGCACGTCTGCCTGCGACCGGGTTGCTCTCCTTCCTCCCGGGGAGACTGCTCCTGCCTCCCGTGGATACCTCAACGCCTGCTGAGGACTTCGTGCTCGCCGCCGCTGTGCGTCTGCCTGCGGCCGGGTTGCGCTCCTTCCTCCCAGGGTGACTACTCCTGCCTCCTTGGGATACCGCTCCGTCCTTCCGGGGACTTCATTCGCCACGACACCTACTGCGGCCCCCTTATGACGGCCCGTTCCAGGCCACCCCCGGTGGGGGTGCCCTCGCCCTCGTTAGGGCCCCTGCCCTCTTCTGCGGCTCCCTTTCGTCGGCCCGTTCCGTGGCCCGGCCCTCACCTGCGACCCCACCCTCCTCGGCCCCTGTGGTGCTTCCTCCCGGACGCAGGGATTTTTTTGCCATGTTTGAATTCTGGGGGGGCTTGTGTGGTGACCACCTATTAATACACTGGGACATAATTCATACATGGAACTACAGTTGGGGCTATTGTTCCCACACGGACATATTATGTGTTTCACTATATGTTGTGTGCCCTCCTCTCTTCACTCTCTTCTTCCCGGTCTGCAACCGGACAACATGACCTTAGCTGCTCTCAAATAAAGTTCCCTTTTGCACATTCATTGCACCGCCTCTGACTCCCTATCTCTCGGCACTAGAGAGAAAGATTATTTTTGGATCCCGTTTGAATTGTGCCACGAATTACACATATGATGTTTGTCAATCTTAAAAGATAATTTTGCAAGTAAAAAAATAAAAATGTTTCCGTAAAACTGTGAAGTAACACTTTTTTTGTGTGAAACCGCTCAATGAACTACATCTCTGGTCTTGCACAACACGTCAACAACACCAAGATGGCCGTCACTACTGTCTTGCCAAAAAAGGGATTGACTCACCCTCACTATCACCACAATGAAACAGAAGAATGTCATGCAAAGCTGCCTGCCTTCCTTCGATTCTACCTGAACTGCCTGATCTTTTTAATGTTCAATGTTAACCATTTGTGCAGATAGCATGAAGTAGAAAAGATCGGCGATGCTAATGTAGCGTTAGCGTTAGCATGTCTGCCACCGGAGGAGTGGGCATCCGGGCTTAAACGGTGTATTATAGAATGCAGCGACGTGCAGTCAGGGGAGGCAGAGACTCACCTGTCATATTCCAATATAACGGAAAAACAACTAAAGAAAAACTAAATAGTAATAATAATGAAAGGTCTCCACTGATCTGTGTTGTAAGTGTGATTTCTGTATGATTCCAATCGCTTTTTATAGTCAAAATCAGCAAATTGGCCGAGCTCCGCTACAACTACATGGGAGCGATGAGGAGTGAGGCAGGGATGAGCAGCTCTGCCTCACGTAAGCCCACAGTAACTGGCTGGAGCGCGGGCACTAATGTAGCACGGGCACTTATTTTGTGAGCGCGCTCAAGCCAGTTACTGTGGGGTGAGGTGAGGCACAGATGAGCTCTGCCTCACCTCAGAATGCATCACCCCACAGAAACTGGCTGGAAAGCGGGCCCTAAGCACATGCCTGTTACCATCTCACTGTATGTCACCAATGTAATGTTTGTAGATCCCTTTATTACATGTGTCCTCGCCATCCATAGTCTCTAAATAACTTATTTCACGTATATATGATATTTAGGCCCGCTGGTCTCATCATACAACGGCAATGAAAAAAGCACCAGGGGAGGCAGCCATAACCTCTGCCGCACTGAAGGGGGCGCACGTGAGCCCACAGGTTCTTGTTGCTACTGTTATTCTACGCAGAGACGGTAGACGCAAACAACAAGCTAGACTTTTGAAACTAGAGGAAGATAAGGAAGACTTTTACAAGAATGTAATGGAGATTGTTGTCCAGAAGGATAGCATGGACTTCATCTTCAAGTCAAGGTAAGACCACAATTGTAATGAACATGGGATCTTACTAAGAAAGAACAATCCAATATTTAGATTTTGGGTATCCTTTTGTTGAACAGTCTGTTTAAAATGAATCGAAGCATCAGACTAAAAAAGCTTTTGAAAATAACCGAACATTTCGATTAAGGTCAAAATATAATATTTGTAAATCTGACTCTGAAAGAGTCAGCACTTTGAATTGCCTTGTGTTGAAAAGTGCTATATAAATAAACTTGCCTTGCCTTGCCTGAATAGAAAAATACTTTGAGCATGCAGAGTGTAGTTTTTACAGCACCCATTCATTTCTACAGCAGAGAGAGGGGCTTGCCCCACATCGCTCAACACGGCTCAATAGGCACACTGTGGACACTAATTGGAAGAACCCAGACTAAAACAGCAATGTACAGACGAATCAGATGACTAAACATGATCTTAAAATATCTGGGGGGGGGGGGGGGGGGGCGCAACTTCCAACAGGAGACATTTGGGGGGGCTCTTGGGAAAAAAGGTTGGGAACCCTGCTATGGAGGAATAGCTTTGATAAAATATACAGGGTCAGGCATGTAACTCAATTTTAAACATTTATTAAGTGCAAAAGAATGTTTACGATATCATTCAATGACAAATAATAAACAGAAAGATGTCACCTTGATGCAAATGACAGTTTGACACCATAGAGAATATCATAGACATGGAAAAAGGCTTCTGTGAAAAATCCCCGCACAGAGACTTATAAATACTCCCTTTGCTCTATCAAAGAAAACTGTTTATGACCAACGACATGGCAGTATGTTGAACACTTGCCCGAAGCCATATATACAGAAGCGTTACAAACTGAGGATGAAGGCCCAACGCTTCGGGATTCCTCTCTTCTGACCTCACTGTAGACATTTACCTCTGTCATTGTTAAACAGAAATGAATGGAGCGTTTCAGTTCATTACACTCAGAAAATAACAGCATGTCAATGCGATTTTGTAACTATTGGAACCTTTCAATTCATAAAAACATTTCAAGTATTTCTTTTTATCTACAGCACTAAGCTCAATACTTATGTAGACTTGAGTACAGAGTGGGACTAGCCCAGTAATATTCACCTCTTTCCAAATATCTACGAGAGCCATACTGACCATTATTTCCCCGATATAAACCTTTAACATTTGTCAGTAGTTCAGAGACTTGTTAAAAATGTAATGTGGCAGCCGCAGTTGTTCCTTGCTCACATTTTGTCAATTGAACACAATGCCCTTTAACAAGTAAGCAATATATCAGGTATGATAAATCATCTTAATATCCCCAGGATAATCACTACATATATACATGAATGTTAAACACTGGAAGACCTGTCTGTTTCTAACATTACACTTTAACACAAACTACAAGCAAGAACAATATTTTAAAATGTTAATTCCTAAGATTTTTATGTACAAATGTCAAATATGATATCTTTCATCGATGGGGTTGACCTGCAACTTGATGCACATGCTGCATGTCGCTAAAACATAGATTTGATAAAGGCACAGTTTGGCTCTGATATTTCCAGAAAACAAAGAACAGAAGTCTTTATACACTAGTTTTTTATAATTTATGGAGCATTGCATTGTGGGTATGGTTGGCATTGCCTCTGAGTATTTTGCACATTTCTGTCCTTTTTTAAAATCTGCACAGCTCTCTACTTAAACTTTAATATATTGTATTTTGTCTTATTTTCACTTAACTATATTACATGTATCAACACGAGCAAAAAAATTACAATTACAAAATATTTAAAAAAAATATATATTTAACCCTTAGATGCACGAGTGACTGGACCCTTCACTCTTCCATAAGTGGGTCAAAAAGGAGCCGTATTAGAATAATATGTGTTTTGATGCCATTTTGGTTAAGAAAAATCGCTTGTATAATATTTAGTATTATATTTTGGTTCACACTAGAAATATTTTATATTTAATTTTTCACTATTTCTAATTTTTGTTTTACATTTTGAAAAAAAAACGAAATTCCATAAAAATGCATGCGGGTAATTTTTGACCCACTTATGGAAGCTTGGGGTCGTAATACAAAAACTACAATCTCTTAAAATGTATACAATTAAAATTCAAAATTTGAATGGCATGATATCCAAAACATGTTTTTTGAGGAATAGCTGGAATATGAAATGATAAAAAAATGTAATTACAAAGATACTTCAAGAAAACCACCTCACCGGGTCAAAAAATACCCACTTATGCATCTAAGGGTTAACAACATATTTACTCATACTCTGTTTTTGTAAGCATCAATTTCAGAAAGGTAGTGCCCTTTTAAACCACTTTATAATCTATTTTTAAATAACAAATGTTTTTCCTTAAAGGCCCAAAAACGCAAAAAACAACAACTATTGAGTTGCCTCATGTGGCATGAATCATGGTAAAAAAGTTGCATTTGAACTAGAGCCGACCATCACGTCTGTGCTTGTTTGGGAGGAAAACCTCTTCATTACAGCATGAGGTGGTCGTTTGTTAAACAATTGTCCTGATGAGTTCTCCTTCTCATCTTTGCTTTACCCTATAACGTGTTTTGCTGAGGTTGAGGAAAAGTGGATAAGAAAAGACCTAGGAGCAGATTCCTTTTCTAATAACGGCAGCCTTGGTGAGTTGGGGCTAAAGGTTATACAGTTCAGTTCTACATTCATGTTGATGCTTATTTTTTCACGTCTGAGGCCATAAATGGTGCTTTGAATACAACTCTTCCAATGTGCACCAGTCACCACTGGGTGTCGCCCAACCCATCTAAACATTTCAACGATCTAAAGAATGTACAGTTTCAAAACACACACAACATAACACAGTTGACCAGCAACTGTTACAAATAAATCATATTAAAACCTATTTACTAAACAAACAATCTGCTGCATATTGAAAATGATTGATCAAAGAATAGTCCCCTCATGTATTGGGGATCTGATTTCCCTCTATAGACCTTACAGGTAACAACAAGAACAGCTGACCCTGAATATGAAGAGCTGCTGTGAACACATGTAAGTGTTCATGTCGTCTTTAACACACTTATCTTAAACATCTTATCTTAATGGTTAAGACCTTGAGGGCAGTGTTCAGTAAAGTGTTGCTCTGAGGCCAAACAGAGAACCATTGAAGTTGTATAAACGTCCTTTCCTCTCGTTTCCTTCCCTCCTGTCCTTTTCCTCTTTCACCCTCGTCTGTCTGAGAGACCCAAATTGAGGTCAAATCCAAATGCAGAAGTAAGGCTTTGTAAAGACGCATCGTTTGCCCTTTGTTTGTTCGAGATAAAAGGACATATTGTCAATACTGGGAGACAAAACCATGGCCAACTGTCCACTAGCCCCCTGTTACAATCATACAGAAATAGAGTTGCCATTGGTGGTGGGCAGGCTGAGGCTCAGAGTAGGACTGAGGCCTGAGATGAGAGTGGGCTCGGGGGAGGGGGGGGACAGGTCTCTGCTGAGGGCACGCAGGTTGTCCAGGGGGTCAGGAGTCCCAGTGAGGTTGTTGAGGTTGGGTGTGAGATCGAGGGCAGCTGCAGACGGGGCCACTCGGCGAAAGACGAAGTGGAACGGCGTGGCCTGCGAGCGGCTGTGGAGCTCCGCCTTAATCTTCTGAGGGTGGGTGTCCGGCGCCAGCTGCTGGCTGCTGCCCTCCATCACCAGGAACAGGCCGTAGTTCTGGGGGTCCGACACTTTGAACTTCTGGGCACACAGACGGCACACCTCGTCCACGGAGGCGTACGGTCGGACCTGGAGAGTCTTGGCGGTGCAGCCGCTGTCCAGCTCCTGCAGCGCCACCCGCAGGTAGTTCTGTGGGACAGTCAGGAGAAACAATCAGACTAACAGTGGAGATCTGTCAACACTGAGCAGTCCCTGTGGCTAAACCTGCCATTTACCTACATCTTAGCCATAAAACAATATGTGATACTCATGTTTGATACAGCAACGTTTAACATATTGGACTTCATCCTTTATTGTTTTTGAGTACAGCTGAATTTGTTTTAATACTTGAAGTGTGAATCTAAACGCCTACTGCCTACGGAGCATTTTCTGTCAGCTCAATTGATCTTTTCTGCTTTTTTAAACTGTAGTATGTGCTCATGTGTTTCATTGTTGGTGTTTAGGCTACTAATAATAATAATTATAATAATAACTTGAATTGATATAGCGCCTTTCATAACAGAAACATATAAGGACAAGACATAAAAACATAAAACCTGCCTGAATATGCAGAGGATACATTTTTCAACCTAAATATTTCCTCTTGTCTAAGGTTACACTGTTCTGTTCTCCTACATCAAACACCTGAAACTCTCCCTAAATCGTCAGAAAATCTGAGCTTCGTTCGTACAGTGAGGACCTTGAGGGCTGGCCAATAGAAGCGTGAGTGTTACATAGTGATGTCATTATGATATGCAAGTAAACAAAGGAGTCCAATGGAGGTGTTTCAGGCAGTCAGGGGAGTGTGTTGGAGAGAAACTAATAGGAGCCCTATAAATATGAGATGACTTGAAACAAAGTCTCCAGTTTGAGCTACCTGGAAGTCATCGATGGACGGAGCAAAGCGCTGGGTGGTGCGCCGGCGGTGCCACTGGTGGAGCGTGTTCCTGGTTTCAGAGCTCAGCACTCTGGCCGCCTGCTCCTCCTGGAAGTTTTGAATCAGGGACATGGCTCCATATGCGCTGGTCAAGTAGTAGCCACCTGGATACGCAGAGGAAGAGGGTTAACCATTTATTAATAAAGATACAACTTTTCTCTCATGGTGGAGGCTCCACACTCTGTTATAACAAACCTTCTCCATGAAGCAGAGAGGGGTCCAGCAGCTCCATCATGTAGAGGATCTCATTGTTCAGCTGGGGCATGTCGCACTGGGCCAACACGTAGGTCAGCATAGGCAGGAAGTCATCAGCTCCATACAGACGACCTGAGAGGCACACAGATCCTTCAGGTTCACTTTGATAAGATGACTGCAACATTGCAAACAAATATTTGGATTATCAACAGGATTACAATGTTACTAAAAACCTAAAAAGATCATATAGTGTTTGTTCAGATGTTATTTCTTCTCTGTAAGCTGTACTGTTCTGAAGGCTAATACTTTAATGAAGTGTGAATGTATACGCCTTCTGCCTACGGAGCATTTCCTGTTAGCTGAGGTTTTATTTCTCTTTTGTAGAAATGTGCTCCTGAATATGCTGAATGAATCGCAGGTTTTCCTATCAATAAAATCTCTGAGCAGAGGACACATCTTTCCTACATAAAAAACCTAAAACTCTATAAATCGTGAGTGTTGTAAGACAGAATTTCCAGCTTCCAGCAGCCTGTTCATCATTTCCATCAATAATAGTGTTATTAAATGCCGGTAATTGTTGTGATATTCTGATCTGTACCTGAGTTGTCCTCCATGATGGTGTAGATGAGTTTGCAGACCCTCAGCAGCACGCTGACCTTCTTCTCGGGGGAGTACAGTTTGATCATGGTGTGGAACTTGTGCTTGATCTTCTCTATAGCCACGGGGTCCGGGGGCAGCGTGTCGGCCACGCCCATTTCCTGTGGCAGCCGGGCCTTGGCTAAGGCCAGGTTCTCCTTCAGCTCCAGCCACTCCCCGCTGCGGACCTGGAACTCCTTCAGGGCCACGCTCACCACCGGCTTGAGGGTCTTCAGGAGGCACTTGTGCATGGCCTTCTCCAGGACTTGGTCTGGGAGAGGAGCAAACGGGTGAGCTGTTAGAAATACATTACTATCATTTATTTAAAGTTCAAAATGTTCTATGTTTTTGGTAGACTTTTTTTCATTACTTGTTATTAGCAACTTCATTTAAACATTACCAGGATGTTTTTGAAGCCAAAGCCTAATTAACTGTACAACAGTAGCCCCAGTTTGTGCCTGTATGTATTACTGCGATGCATTTGTTAATCTACAACAGTACCTTTGTGTTCCTGTTGAGTATCTGAACAAACAACTATAGAATACTAGCGCAGTTAGTCAGTTAACTGAGGTTCTGGAGAAGAGGCACAGCTCAACCACACCTCTATACACCTGCTAAACTACTCCTACCTGGTCAACCGGCCTTGTTTCTCTACCATTTCACAACCCACCATTTATCCATTTCTCTTCTTACCTCCTCTTCACCTACATCACTTTATCCTTACCTCCCTTTATCCCTCTGTCCCTACACCACTTCATCTCTTCTTCCCTAACTTCCTCCATCTAACCCAGGGGTGTCTAATCTACGGCCCGGGGGCCAAATGCGGCCCGCAGGCCATTTTGAATCGGCCCTGAACAAATTCAAAAAGTATAATGAAATACAAATGAAACTTGTGCTTTTCTTGTATTGTACTTCTTAAATATATATGTACAAATATATTACACAGCAGTATTCATGTGTTAATAAGCCCACTTTTCAAATACATTCAGTCAATTCATGTTGAAAACATTTTCTAACAAATCTTAGGCCCAATAACTTATTTACACAACAAGCTTGAAACAGACCCTTCATAAGTCATCTTATTATAATCACTGAGGCTTCTGTGTTAAGGGATGAGCTGCCAACAAGATAAATGCAACCCTATAGAGAGCTGTGATGTAGGCTGATTCTTTCTTAAATCATATTCATGTGTCAAGCCTAATTTACCTACACTTTGTTAACTTATAACTTAACTTACGAGGCAATATACCTCTATCAGTGGCCCAGCACTTCGTATATTTTTCTGTATGCGGCCCTCGTGAAAGAAGTTTGGATACCCCTGATCTAACCTCACTATACTCCTTTGACCGCTTATCACTCCCTTCCGACATGGCTTAGACAATGTATCCCTCTCTCGCAACACCCCTTCACCCCATTGACCTTTTATTCCTACCTCCCTACATCTATCCCTTCATCCCATCTTCCAACTTCCCTTGGACGATTCATCCCTACATCCCTTTGTCCCCTTTTCCTGTCTCCACTTGTCTCTTTCTATTTCATCTGTTACATGCTTTTCTCACATTCTAGGTGTCAGCTCGGGCACCCTGTGTTTCCCTCAGCCTGGACTTCAGCAAGTCTCCTAAACAACATCCCTAAACCTTCTTCTCCCCTTCCTCTTACACACTGCGGAGTGACTGACTCCGCCACTGACAGCCAACGCACACACACACACACACCAAACATTTCCTGCTCTCTTCCGTTCGTCAATAAATCAGGTTAAATCATCACTAAAACGTCCCTTTTCCCCTTCCTTTCTGTAGCGCGACCATAAGTGCACGCTTGTGAGTCTACAATTGTTTATTGTCTCCCCAGCAAAGGGAATGTGGAAAAGACGGAGGCGCATCACTTCCGTGATTTAAATATGATGTCATGAACCATGCAATTTATTATATATTTTGCGTTTATTAATTATGGGGAATGATTGTGTTAAGAGGTCGTTAACCTGTGTATGTTTGGGGGATTACATTTATGTTGACAATGTGGTTTTGAGTTAATTGTGTAACCGGTTGACGGTAAGCCTGTGGGGAGGGGCTATGGGTTCAAAAGGGACGGTGTTGGCCCTGGAAGTGTCATTCGGGAGATTGTTGCGGTGAAGGCAACGGCTGGACTGTGTCTACTCCATGAGTAATAGACAACCTAGTTTGATAGCTTTGATTTTGTTTGTTTGAGTTGTACTGTTTCACTTTTGTCAAACAGTATTTTTTTTTTTTGTTGCTGTATAAATAAAGTTTTGGAGCTTAAAACAACCGACTAAGCCTATGTTTCGAACGGACAAATAGAACCCCGTCACACACACATCAGTGCTATTAACCCTTTAACTGACATATATATTTGCTAGTGAACCCTCAGATAAACAACATTGTAGAAGAGTCCAAAGATGTCTCTGACTGGCAAACACCTATTTGTATAACCACCTCTGAGGAGAAGCATGGAAAGCCATTTGTCTGACCTTGAATTGTCTTTCTTTATGTTTTAGTATTCAGGAGCATGTTTATTATGTCTATCTGTCTAGTGTGAGGTTATTTCCTTTCAGAGCAAACACCAGGTCAAGGTAAACATCACATTCCATATCAGTCATGTTTCCCAGCTCCCAGAGGACAGCCAAAGTCACTAGCATGGTCACGTGTGATACCCACACTCTCACTGTTCCCCATATGTAAACACCAGTGACGTGCGGTGAGGTTCATGGCTGGTGAGGCACTGACTCTTTCAGAGTCAGATTTACAAATATTATATTCTGACCTTAATCGAAATGTTCGGTTATTTTCAAAAGCTTTTTTAGTCTGATGCTTCGATTAATTTTAAACAGACCGTTCAACAAAAGGATACCCAAAATCTAAATATTGGATTGTTCTTTCTTAGTAAGATCCCATGTACATTACAATTGTGGTCTTACCTTGACTTGAAGATGAAGTCCATGCTATCCTTCTGGACAACAATCTATATTACTTTTTTGCAAAAGTCCTCCTTATCTTCCTCTAGTTTCAAAAGTCTAGTTTGTTGTTCGCGTCTATACCGTCTCTGCGTAGAATAACAGTAGCAACAAGAACCTGTGGGCTCACTTGAGCCCCCTTCAGTGCGGCAGAGGTTATGCCTGCCTCCCCTGGTGCTTTTTTCATTGCCGTTGTATGATGAGACCAGCGAGCCTAAATATCATATATACGTGAAATAAGTTATTTAGAGACTATGGATGGCGAGGATAAATGTAATAAAGGGATCTACAAACATTACATTGGTGACATACAGTGAGATGGTGCAGGCATGCGCTTAGTGCCCGCTTTCCAGCCAGTTTCTGTGGGGTGATGCATTCTGAGGTGAGGCAGAGCTCATCTGTGCCTCACCTTACCCCACAGTAACTGGCTTGAGCGCGCTCACAAAATAAGTGCCCGCGCTACATTAGTGCCCGCGCTCCAGCCAGTTACTGTGGGCTTACGTGAGGCAGAGCTCGTCCCTGCCTCACTCCTCATCGCTCCCATGTAGTTGTATCGGAGCTCGGCCAATTTGCTGATTTTGACTATAAAAAGCGATTGGAATCAAACATAAATCACACTTACAAGTTACAACACAGATCAGTGGAGACATTTTATTATTACTATTTAGTTTTTCTTTAGTTGTTTTTCCGTTACATTGGAGTATGACAGGTGAGGCTCTGCCTCCCCTGCCTCCCCTGACTGCACGTCGCTGGTAAACACTCATAGTTGATTTGTGTTTTTGTGCAGAATAATCCAGATAGCAGTTTTGGGTGTGAATCGGCCCAGCCAGTGTCAACAGCCGCTTTTAACACAACACAGAGCGGTGGATGCAGACCGCAGCACTGCTGAATAAGGAGCATGTGTGCACGCTCTCTGTGCATGTGTGCTGATTCTCCTCGAAAACCGGGTGATGTCAGCAGTTTTTTTTTTCTTTCTGCAGACACAGATTCTGCTTTCCATTAAAGAATGATCGCGTCCAGCATTTGCCTGTAACAAGTCGGTCATCATGAGTTTATGAATTCCCCCTCCCTTGCGCTCTTACTGGAAAAAAAAGTTCCTCACCCACATTACTGCTACCTGCAGATACGAGACAGAGACGTCTCACTTCCTCATGGACCACACTGATAAAGAGTTGCCAGTTAGTGGGGCAACCAGCGTGTTGAACCGGTATGGTTTCTGTTATCTTAAGAAGATTGAGAGGAATTGTTTGGCTTTGATGGATAATCTTAGTATTCCAGGATGGCCCTTTCTTTAACTTCTGATTGGAATCAAACATCTTCCGATCCTATACAATTCCCTGTGACATCCCCTAAGTGTTACTGAAACTACTGAATGAGAAGTCACATTAGTCCACTTTCACTGAGAGAGAATACAACGATGTTACGGAACAGATTTTTAAATACAAAACATGTATTCTGTTACAAGGAAGAAAACATATGTTAACTCTCAAAGTTCTTTGTGAGGGATAAGAATAAAAAGAGAGATACAAAGAATACAAATGTAAGACAAAAAGCTTTTTCTTTCAAATCTCAATATTACTCAGCTGCCACTAACAATTGTTCTCTCATCTGCAAATTATTTTGAAAGTAAGAAAACTATGGTAAGACAATGTCTACAATAGGAGCCACTTAAAGTTTAAATGTGTTGTTTTTTTCCGCCATCAGTTGAAATTATAAAAAAATGTACTATAATAAAAAATTGAGAAACATTGCAAGTATTCACATTTGACAATTTAGAGCTTGTTGCTGTTGGGACAAAAACGCTTGAAAGGTTACTTTAAAGATGGAGCAGATTATTTTACAAAAAAATTAAAAGAACAAGTTGTTGCCGTGGTAAACAGTACAGGGCCTGAACCATGGTAGAAACGACTAACCTGAGGTCTTAAATGCTCCGTATGCACCTTATACTCTATGAACTGTTTATTTATTTCCTAATACTTTCCTCAAGCTCAACATTTACTCGACAGTCTGTTACGGCCCGTCTACACTACAGGCGTCAAAAAATGCTTTCAACGCTTCGCCCATTCATTTGAATGGGGTGACGTAGGATATTTTCAAACTTCGCTGAACTGCATTGTGGGTAGCATGGCAAGGCGTTGCAAGCATCGCGAGCGTCTATCGCCGTCAAAAGTTGAACAATGTTCAACTTTTGAGGCTCGATGCTTGCTCGAAGCTGGCGTCAGCCAATCAAATCCCGTTTATGCAAATCTGCCAGTACAAGAGCTAGCCAATCAAACCGCGTGTATGCTGGGAGAGACTACGCAGGTCATTTCCTCATATTCCAAAAAATGGAGGGAAAATTCATTATAGCGGTAGTGAATCACCCGGTGCTGTATGATCAGTCTCTGTTCATCTACCGGGATACAAACCGGAGGAGCGAGGCATGGAGGGAGGAGGCAGAGACAGTGGGTGAAACTGGTAGGTTTTCGCCTGTTTGGGGATTTTATATCCAGTTTACTTCGTTTTAACTTTGCTATTGCTTTGTATGTCGGGGGCGGGAGATTCATGTGATTGGTTGTTGGTCGCGTTGCTCGCAAAAAATGGCCAAGCCTCAGACACGCCCAGCTTCAAGCTTTTTCGACGCCTGTAGTGTAGACGGGCCGTTACAGTCATTATAAACAGGGCCAACATTCTTTACTCTGGGCAAAAAGGTTGGGCTGTTTAAGAGATTCTAACGGTGGACAATTCTAATTTTACATACATACACATTAGATTGCTCAAAGTAAAGTTGTGTATCTTTCAGGCATGTATGTGAAGGTTTACTGTGGTCATACTTGTTCTGCAGGAGGGAATGTTGACCCCTGTGTCCTGCTCTGGCTTCAAAGTGTATTCTGATCCGTGTGCATTGGACTGCGAGCTCCCCAGTCTACGTCACAGTCTCTCGTGTGTTGCATCAACAGACAGACGGTAGGAAACACAGAGAAGTCAGGCGTCTTATCAGTCAAGGTCAGCTCAAGCAGGCAATCTGACACAAACACACACTGCTGGCAACAACACAGCCTCTTCCCGCTTGATACAAACATCCTCTCGTCTTTTTGGCAATGGCAATTCTAGCTTGAAATACTGTCCTAGACATTTGTACAGGCAAATGTCAAAACTAACAGTAGTTGTCCTCAAAAGGCCTAGTGTTTCTGTTTGTCGCTCTTGGTGCCGTTATGGCCGAGGAGTTTTCCCAATTATTGAAACTGAAATTGAAAATCTATTTTGATGTCCTGTGTGCTGGAGAGTAAAGAAACATCACATACCTACACATGTAGTCCTCTGAATATCATTCCCATCTAATTAGCTTTAATGTATCTTTCAATATATTTGTGTTTTTTATTTCCATTATTTTGATTGTATTCTTTATTTATATTTTATTTTCGTCCTTTATTTCTCTTTTGTGTTTTATGTAAAAACAAGAGTTTGTATTATGAGTGAAGTACAGCTGTTAATGAACTCAGTCAATAAACAAAAAATAATAAAATAAATGTAAAACAAATGAAGTGACCCTTTTCATTAAATCAAACAAAGAAAAACGAAATAACTAAATAAATGCTATACCATAGAATACCATCCACATCGAATGGCAAAGGCATGTAGACTAGGACTGTCTTTTAGGGCTGCTCAATGTATCGTATTTTAAATCGCAATTACGATTTTGGCTTGCAACGATTATGAAAACAACGTAATCAGTTCAATTATATACTTAAAGTTCAGGGTAATCAACTGTTAAAAACATACTGTTCAATTTTTTTCAATAAATTGATGTTTTCTAAGTAAATGGATAATCGTTTTTTAATAATCCTGATATCAATTATTGACCCAAATAATCAAGATTATGATTTTTGCCATAATCGAGCAGCCCAACTGTCTTTAGGAGTAAACATAGCCTGTAGTAATCAGAAAGAGAGGAGTCTCGGTCTGAGCTGTCATTGAACCAAGGACCTCTCCTGATACACACTTTGCTCACTTCCTGCTTCGAGAAGGTACATCCTAAAATAGCCTTTGCACCCATTTAGGTCCTTGCATTGATAAGGAAACGTAGCAAAGGCTGCTTGAGTCTTTCAACATCTTCTGGAGGGATGCTGCTAAATGCCAAGGCCTACTGATACTGCAGCTCTAGGGTTAGAGTTAGGCTCTACGTTGAAGGCCTTACTACCGCCTAGAAGATCAACATCATTGATAAGATCCCCATCAAAAACAAGGTGACTATGGTTCTACTACAGGAGACCAACATGGAAAACAAGAACTTCCACCACATCCGGCCTCTCGTTTATGTGGTTTCTTTTCCCCTTAATTATTACTATATGTTAGTTGGAATAGGGGGTTTTGGAGAACGGAGTTTCATTATCTATCCATAAGTAGTAGACATGAATGCCTCTGAGAACAAATACAGCAGAATACAATGTGGTGTGTTTAAGAAGCAAACTTAAAGCCCCGTCAGAGATAATGTCTTTGATTACCCAGGTTTCTTTTTCCTCAGGCTCACTGCTTTTACCCATAAAAGAGTGAGTTTGGTGTTTCATTAGGTTGTACCCTTCAACTGCATGAAATGGACCAATCGCTTATTCCAGTCAAGAGGAAGAGCTATTATGTATCACTTATAAATGGAAAATATAAACTGTTAGATAAAATATAGCAAGAGAGGAATGCTGGCCGACAAATGACAATCCTGCTATTTGTGCAATAATATATATATTTGACCACATGTGCTCTCCAGACCTACTGTTTAATTCACTGCAGATTATATTTCTATAGGATACAGGAAGGCTACATACAAATCACCTTAGTTTTCAGCCATATCAAAGAAAATCAATTGTGTTGCTTGAGATAAATACCAAGGCTTGTTTTATTGCCAGCATGAGTAAATGGCCAGGTAATACTACAAACATATTCAGTAGTTGAGTGAGAGCAAGAAACACTTTGGGAATAGCGCGGAAATAAGTCATCAGATTTCTAACTAAGAGAGATTCCTGCCTCTCCAACAGAGAGTTCCTGTGGCAAATAAACGTTATGTAATTTATGTAGTTTGCGTTATATCACAACTTTGTTTGGGGGCATTATTATTGTAAAGCTTAACTCGTTAGCATATTCACTCATCTGAGAAAACCGGGTGAATATCCCTAGGAAATGCAATTGGATGTATTCGGTGAGTGTTTGGAGACAAACACACGTAAATAATTTCATGATAAGCATGATCTTCTGCCAGTTTCCATGTGGCTTTTTGCTTAAACTTTTTTTTTTAATATTCTTCCAAGCCAGTTATTATAACGAGCTTTTGTTGTTGACGGAAGAAAGCAGTGGATGATCGGTCCATTGGTGCGGTAAAGACTCAAATGCCCCATTTTTTTAAAGCAAAGAGCCTGATTAAGAAAACCTTGGTAAAAAGGAACATCGATCATAATCACCATCTATTATTTTGATTAGGGTTCAAAGTTCCTTGACAGATCCTTCCTTAGGAGCTATCCAGCTGTTGATGCTTTCAAGGACACTTTGTGAAGCACCACAAACAGAGCTTCCTGACATGGAGCCGTCTCAGGCTATCTGGCCGTGGAGAGTCTAGCAGTGCTGGATGAATGGAAAACAAGGAACTCTATTCTGCCCCCCCCCCCCCCCCCCTCCCCTCCCCTAAACATCCTGAACCTAAGCACACACATGGTTGGGTTGCTGAGTGAGCACTAAACATGGCAAACAACATCATGAATATACTATTCATTATTAAATTCTGCATATTTGTTTTTCTCTTTGTGTATATCCTACGGATAAATGTGCTAATGATGGATGCTTTTACTGGTATACAAGGAAGTATTATAAGAGATGATAGTGAGTGTGAAAATACCAGAGGTGGGACCAAGTCATTGTTTTGCAAGTCCGAGTCAAGTCTCAAGTCTTTGTGCTCAAGTCCGAGTCAAGTCTCAAGTCATTGTTTTGCAAGTCCGAGTCAAGTCTCAAGTCTTTGTGCTCAAGTCCGAGTCAAGTCTCAAGTCATTGTTTTGCAAGTCCGAGTCAAGTCTCAAGTCTGTGTGTGTGTGTGTGTGTGTGTGTGTGTGTGTGTGTGTGTGTGTGTGTGTGTGTTAGGGCTGTGCAATTAATCATATTTTAATCGCAATTACGATTTTGGCCTGCCACAATTACGAAAACAACATAATCGGAAAAAACGATTATTTTGCTTTGCTAGGTTGTGACAGTGCACTACAACATATTTGATCTAATGAATTTTTTAGTAATGTATCATTTATTTAATTAATTTTTGTATTAGTTTTTCAGTTGAATTATACGTTCAGGGTAATCAACAGTTAAAAAGATACTGTTCAAATTATTATTTGTTTTAAAGTTCAATAAATGGATGTTTTCAAAGTCAATGAATAATCATATTTAATAATCGTGATATCAATTATTGACCAACATAATCTTGATTATTGCCATAATCGAGCAGCCCTAGTGTGTGTGTGCGTGCGTGTGTGTGTGTGTGTGTGTGTGTGTGTGTGTGTGTGTGTGTGTGTGTGTGTGTCTCTGAGAGAGAGTGAGCTATATTCAGAGCTCTGCTGCCTTGGCTACACTATTTCATCGTTGCTGTTGTATGATTGGTGTTTAGCTACGGTATTTAGCGTCTACAGCACCTCCGCTTTTAGGGTTGACGTAGACCCAAACTTCGCCCGGAGGTCCCACGGTGTTGTTGCGGGAGCTGCTGCACTAGCTAACACTCCACTAGCTAACGCTACATTAGCAAAACAAACGCTAATTTATTTTGCAAAAGGTGCAGCGGGCTTCAAACACGTTCCCTCCACTGGTTTCAACCAAGCACTAAATTAGATGTTTCCAACCAAATACGGTTGAACTTACACTTCCCCATATTTATTTGTAAGTAGATTCGAAGATAGGCTACATGAGCTGAAGCTTGGTTGCTAGGTTACTAGCTGGGTGTTCTCCAATAAGGGGCCGGGGGAAACATAGTTAGTGATTACTGGTTCCATGTTGATTTAATTCAATACAAATTGTTGGGGGGAACTGAAAGGCTATTACCGTACTGGTTACTTTGCAGCCCGGACATTTCCCCCAAAACACATTTAGATGCTATCGCAACATAGAAGTATCTTTCAAATCCGATAATTTTTAAGACCATCTGAATCATATTTAAGACCTTTTTAAGGCCTTAAAAACCCTGCTCTGGAGGTTATTTTCATTTTACAAATCCTGCACTCAGCTTTGCTTTCTCCAATATCATTGAAAAGCAGCCAGATGCTGCTTCTTTTTTCGGTTTTCGCTCATTTCTTGACTTTTTCCGACGCGCTTGCATTTAAATCCGTCTCCCCGTCGCTCTGTACAGCTGGCCTGTACCACTACACATGCTGTGCCCCCCACCCTTCTTTCACATAATGGTATGATCCTAGTGTGTCCTCGCATATGATTGGCCGCATGGTGGCCCAGCTAAATAAAGACCCGCCCCTGCCTGCAAGGATTCTCAGCAAGAGTAGGAGCGGCTGAAGATTCTGCTCTCCCCGATGGGAGTCTGCTCTTCTAGCGGCAGCTCGCGATCGGCGTGTTGGAGACCTCTGAATTAAAGTAGCAAGTCACCTCAAGTCAGAAGGCTCAAGTCCAAGTCAAGTCCCGAGTCATTGGTGTTCAAGTCCAAGTCGAGTCGCAAGTCTTTTGTGATGTTGTCAAGTCGAGTCTCAAGTCATAAAATGTGTGACTCGAGTCTGACTCGAGTCCAAGTCATGTGACTCGAGTCCACACCTCTGGAAAATACCCATATGAATGAAAGCATTAACTGTCATAGCGAGAGGGAGTATGGATGAGGAGAAAGAGGGAAAGGGGAAAATAAACACAGAAAGAGTCCAAGAGGTCCTGCCTCAAATTCTATCACTTTAATTGGAGAGTACATTTAAAGGATGTTTAGTTGAGGTAAGACAGAGATTGTAAACATTTGCAGAACGTCACCCAAACACATCTGGATCGGCTAGTCTTTGAGTTCATCAGAAAACACTCCCTGAAGCTGCCACAACAAAATGTTGCGCAACTATTCCAAGAACTGAAACCGCAGCAGTTCTAATTGAGTCATTCCTGAGAGGCCATTTGGAAAACAGGCAACCCACGACACGCGACATACAAACATGAATATATTTCCCCTTTTCCTTTAGAACCTTTGCTATTAATATTGATAATTCAAAAATAAAAGTTGAAATCTCTCTTTATCATTTTCAACTTGTGTGTTATTATCTGTAAGTGTCAATCCAATTGAAGGCCACAATTCTCTAAATGTGACTGAAGTCTACAGTGTTAACATGAGCCAGAAATGGTGGTGCAGAATAAAGTATTTATAGACCGTAATAAGGCAATGTTCTTGCCTTGCAAAACAGGCATCCCTATACTGTTGCATACTACAGTATGCTGGTAATATGTTCATAGTTAGCTGCTTATAAATGCATTACAAATTACAGAATCATCTCCCAAAGCAACAAAAACGCCCAGTTAAGGTTTAACAATAACATAATTATAGCCTTGTGCTAAACTATGTGAGCAGGGCCAGTATAAACGGGTTGTTGAACACCCCCAGTGGTCCTGAGATAAAACCCTCTTTGTGCTCTCTGTTTACATGCTGCTCCGGCCAGCCTCTGAGTCTTGGCCTCAATGATTCAGACTGCTCTTCCGGCAGGTGTGTGTGCTGGTATGTTTCTATGCGGTTGTGTCTGGTCCCCCTTTCATGTTGTTGTCATGGTATTGTTAGATGCAATAAAGGATGGATATTTAAAAAGAAAAAGCTATTGCATGCATAAAAACACTGGAACACATCCAGGCGCAAACACACGAGGACAAGTTTTCCGATGAAGTCACTGCTAAAATAGTGAAGTGAAATTGCTATATCAGCAAGCTTTCTCTGACATTGTCATTGTGTTAATATTTTCCACAAGAACATCAATCATTCACACTTCCTATGAATATAAAACAGACCAAACAGCAAAAAAAGATCATGAAAAGGTGAATTATTCGGGACTCACCGATCTGGTCTTCGGGAATGAGGCTCTCGATTGGTGGCTCCAACTCGGAGCTCTGTCTCAGGTAGCTCTTCATCTGAGTGATGAACTGACGAAGAGTCTGCAGCAGCTCCAGTCCGGAGGCGTAGCCCTGCCAAGCCTGGGTGCCCGCACCCTCGCTCATGTAGCTCAGGTAGTCCTGCACCAGGCAGCCGAAGTACGAGCTCTTATCCCTTGATAGTTCCACCACCCTGCGGATGGCCCTCTTCTCGGGCGTCAGCAGAGAGTTGAACACTCCACTCATCTTGCGAAGATGCCCTCGCAGGGCCCTCTGCAGGACCAAAGCGCTGGCACTGGGGCGGCGCCTCGTGCGGTGGCCTGGTGGCACCATGGTCAAGTCCTGGTCTTGGTCCTGGTCGCTCTCAAGACTGACACCATAGTCATGCTCCTCTTCATCCTCGTCTTCGTCATCATCATCGTCATCCTCCTCCATGCTGGAGTAAGGCAGGTGGGATGGTGGGATGGAGAGGGGGAGGTGGGTGTCAAAGTCAGCCATGGTGGGGGGACTGGGATCATGCAGAGGAGGAAGGAAAAAGACTGAAGACTGAGAGAAGTCCAGAGAGTCTGAGGAATCGGTGGAAAGGCTCATGTCGCTCAGACGCTGGCCGCCCCCGCTGCATTCCTCACCTGCTTCTTCTTCTTCTTCTTCTGCTCCTGGCACATCTGCCTGCTTGCTTGTTGTTGAAGGGTCTGGAGGACTGCTGGAGTCCAGGGGGGGGTTTCTGTTAGCATTACGCTGAGAGAGTCTGGCCCTGATGACGGCCTTCTCAATGGTCTGGTCCTCCAGCGCCAAGTGGCATTGGGCCTCCTCATGGCTAGACGACGGTGAGGCCTTAGCCTGACGTGATGAGCAGGAAAGAGACTGCAGAGTCATGGGCAGGGAGGGCCGGGGGATGGAAATGGGGGAGCTGATGCTGAGTCTCTTGGGAGGGGAGGACGAGGGGCTGATGCTGAGGGAAGAGCTCAGACGGGAAAGGAGGCTGCTGCCCCTCTCTTCCCCCTTCCCCTTCGGGAAGTTGATCCAGGCGATCTTTTCTGGCATACTGCGTTGTCGGATTGGAGGGGCTGATATTTGCGGCACAATTTGAGGTGGGGGTGGACGTGGAGGTGGGGACCGTGGCTTACTTAGTTTCTGAATGCTGCTGCTGGTTGGGCTGTTATGGTCCTGTAGCTTTGGGTTCCTATCAAGACTCTGAGGGTTGCTTTGACCTGCCTGATCTGAGACCTGAGGATGATGTTGAGGGTCCTTGTTGTTGGTTTCTAGGCTGTCGCTAACGGGTTCCTCCCTCTGGTTTTCCTTTGCTGTACCAGAGGGACGTGAAGTGGTGCTGTCGTCACCATCTGGTTGGTGAACCTTGATGAAGAGGGGGTTGATAAAGCAAAGTGCTCCGTTGGACTGGCAACAATCAAGCTCTGAAGGGGTGCGAGTTCGAAGTCGAGGGCGCCCTGGGGTGGTTGCCAAGGATACCGGTGTCTGGGAAGAGGGAGCAGCTATTCCTGACAAAAAGACTGAGTCCTTACTCCTGTGGCACAACTGAGAATCCCAGAAGCCTATGTGAAAGAGTGAGAAAAACACGCTGTGTAAATAATTTGGACAGGGTAGGGTACAACTTGAAAAGATGCATTCACAAGAAGCACAATTTGCTCTTTGATCACCTCAAGATTGGGCCTCGACTTGAAAACAGCTAGTGAAGTTTTGCTTATATGGTTACCTCCCTTGCCAGCTTGTGGCGCTACATACAGCTGACATCTGAATGGTTGGGCTTTGATAGTCGGCGTTAAACGAGGTCGAAGATTAAGTAATTTGAACTTTGATTGTGGAGCTCGGCGACAATAAAATATCCTAGTGGGCCGGCACAGACCCCTCCATAGGAACACGAAGGCAACGTCAGCACAGACCTGTTACCATCTATCTTGTGAACGCAGCTTAAGTGCTACATTTACTGCAAAGTTTTGTTAACATCACTTTTTTTAACTGCATCTCCAGAATGTAAAAATGTTAAAACTCTTCAGACCCAACGATGCTGACTTACAACTGAAAACATTATCTGACCTCCTTTTCTGTTCACAGCTATTCCGGTTATTTTCAGTAGAACAAGGATCATTTTTAAAAGCATGAATTGCCCTCACTATTGAAGGCAAACAAATTGGAGATGTAAAAGCGCATTTATCGGTAACTAACCATTATCTGGACTGTATTGTACATTCAGCTGATTAGGCATCTTTTTTTGGTTTGCTTAGCCTTAAGAAAAAAAATGATTGTATTCTTTTTCTGTAGTCTAATACAGTCCAAGTAGAGTATTAGCCATAATACCCATATCAACAAGGAAACGGTCCCTTTTGTCCCCTGATTTTATGTGTAACCTGATAATCGCATAGACGCAAATCAAGTTTTACACATACATACTAAATGTATGTATTTGTTTGTCAGGAAGAGTGCATCAAACATTGGAATAGGTTACAAATCATGATACAAATGTGTAGAATAGTGTTTCTAGACAAGGCTAATTAAAAACATTTACAATTCCCAATCATACAATTGCAGATATAAATATTAACATTCTCATACATGTGATATTATACTACAGTGAGCGGCAGCAAAATAAACGTAACTTGCTAGCTATAATTTGCCCACTCATCCACTCCCAATGACTCAATAAAAGCCCTGCAATTTAAAACCACAAAAAACTAAATGCTGCTCTGTGCAAAATCACTGCTGTTTACTTTTGCAGAACGAGGCTCAGCCTGTCTGGGAGAAAGAGTCAAATAGCACTGAACTACTGTAACACAAGAATATTTGAAACCTTTAGAGTCCAAGCCGTACCAGACGGAGCAAAACAAGACAGACACAACCAGAGGGGAACAATACCGCTTGAGGAAAACTAGTACCAGACTCAGAGCAGCTCCTTCACACAGTGACAGCAGAGAGCAGAGCAACAATACTCACTGTGACCGCACACAGAGGAGCTGTTGATTTCACCTCAGGAAAACTTCTCTGTACAGTTCTGATCCTGTTGAAGTGAGAGTGTCTACACAAGCTGAAACTCGACTGGCTTCTCTGGCTCACCCACGTTCAATCTGTGTTATGACTCACTCCTGTTAATGTGTGTGTGGGCAGGCTGTTAGCTCAGTGATCCCGCCTCCCTCCCTCCCTCCCTCCCTTTCAGTTGGTGTCATGTTGATGTCTCTCGTTCTCTCACTTGCACTCTGTCTGACAAACCAAAACATGTTTACTGTCCTTATAAACTACTTTTGTTAACTCTAACTATCGTCTCCCTTTTACAGGATGACATGATCTGATTATGATACTGTTTTTTTAACATTATGTCGAAGGATTAAAAAAAAGGCCCTATAATGTTTTTTGGGGTTTTCCCTTTTCTGTAGTGTGTATTATATGTTTTGTGCATGTAGATCTGCAAAGGCTAAAATCCCTAAGTTTCTCCCCCACACACTCTGCCTGAAACCCCCTCCCTTGAACTCCTTTGTTTACTTCCATGACATAGTGACAACACTCGCATTTCTCCTATCCAACACATTGTGGTGATTTGTTAAGGGGCGGGACATCTCCAAGCAGTTGACCAATCACAACAGAGCCGGCCATGAGGTTGAGGGATGAGGTCACTGTGCGGAGGACCCGGGTTCGAATCCAGCTAGGGAGATTCTACTGCCTGTCATCCCCTCTGTCAGACACACAGAAAATGCATTTAGTCCATGCATGTATAATCTAATTGTCTGGACAATGAATACATCTGGATACTAGGTCATCTTTTTGAATACATATATTTCATAATGTTTTCTTTAGACACCTAGTTTTGTGTAATTACTTGGATTCATCTGTTTAGCATACACAAGTTATGTAATGAGCTGCTGTTCAAACACACACTCATACACTTGAATGAATGTGGTTTGGTTGGGTTGATCGAGATTTGGGAAAGTCAAGGTTAAGTTACGGGAAACTCAAACACATTATCATGACAGCTGAACTGCAGCCAATAATAGTCAGAGCTTATACAAGACAAGACATGAAGTCATTCACTTTGCATCATGCACAGTTGGCATTAATATTACTGACCAGGCTTATGGAAAAATTACAGTAAAAAAGGGAGATCATCAAACCAACATATACTTGCTGCATGCTAATGTTGAAAGTAGCTTTATCTTGATTACCACACTGCATGCCCTTTACCACGCCATTACATTTGATATGATAAAAGTCTCATCTCAAAGGTTGGAAACGATAGCTGAGAGGTAAATAATATTAACACAAATGTGGCTTGGCATGTCAGTTTAACGTTGCAGATTGTTCCCTATTGACAGCTGTCAAGTTTAATATCTTGTTATGTAAGGATATGTAAAGGTATAAAAATACTGGATACTAATGAAGCTTAGCGCAAGTTCAATGAGGAAGACCAATCCTCTGGTGTTACACGTCATTTCAATACTCTCTCCTCTCCCAATAAGTGATCGGGGGGACGGGGGCGTTACTCCCCAGCAAGCCAATCATCGCACCCGCTACTCCTTTCAAATCTGCTCTTCCCTCTCTGTCAGTCGTCATTTCAGGCGTCAACGCACAAGCAGCAGCAGGGCTTCGTCCCAGCTCCAGGCATATATTCATCAGCTCCGCAGTCTTGCGGATTAAGCTACAGGCGGCGTTCCCCAGTCGGCTAGGGGTTCCAGCCGGCCACCCCGCAAACCCGGACGCGGGAGGAAAGGACAAGGTAATCGGGCACCACGGAAGTTCCTCCGGCTTAATGGAATTGGCCTACTTCACGCAAACAATTGACGCACGCCTTCAGTCTCTCGAGAGGGCATCACTGGCATCAGGGCCGCTCAAATGCGGCGCTTCCGGCCTTCACACGGAACGGGCCCTCATCGCATGCGAAGCTTCACCATCTCTGGCTTCAACCACAACCCCTCTTACAGGCAGGCAGGGCTTAAGCAACATCCCATTGAAGCTACTTCTCCTCCAGGCTCAGTAGCCAGTACTGGACACTAAGTGCGTCATAGGCGGCTAGCAGGTTCATTGCACAGCCCAGGCTCTCGCCTCTTTCCCTGCGCCTCACCTCTAAAACAGGCGTCAGGGTAGCGCTGGCAAGAGGCAGTTGCAACAAATTCACGAGACGTTCGTTATATGCATTGCTACCTTTAGTTAAGGTGAGTTCCAGGCAGCGTTGGGTGTAACGTGTTACAGTATGGAGTTTCAGTACACGTATTACTTTGCCGTACGAAGTAACGTAACGCATTACTAATGCAGTTCGGGTAACTACTACCCGTTACAATGCTCAGTAAGTAACGCAGTTCCAAGCTTCAACACAGTCACGGATGCTGCCCCATCCGCTGGTTTCGGGGGGTTTCTTTCAGGGAAAAAGAGAAGTTCATGTACGATGATAGAAGACAGTCTTAATCACCCAATCAAGTATATCAGCATCTATGACTCAACCTGGCAAACTTAACTGCTAATTAAGCTAGACTATATCATGGGTCATGTCTCAGTATTTAAGTGTATGTTTTTTTCTGCATGCAACCTGCACTTCATTCATATTCTTGGGTTCATGCTCACCTGGCTCGTGTTAAGCCAGGTTATGATATTCATGCATCACTGTACTCAAGCTAACAGCTCTCGTACATTACATTGTCTACATCTCCTTCTTCGCCCGGACATCGGCTCGTGCTGCCAATCCAAGATCTCTTCAGTTTACCCATGGTAAATATGCATATAACTGGTGGTGGTGTCTTAAAGCATATCAGGGCTTTCGTTCAGATAGGTGCTGCCAATCAAGGCATTTCTCCCTCATCCCTGCAACTCGGACGGTGGTCCTCCTCCGCCTTCATATCCCGCATTCGCCCGGACATCAGTGCGTGCTGGCTATCCAAGGTCTCAAACACTAAACTCGGTAATTATGCATATAACTGGTGGTGGTTTCATAGCAAGTCAGCATGTATACGTGTCAATGTGTCATGTTTAACTTCGCACGTCAGGTCGTGACCTCCGGGTCAGCGTCATGTTTAACCCTGCGTGTGCAGGTTGCGGCCAGTGGGTCAGCGTCATGTTTAACCCTGCGTGTGCAGGTTGCGGCCAGTGGGTCAGCGTCATGTTTAACCCTGCATGTGCAGGTTGCGGCCAGCGGGTCTGCGTCATGTTTAACTCGCAAGTACAGGTTGCGGCCAGTGGGTCAGCGTCATGTTTAACCCTGCGTGTGCAGGTTGCGGCCAGTGGGTCAGCGTCATGTTTAACCCTGCATGTGCAGGTTGCGGCCAGCGGGTCTGCGTCATGTTTAACTCGCAAGTACAGGTTGCGGCCAGTGGGCCTGCGTCACGTTTAACCCTGCGAGTGCAGGTTGCGGCCAGTGGGCCCTGCACCATGTTTAACCCTGCTACGCCAGGCATTAACCCATGGCTGGCGTTCACGTAAGCCCGGCAGCGATTCCGGCATTCTCATCATGTTCCCGCGTTAATCTCTCATTCATCCACAGATCTCCACAGTCAGCCCGTAAGGGAGGAAATGCTTCACATCTCAGTACTTCATACTTCACTTCTTTGGGGGTTCATCGGAGCGGTTTTCCACCCCTGAATGATCATCCTGCAAACCGGGGCCTAATCACCAAACATCATTTCATTCACTTGTTGTAATCCGTCAATCACTATTCCCTCATATCAGGCGTCCCGGTAATAAACATGTATTTCATACATCACGTCTCTCCCGATTGAAATATATGCAGTGGTGGTAAATGACTAAGTACTTCACTTTTCAATTGAATGCTACTTTATACTTTTTCTCTACTACAATTATAGGGAAATAATGTATTTTACGCCACTACATGTATTAAAGTTCTTTAGCTACTTGTCAGAGCTTTAAACCAGTGGACTAACTGTGCAAGCTACAAAAAATAATTAATAAATTAATAATAAATTATTAAAAGTCAATCATTTTTCGTGACAGAACTTTGTGTAGAAGAGTAACATTCTACCTGATGCAACCACATTATCTAAACATGTTATACGTATATAATAATATCTCACATATGGAGGTGATTTTCTCTGCAGAATTACTTCTCTTACTTTTTATACTTAAACTTTATTTTGATAATAATACTTAGGATTTTTTAATGCAGGACATGTATTTGTAATAGAGTATTTCAACAGTATCTGAATACTTCTTCCACCAATGATTATACTGTATGTGATTAAAATAGTAGATTGTCTTTGAAAATGTGACACTGACAAGTTGCTAAATATAGTACTGCTTTCATGCAGTTTAGTGATGAGCAACAGCAGAAACAAAGCCATGAATACAGTGGTGTGCATTCATTCTGCAGACATCCTCATCAACAAGTCACATAGTCAACAATTCAATGTTTATTATCTTCTCATATCAATGTCCACTTACCAGCGTTTATATGATTATTATTTTGTTCATGTTGCAGCAATTATAGACAGTGCCTGTCATCTATTGAAGAGAGCAGGGCTACGTCACTGCCTGGAGCAATGACGGGCCTGCCCCGTTTCCAGTGAAAACTAAGAATTGGCAGCAAGTGGAAAAAGTAGTTGTATCATGCCTAAAAGCTGCTGTGTCGCATATTGCACATCATGCCTCCACAGAGAGAAGGAAAATCAGACACTGTCAGTCAATACATGTATGTCTGTGGGAAACACTTATCACAGCTAAATGATGAAGCTAATGATGTTTGCCAGACTGACCTTTGTTATTGTGCTCTTTGTAGTTAAAAAAATGCACAGTATTCTTTATTTATTTATGTGAATACAGGTCAAATGACAGCGAATGTTTTCACTCAAAGTACTCATAATGCATAATGGCCCATAACATAATAATATACTGTATATCACAGCTTCTTAAAAGGGGAGCTAATTGTACTTTGTATACTGCTGCTGCATAGTATAACCTATATGTATACAAATTGTATGTATTTATCAAAACGTTCTTTTATTCTCTATTAATCTGAATATATAATGTTATACGTAACTGATGCTTTCAAATAAATGTAGTAATAAAAGTATAATACTGGCCTTTAAAATGTAGCCGGGTATCACAAGTATCACAACTTGTAAATAATCAGGTAAAGTACAATTACCTCAAATTATATACGAGATAAAATAAAAGCAATGTCCTTATGTACTTTACATTCCACCACTGAATAAAGTTTAGTTTCAGGGAAGGAGCTACTTTTTCACCATGGTGGGTTAAACAGGCACTGCCAAACTTCTCATACTTTAAAATAATAATCTTGTAACTTTATCAACAAAAGACACGCCTTTAAAATGCCTCACAAAAGATAATAAACTGCCTCCTAATCCAAACTCCCCTAACAGGTGGAGAGCCACATGAGTCAACAGCACTCTTTTCTGATCTTTCCCAGCCATTGATGATGCCCGTATGTACGTCACAACCGCCACTATTCACTGCTGCTGAAGCACCTTCATCGACACAAAAAGCACCATTGTGCCGACTCACTAAACAAGAAGCCTTTTATGAATGAAAGAGAGACTGAACAACACAAGACAGGAAGAGAATAGAGATGTAGGATGTAGACCTATACATGCAGGCTCAGAGCTGAGTCACAGCACGCGAGGTTAAAGGGGCAAAAAGGTCAATGGGTGGGCTGTGAAAAGGGAAGTGGGCTGAAAGATAATTCCACTGAAGTGCATTTAAACTGATTCTTGCCCTAAAATATAAAAACAGGTAGACAATAATGTCTGCTCCTGTTAGATTTGAGATACTCTTGGATGTTATGAATTAAAATGTCCAATGATTTTTGGCTAAGACTGTGAGAAGGCTGATGGGAGGGGGGCGGCTTGAAATGGACTTGCAATACCTCGGGGGGGAAAAAAAGAAAAACTCAACAATGTTTACACACAACCAGTGTTGTGCTAGTTACTGAAAACCAGTAACTAGTTACCATTACTAGTTACTTCATTTCAAAGGTAACTCAGTTACTTTACTGATTACTTACACCGAAAAGCAGTGCTGGAATTGGTCCGGTACTCACCGGTACGCAGTACCGGCACTTCTGGCTCTGACCCATGGAGTACCGGCACTTCTTGCTCAGTACCGGCATGCTGGCGGTACTCCGGTACTCATGCACCGTGCCAGTACTCAACACTCTCCCACCGTTCTTATTATACATCCATATATATATATACAGCCGCCCGGTACTCAGTAGATGCGTCATGAGGTGCCGAACGGACATTCTCATCGCTCTAACCGCTGGAGTTTCACAGCGGCTGTCAGCTGTTACTCCTGTCATTCAAACAGAACGTGCTGGAGAGGGGGCGGGGCTTATCTTCTCCATGTAAATACTGTGGTGGAAACGACTATGTCAAAATTAACCTATTTGACCGTGATTTAATAGTAATACACGTTTCAAAATAATAATAATAATAATAATGCCGAAGTAACAACATACTGAAAACTGTTAGTAAAACCATGTTTTAATGCTTTACAATTTACATACCTAGATGCACGTGTGTTGTGTTTATGCAGTGCAACTCCCACCCAGTGGGTGGCTATGTAGAGTGATAGAACAGAGCAGGCACGCCCCCGAGAGAAGGAAAGCAAATCACGTCACAAATTAGCATTTCTAAAATGTTAGCGTGGAATAATAAAAGTGCAAAAAGACAGCGGTTGTCGCCGGAAGAAACTTCAAATACAGAGAATGCTGTGCCTGTGTTGGAAATTGTGTCTGATGGGGAGCTTTCTTTGGTTGATCCTCCTGCTCCAAGTTCTAGTGCATTAGCATTAGCACTAGCTCCGCCGCCTCCTCCAGAGCCTCTAACGTTAGCTGCTGCTGGCGCAACTGCCACCACCAACACCGGGCAAAGCGATGCACCTGACTGCTGGACAACGGACCAGGTGCAATATTTTTGCAAGACCAATGCATGGCTCCTTCTTAAAGATAAGAAGCTAGGATGTCGGATATGCAGAGATGTCAAATCTTTGGGAATGGACAAGGACTGAAACTGTCAACTGAATGGGGTGAGTGTGCAGTGTCTCATTTTGGTGTTGACAAGGGCAAACAACAAGCTAGCCTGAGAAAAAAAATCAAAGAACATAAAGAATCACAAGCCCATGTAAAAGCTGCTGACATCCTTACATCTGCTTCACGTGAAACTATTCAACATCAAGTGCAGTCTATGCATACATCTGAATTAGACACCACTATCAGAGTTTTTCGAACGGCATATAAAATTGGCAAACATAGCCGGCCATTCACAGACATGCCAATTGATTTGAATGTACAGAAACTGAATGGGCTGAACGTGGGCAGGGTTTTGCACTCCAATAAAACCTGTGGCGAAATCATCGACCACATAGCTCATGAGCTGAAGAAAAAAATGGCAAAAGACATTACAGAAAACCAAAGAAAACTCTGTGTTTTGGTCGATGAATCTACCACTATTAGTGGTAAAACGGTGCTTGTTGTGTGTCTACGCTCAGCATTAGCTGATGCTGAGCCCGAAACGTTTTTTTGGGAGCTGATCGAGTTGGATGGAACAACGGCTGATGACATCACAAAGGCGTTAATGGAGTGTCTTGGAAGAGATTTTAACGAGGACTTTTTAGGTCAGTGTTTCGTTTCTTTTGCATGTGATGGGGCTTCAGTCATGCTAGGGAAGAGAACAGGCGTTGCTACCCAGTTGTGTAGTAAATTCCCAAACCTGTTTGTGTGGCACTGCTCCAATCATCGTCTAGAGCTGGCAGTTGGGGATGTGGTCAAGGAGGTCTCAGGGCTCAATCATTTCCAGATCTTTTTTGACAAACTCTATTCCTTGTTTCATTGCCTCCCCCAAAAATCAGAGGCAGTTAGCGCAGTGTGCGCAAGCAGTCGGACAGCGTCTCCTGGTGATAGGGCGTGTTTTGTCCATCCGCTGGGTGGCTTCAAGTGAAAGGAGCGTCAGAGCAGTCTGGGAAAACTACCGAGTGCTTCATGATCACTTCACAAATGCTGCAAACGACACGAGCAGGGATTCCAGAGACAGAGCAAAGTACAAGGGCCTGGATGATGTGCTCACATCTGCAACGTTTGTCAGCAATCTGGGACTGATGTACGATGCGCTCACAGAGCTCAGCGACCTCTCTCGGAAACTCCAAAAAAGAGAGATGACACTGCCTACAGCAGATAGACTCTTAACTCGAGAAATACGAGTTTTTGAATCCATGGTCACCATGCCTGGCCCACACATGACTACAGTTCATACAGCTCTAGCTGAGAAGTCCTTCAAGGGTGTTGCCCTGCGTGAGAATGGCAGGCTTGTACAGATTCATGCAGGTCAGTTTTTCCGCAGTATGGTAGAGAATCTGAGACACAGAATGACTTCCACAACCTCCTCTCATGTCAGCACAAGAGAAATCCCATTACATGGCCGGGAGGCCCGGGACAATCAGCTAATCCAGGACATGAAAGTTATCCATCCTGGAAGTTGGCCTGAAGAGGAGTTAGACGTACAGTATGGGGACGTAGAGGTGCTACGTTTGTGCGAAGTGCTGAAAGTGGACAGAAGAGAGACTGTTCAGGGCTTTCGCGAATACAAGGAAACCAGGGCATCCCGTACACCTGCTGCCATGGAGCCTCTACTGAAAGCAGTCCGAACCATTGCTGTCTCCACTAGTGAGTGTGAGCGGGCATTCAGCTGCATGAACAATATCCTTACTGCAAAAAGGAATGCTCTCTCTGTCAGCCGACTGTCCAGCCTAGTTTTCATTAAATGTAATGGACCATCACTAGGACAGTATGTGAGGTCCTGGCTGGCAAAGGGAAGGAGAAGTGCTGATGAAAGAGCCTGTCCAGCTCCAGCCCCTGATACTGATGTCCCCAAGGCCTTCTGGAGCCTTTTCTAACAATGTGAAGTATATTGCAAAGCAGCTCACCCAGTGAGAAGACTTTTGGCATAATGTGCCGATTTGTACAGATCCTGGAGATAGAAGGACTTCAGACCAACCAGGGAGTTATCTGATCAGCTTGGTGTTCAATGTAACTCTTTACCATGGCTCAGACTTTGTTACTTGCAGTTACAGTTTCTCATTTTAGATTGTGCAAATTTTGCATTTGTTTTTACATGTTCTTTGTTCATGCTCTTTATCATTTTTCTGAGTTGGAAAGTTAGATTGCATCATAGTTTACTTTATACATATTTGTATTCTTCAGTGGTGAAGTATATTGCAAAGCAGCTCAGCCATGTGAGAAGACTTTTGGCACTTTTTCGTTTTTCGTTTTCTGAGTTGGAAAGTTAGATTGCATTCAAAATGTACAGAAATACTTAATTTTGTTAAAGCTTTTTATAAAAAATGCTTCTGACCAGAGCTTTGTTTCCTTGTCATTAATGTTGAACACCACCAGAGGGGCTCTCACCTGAAAGGTCTCTGCTTCATGTGTCTTCAGCAGAAGATCTAGACTTTGATTGCTATATTTTCAGTTAATATTGACCTTACTGAGCTTTAGCCATATCCGCTGCCTATCATAAAAATGTTAAGTACAGTGAACCTTTCTAAAATATACAGTAGTAAAGAGACAAACCCACCAGCATTATAGTAGCCAAATTCTTGTTTGTGGGCTGTATATATAAAATTGACTTGAAAAAGTTGCTGATTTTAGAGTACTGGCACCTTTTTCATTCCAATTCAAGCACTGCCGAAAAGTAATGCATTACTGTGAAGAGTAACGTTTTAGTTACTTAAAAAAATGGCTCCCATTAATGCCCTTATAGCCTTCCTTTCAGTACTGTTATTGCATTGGAGAATAATAAAATCTGTTGATCAACTTGACATGCATTATATGCAATCTGGATTGCATCAATATTAGCTGGCTTTCCATTTTTGTATATTCTTTCTCCAGGTAGTTGGAAAAAGTGTTCCGTCCCGTGTGCCGCCCGGACATGCTATCATGCTAACTAGCT